>NC_091293.1:72717935-72980435 GCF_038502225.1 Cherax quadricarinatus
ATAATAAGAAAAAAATCATGGGAAACAGTGAAGAGAAACGAGTCACGTACAACAGTTGGCAACAATACAAGTATAACCCTGTAAGAAACTAGAAGAGGAAATTAAGTGATTAACTTAACAGTCATTGCCTTAAAAAAGCTTCCACGAGTGTCTTTTATGTCGCTGATGAAAGTGTCATTCGTGCTTAAAGTTGCTCATCCGGTTACCTAGATCCTACTGAAGTTGTCGGTCCAGAAAGTGACACAGTCACCAGCAGACAACAGTGTCAATACAGCCAGTGACACCGTCACCAATAGACAGCAGTGTCAAAACAGTCAGTGACACCATTAACAGAAGACAACGGTGTAAATACAGTCAGGACACCATCACCTTTGCAGACTAGAGGCTGTGTATGTAGTTTCACGACTGGGATGGGTTAGTGGTCCTTTGTTCAATCATGAATCCATCCTAGGGCCTGTCGCCCCACCCTAGATTAATTGAAATTATTGTGTACGTACCTCTTCCACACAGGAGGCAGTGTGATAGACCGTGGCTTCTCCAGGTCTTTGGTGCATTTTGTAGCTCACCTTACACGTAAACCCAATGAACAAGTGCTCACTTACTATACCCGGGGTCTTACATGCAAAGTGATTAAACTGTGGGGGCACCTAGTGTAGAGTCACTGGCCACGGTCTGGGTTTGTAGGAACTCATCGAGGTGACATATCTGGGTCGCGGCGGTAAAAGATAATTCACGATAATGTCCAGGGAAATCGTCCCGTGTCTCTCACTCCTCAAGCGTGACTCCTGGAGACGTAGGTTCTTCTTCCTGCCCACGCCAGCACTGCCTCCGTCATTCTCACCACCTGTGGTGAGAATGAAGGAAACGTTGATGATCGTAGCCACCAACACCAACATCAGTCCTCCCTGCAGTAACTTGGCCAGACGTCTTCCCCGCGGCAGTAGGAGTGGTAGATGTCTGTGGTACACACTGCTAGCGACGCTTCTGTTGTTAGCAGTGCTGTTTCTGCTGTTGAGACCCACCCAATGACTCTCCTGTGCCCTGAGGGGCACATGGGTTGGGTCGCCAAGAGTCCATCCTTCTCACACCTCCGCCAGCCTCCTCACTGTTGTGGGGAGTCACGCACGCCCACACTCTACTCCCATCTTGTTACTACACAGGAAGCGGTGTGCAACGATAAATCTCTGGTGGAGGTGGTAGCCAAACCCATTACACATGGTCACAGAGTACAGATGAATATTCAAAATCTCGAGTTACTGAGTGTGGAGGAGGTAAAGGCCAGGGATACCTGAGAAATGACTGCGAGTCACGCAACTGTCTGGTCCAGCTAGCGAGACTTGACCGTGGTAGTAAATTCGATTCGAGTCGCGTGCGGTAATGAGGTAATGACTAATTCATTCCGATGAGCTGTGAGGTCAGTGTTCGCTCTCTCACTGCTCAAGTGTATAATGACTAATTCATTCCGATGAGCTGTGAGGTCAGTGTTCGCTCTCTCACTGCTCAAGTGTATGGCAGCTAGGCACGCCTAAGCCCGCCGTTGGTCTTCATGGCAGGAAAAGGAGTCCCTACAGCCTATTAATGTAGGGGGAGTGTAAGTATTATGTTAAGCTAAATGACTAACTCTCACCTAGTCTAACTATATGAAGTAGTAATGTACAATGTAGTAGCCTGTAGAGGCATAATGACTAGGCTAAGACCTAGAATTAAATGTATATTCAGAATGGTGGCACCATTCCTTAGGCATCTTCCCCCCCCCTTCCCTACATACCCCCAACTGGTGGGTGGGTATAACGGATAATTAGAAAACTAAAACGATAATTTCCACATCACCACCATTTCACAGAAAGTGATTCCAACACAATGAGTCAACAGTGTTAATGAGGAAAGTAACAGCAACACCATTACTCAACACAGTGTTACTACAGCCAATGATATCAGGAGAACCCACTGTCTCAGTACACCCGGTGACACCTTCACCAGACTACACATAGTGTCACTATACCAGTGGCACCATTACCAATGGACCACAAAATGAAAATACAGAAAGTGTCTCTGTAACCAGTTTTAGTATCACACTGTGTTTGTGTTTGTGTGTGTGTGTGTGTGTGTGTGTGTGTGTGTGTGTGTGTGTGTGTGTGTGTGTGTGTGTGTGTATGTGTCATTGATTTTAAATAATATTAAACAAATTTAAGTAGACCTCTGAAATACATAACAGAATTTAGCTTAAAAAAATTGCGATAATTTAAATTAGGAAAGGTGAGATTTCTAGGTTACTTTTGGTCCATAAAATATTAATAATTCTGTAAAGAATATTTTGGGAAAGTTTAAATATTAAGGGAGTTATGCAAAGTGAAATTAGCAGAATTAGCATTTTTTTTTGTTTTGCCATTAATCAGCGGAAATCAAATTGACCATAACGAAGAAAATATGCATCATTGATTTGAAGCAATAATAAATGACTTACGCTATTCATAACACAATTTAACTAAAAAAATTGCCGTAATTTAAATTCGTTTAGTGATTTTTTTTAAGTTCTTAAATCAGTTTAAGCTAAAACTATGATATTTAAACACCTCATCCATCCCGTCTACTAAAACAATACAATAATTTCCTTCGTGAAATGTGCAGTGAGGGAGGGAGCGATGCATGTTAATGAAATTATGTCAACTACGAAGTGCAAATAATTACGGGATGAGACTAAGTGGATTAAACAGAACTAAAAATGCTGCATTATGGGAAGGCCGTTTGATATGGGCTTCACTTCAGATGAAATATTCATTGAAAAATGTGTGCATACATACATACATATAAACACACACACACACACACACACACACACACACACACACACACACACACACACACACACACACACACACACAAATATGAAAGGAAAATCAGCAGTATTATTGTAAATAATATTTGAAGTTACAGTTCTTGTTTTCATCTTCCTTATGATGTGTAGCATTTTAAGACAAGATCGTCTTGGGCGGAGCCACTGTTTAAGTAGGTCATGACCAAGAGTTCAGCCAGAGATTGCAGAAAATATCCTATTTGCTAACTCTTGGGTATCACCTGCTTTCATTACTGGGTTGGCCCACGAGTGACGATGCTATTTCACCTCATCTGGCTCCTATATAAGTTACCATCTTCGTACCTATGTATCAGACTCATCACGACTACAGTGGTGGACACCTTCATCTAGATTGAGGGACTGATTACCTCTTCTTCTACTGCCTCCAGCGTCAACTGGAGACAGAACTGATGAAGCCACTGGTTGGCGGAACATCTTTAGAAGAAAGATAACCAGGTGTTGCTAATGTCTCTTATTTTTCTTGAAAGTAATGCATACTCTTACTGCTGCTGTGGAAAATACTGTATATATTTTCCAGAAATACAGTAGTTATATGTAAATAGATGGCCATACTGTATTTAATAAAAATTGTTATAAAAAATGGGGAGCTGCACCTGCGCAGAAGGGACTCGCCATTGTTGTTTGAATTCGACACAAACGTTAGTGAATAATGGGAAGAATTTTCGTGCTCTAGAGGTTAAAACTGGGCTGACACCTCTCAAATAGGAGCCGAAATTGTTAGATGTGCATTCCTGCATAACTTGAGATATCAGGCGAAAGGACAAGACTCTAATTAGACGGAAACAGGATATTACTCCAGCTAAGTGTCTTATTGTATGTTAGATTCTGGCCAGTTTCTTCATAAGTTTTAGACAGGAGTTAGACATGACACATAGTAATCTCCAGACTAATTGGTGAGTGATATTAAGATATATTCTCCTTCTGTTATGTAAATGTGTGTATATATAATCATTTATTAATTTTAATATACAGTCCACAAATTTGTATATTTACCAGAATTCCTGGTAATGTATATTTCATTTGTAATTAATAGGTCTAGAGCAACTTGTGGATATGACAGTTGTAGGTATCGAAGGGGGACTTTTTGTGACCTAGGTGTTTCAAATTCCTACTTGTCTATGTAACTTTGAAAAATAATAATTATCTTTGTTATCATTTACTGTTATGTACATAATGAGTTACATTCAGATAAATGCAATTTTCCACAGCTACTATATTTGTATCCTGCATTCTGCTTGTTGTTACGCAGTGTGCTACAGTAATATTTATACATAAAATAACGCTCCATATATAATGTCATTTTCGTGTAGCTTACTGAAAGCGGACGTGTAATATTCCCTGTAAGCGAACGCGTTTTATTCCTGTCTGTCAGGCAGTGGCCAGGACAGGAGCAGATGAGAGGTGTGTTTAGTTCAGTACGACTTGGGTGGTGACAGAGGTGAAGTCATGTTTGGGCGGTAGTTTGAGTAGGTAATTTTGGTAAGTTTTTTAGTGTATACTAAAGGTGTTTGTGTTTAAGTGCTCTCATGTTTATTTGTAAAGCCCTAGTATGCAGGAGCCTGTGTTTCGGAGAATATTTAACGTTTCCACTGTAGGCTATGTAACCTGCAGAAAGGAAGGGGGGTTATGGAGCTTCCCTGTTCATAAATGTTCATTTATTTTGTTTAACTCATCAGTAGCAGTGTGCTAGTGAGTTAATGTGAACTGGAGTGTGGTAGTTTTTGTAGTAGTTATAAGTTGTATACAAGTTAGTTAATATTATATATATTTTTGTATAGGTGAGTTTTTGTCCTTCCTTATACAATGTTATTTATTTGCACTCATGCTTAATTTGTATGAGTACATGCTGGCCCAAGGTTTGCTGTGTTTTAAGAGTAGTTTTATAACCCCAGACAGCAGTGTAAGCAGCCTTTAGGAGCTAGCTTTCTAAATTTTGTTTGCACCCTGCATTTTGTTTGTGCCCTTAATGCTGATTGGACATTGAATTCTATGTGCATAACGTATTCTGTTTCCACCCTATATTATTTTTCCACCTCTCGGTTTAAAAGCTGCTTTCTGTTTCCACCCTACATTCTGTTCTTACCCTGAATTCTATTTGCACCCTGTATTCTGCTTTCACTCTGCATTCTGTTTTCATTTTGGATTCTTTTTGTTTTCCGCATTCTCTTCACACCCTGCATTCTATATGAATCCTGCACTCTGCCTTCATCCTGCATTTTGTTCCATTTTGCTTTTGGTTTTCAGCCTGCATCTTGTTTTCACTCTGTTTTGGTTCTGTTTTCATCTTGAATTCTGTTAGGTAAGACACATATGCAACAGGTATCTTTATTATGAAACGTTTCGCCTACACATTCAGCGATTGTTTCATACTATGGAACAATGCTCTTCTCCAGACTGAGGGACTGACCACCTCAAAACTTTAAGGGTGATGGACTGATTACATCGTCTTCAAGTCTCTTCTGCTTCTATCAACTTTTCTGTACTTGACTGAAGAAGCCTACTGTGTAGGCGAAACATTTCATAATAAAGATACCTAACTGTTGCATATGTGTCTTACCTAACAACCTGTCGGTATTTTATACCATTTTAATGTTCAATCTTGAATTCTGTTTGCTTTCTGCTTTTTTTAGCACCTTGCATTATCTTTTCACTTATCATTTTGTTTTCGCCCTATATTCGGTTTGCTCCATGTGTTTTGTTTGCATTTGGTTTGCACCTTACATTTTTGTCTGATCACATTCAACATTCTGTCTACTCACGCACTATTTTACTTTCACCCTGCGTTCTGTTTGCACAAAGAATTCTGTTTACACCCTGTATGTTGTTTGTGCTATGCACTCGTATACATTGTTGATAATGTATACGAGTGACGAACAGCGAAACATGTTTACATTATGTATACAAATTCTATTCAGTGTTCTATGTCAACTCCGATTAGGTCAATTTACGCTCTCAGTCATGTGCACCCAGGATTATATATATATATATATATATATATATATATATATATATATATATATATATATATATATATATATATATATATATATATATATATATATATATATATATATATATATTTAGGTTATTCACACTTGACTTTTTACGGCTGTTTGGATATTTTACGTCATTACACACAGAGGGTTATTTACAAATCATATGTTTGATGAATAAAAGAGACAGGTTACTTAACATGCTTTAATTAGGGGGCAACGTTTCACTCGTTATGACTTGATAACGTTCTGCACAGAGCGAAACGTAGCCTCAGTGAAAGCTTTGTTCAGCATCCTGTAACTTTTCTTCACTAATGTCGACAACACACCATTTGGATCTAGTTTTCATTCCTAGTTCATTGTTTGCAATAGATACAGTAGTTATTGTTTGCAATAGATACAGTAGTTGTTTGCAATAAATATAAGTGATTGTTTGCAACAGATATAACAGTGATTGGCTTTCGCCCAACCTGTCGTTGTTCAGCTAGTCGTTCAGCCAGTCGTTCAACCAGTCGTTCAGCTAGTCATTCAACTGGTCGTTCAGCCAGTTGTTCAGTCAGTCGTTCAGCTAGTCGTTCAGTCAGTCGTTCAACTAGTCGTTCAGCCAGTCGTTCAGCTAGTTCAGCTAGTCGTTCAGCCAGTCGTTCAGCTAGTTCAGCTAGTCGTTCAACCAGTCGTTCAGCTAGTCATTCAACTGGTCGTTCAGCCAGTCGTTCAGTCAGTCGTTCAGCTAGTCGTTCAGTCAGTCGTTCAACTAGTCGTTCAGCCAGTCGTTCATCTAGTTCAGTCAGTCGTTTAGCTAGTCGTTCAACTAGTCATTCAGCAGCAAGTCGTTCAGTCAGTCGTTCAACCAGTCGTTCAACTTCAGTTCATTGGCTCATAAATTTTCAGTTCCTGCTTCTTCCTGGTAAGGTTTATATTTAGACTGACAGACCACATGTGTCAGACTGCTTGATATTTTGACTCCCAGACTTTGCGATGTTTAGACTGTCACCTACGTGATGTTCAGACTGTCAGCTACGTGATGTTCAGACTGTCAGCTACATGATATTCAGACTGTCAGCTACGTGATGTTCAGACTGTCAGCTACGTGATATTCAGACTGTCAGCTACATGATATTTAGATATTCAGGATAAGTGAGGATTAGACTACTACGAAATTAAGATTGACACTATATGCTTAGACTAGCAGGTCACTTAATGCCATTAGAGCGTTTTCACAGCTAGATCACTTGATTCTTGGAATGTTAGGCCATATGACAGTGAGAATGTTGACTGACGCTTAGATTGTCAGATTATGTGATGTCTCGACTGTCACTTGATTTTCAAACCATGTGATACTCAGATTGTCAGGTAATTTGATGTTTAGATTGTTGCATAAACTAAACTGTTTACAACAAGGTAGTTTGCAGCACTGACCCAATTGTTTACATTTAGTAAGTTGCACTAAATACTGTGACCTGAATACACGGAGACAGTTTGTCCCTTTCTCTATGTCGTCTGTATCACTTATCTGACCATATTCCTAATTTCCGTCTCTGTCCATACCCCTTTTCTCCTGTCCATTTATTCATCCCTGTTTTTATATCCGTTCCTATCACTATATCCGTCCCTATATTATTTCCCTGTCATGTACAAATTCTGGCCACAAAATAGAGCGAAACACCAACGTCAAAGACCTGGGAGTGATCATGTCGGAGGATCTCACCTTCAAGGACCATAACATTGTATCAATCGCATCTGCTAGAAAAATGACAGGATGGATAATGAGAACCTTCAAAACTAGGGAGGCCAAGCCCATGATGACACTCTTCAGGTCACTTGTTCTATCTAGGCTGGAATATTGCTGCACACTAACAGCACCTTTCAAGGCAGGTGAAATTGCTGGCCTAGAAAATGTACAGAGAACTTTCACGGCGCGCATAACGGAGATAAAACACCTCAATTACTGGGAGCGCTTGAGGTTCCTAAACCTGTATTCCCTGGAACGCAGGCGGGAGAGATACATGATTATATACACCTGAAAAATCCTAGAGGGACTAGTACCGAACTTGCACACGAAAATCACTCACTACGAAAGCAAAAGACTTGGCAGACGATGCAACATCCCCCCAATGAAAAGCAGGGGTGTCACTAGCACGTTAAGAGACCATACAATAAGTGTCAGGTGCCCGAGACTGTTCAACTGTCTCCCAGCATACATAAGGGGGATTACCAACAGACCCCTGGCAGTCTTCAAGCTGGCACTGGACAAGCACCTAAAGTCGGTTCCGACCAGCCGGGCTGTGGCTCGTACGTTGGTTTGCGTGCAGCCAACAGTAACAGCCTGGTTGATCAGGATCTGATCCACCAGGAGGCCTGGTCACAGACCGGGTCGCGGGGGCGTTGACCTCCGGAACTCTCTCCAGGTAAACTCCAGGTACATCTGTCTCTATCTATTTCTATGTCTGTCACTATCCCTTTCCCTGTCTATATCCATATCTTCGTCCCTATCTTTATTTCTGTGCAGGTTCTTATAACTACAGTGCCTATATTTATTCTATGTCCTATCTCCACCCTGTCTTTATCTCAGCCCATATCCCTGTCTCCTCCCTGATCAACTTTCTGTCTCTACCCCTATCCCTGCTCGTCTCCCTGCTTCCGTCTTTGTCCCTATACCCGTCCCTCCAGCGGGATTAAAATAAAAAAGAGAATATTTGCGATGAGCTTTCAAATTGGGTTGAAATATTAACACGGACCGAATTTCTGTTCGCACTAATACAGCTTTGTATTTCATGCGGCCTAAGTTAATTAACGCGATTATGTACCCCATCCCTGTACACCATCCCCCTTCCGACTTCCCCATTCCCTTCCCTCATTCCCAATCATTTTCTCCTCTCACTTCCCCACCTTCCCTCCACCTCATTCCCACTTCTGTTTTAACAACTCCATTTCTCCCATATTTTCCCTCCTCTCACCTTCCTTTTTCCCCGCCACCCTTCAATCTTTGGCCTTTCCTTCACCCAAAAGAGACTGTTTAATGCACTCAGTATATGAGTGAGGGAGAGAGACGATGATGGAAGGAAAGTGGAAGCAAGGGAAGGAAAGAGTGAACGAGTGACGATGGGTGACGGGGAAGAAAGGAATGACTGAGTAAGGGAAGGAACCAATAAAAAATTGTTGAAGACAGGGATGGGAGATGAGAAGGAAATGAGCGAAGGAGGAAATAAGTGGCCCAGTGATTGAGTTATAAAACGCCAGGAAACGAGGGAGTTCATCCCAGGTTGACCCCAGAACGACCCAGCTTCACCCAGCTCCACCCAGCACGACACAGCTTCACCCAGCACGACCTAGCTCCACCCAGCACGACCCAGCTCCACCTAGCTTTACTCAAGATTGACTCCCAACATGACCCACCAGGCTTTCCCCAGTTTGAACCCAGCCTGACACAGCCTCACCCTGCGTGGCCAAGCATGACTCCACTACAGCTCAAGGTAACCATATTTACCAGGATTACCAAAGAAAGTCCAATGATGTATCATATTTCCACTGGGATCCTAACCTGCTCTCTCAGGTTACGACCCTCAACAACAGACTTATTCCCAGGTACCTATTTGCTACTAGGTGAACAGGGAGAGAAGGTGCTAAGAGGCTTGCTCATAAGGCCCGTAATTCATCAGGGGGTCCTTTGATTGTGGGCCGAACCTGGTACATGGAATCGAATTTTTTTAATTAGGCTTCAGAAACTTTAAATAATCAAGGAACTATTATATTTTTATGAAGTAATTGTGACGTCGCTGTGTTGATATTGTGACGTTATTATGATGTCATTGTTATTACTGGAAACTCATTGTGAAGTTATTGTGATGTCATTGTCTTGTTTTTGCTTTAAAAACTGGAAATTGAGATACATATTATTTAAACTAATGTAATGATTCTTTATTTGTTAGAATTTATATTAGTGAGCATTGCTTTATAAGTAATTGCTTCGTGAAAATAATTTATTTCGCAGTGGCGTCATTGTGCAAATAAAAGTTGACAAAAAATGGTTCGGCATCATTTATTCTAGTATCAAAATTATTTACGCAAACATTAGTTAATGATAACAGTCAGTTTACACAAATTATGTTAGTTTGCAGCTGCATGACAGTTAGACTAGGAGCACTTGGACGACCTCGTTCACACCTGCAAGCAAATGTGATCAACTCACGGAAGGCTGACGTTGATTCCCACAAACAACTACAGTGATAATAGAGTTAATTTGCATTCCAAATCACGCAGTCATAAGCAGGAGATGGAACCTCTTAGGAAATTGCAAGCATCCAGAAGAAGAAAAGAAGAAACAGAAGGCGGATACAGCTTGAGCCGTTACAGATTACCAACGGCGTCTTCCACTGCCCTCCCTCATCCTACTGGTGTAACAACCTTGCTCTGTGGTTCCGAACTTAAAGTGAAAATTCCTCTTAATATGTGGCAACAGGAAATAAGGTGACAAAGAAGTGCAACTTTTATAAGAACACATGATTATGAGCAAGATCCTGCTATAATGGCACATTGGATGTGTGTCATACCATAAATGATATCTATTAGTATTTCTGTGCGTTAGAATTAACTACATGAAATTTTACCTCAGTTGGGTTCTAGGTTACGTCGAGGAGAGCATCACTAGCCAACAGATACTCGCCATTAATGAACTTTTTTCTTCTGTTAAATAAGAGGCAAGTAGTAAAAATTTCACGAAATGCGCAATAAAGGGGAAAAGCGCAAGAGTTCTGCATTCCAAGGTTGAAGCAGACAGTGTTATGGTAATGGTAAAACCCTTTGCCCATCCCAAGTGCAGGCCACAGCTTAATTTTGGGATATGAAAACAACATTTTGAACATCTGACCGGTTTAAATGACACTGACATCTGTGTCTACTGGCAAGAGGAAAAATTTTGAACTTGCACATTTAGAGCGAGTTAAGATGAACAAATATTTTGGTTTAACATATATCAAAGGCCCTTGCCGATAGACACTTGTGTATGTTTGTATTCTCCTATATTTACTCGCCTATGTGTGTTTCCAGGGGACGAGTGGCAGCTCCTGGTCCCGCCTACGTGTAAGCTACTACTGGGTTCACTCTTCCGGCTTTCAGAACTTTTTCGTACCTCTTCTCAAGGCTGTGTGTGGAACCTGCCTCTACCACTCCACTAGTAAAACAAAGTTTTCATAGAATATAGGGGGTAGTAGAAGACAATATTCAAACAGCTCCTGGGAGAATCTTGAGTTTTCCCTGAAATACGTATGTTCTCTTCTCTGAGGATATATATATATATATATATATATATATATATATATATATATATATATATATATATATATATATATATATATATATATATATATATATATATATATATATATATATATATATATATATATATATATGTATATATATATATATATATATATATATATATATATTTATATATATATATATATATATTTATATATATACATGTATATACATATATATATATATATATATATATATATATATATATATATATATATATATATATATATCTATCTATATATATATATATATATATATATATATATATATATATATATATATATATATATATATATATATATATATATATATATATATATGTGTGTGTGTGTGTGTGTGTGTGTACTCACCTAGTTGTACTCACCTAGTTGAGGTTGCAGGGGTCGAGTCCAAGCTCCTGGCCCCGCCTCTTCACTGGTCGCTACTAGGTCACTCTCCCTGAACCATGAGCTTTATCGTACCTCTGCTTAAAGCTATGTGTGGACCCTGCCTCCACTACATCGCTTCCCAAACTATTCCACTTCCTGACTACTCTGTGGCTGAAGAAATACTTCCTAACATCCCTTTGAATCATCTGTGTCTTCAGCTTCCAACTGTGTCCCCGTGTTGCTGTGTCCAGTCTCTGGAACATCCTGTCTTTGTCCACCTTGTCAATTCCTCTCAGTATTTTGTAAGTCGTTATCATGTCCCCCCTATCTCTCCTGTCCTCCAGTGTCGTCAGGTTGATTTCCCTTAACCTCTCCTCATAGGACATACCTCTTAACTCTGGGACTAGTCTTGTTGCAAACCTTTCACTTTCTCTAGTTTCTTTACATGCTTGGCTAGGTGTGGGTTCCAAACTGGTGCCGCATACTCCAATATGGGCCTAACGTACACGGTGTACAGGGTCCTGAACGATTCCTTATTAAGATGTCGGAATGCTGTTCTGAGGTTTGCCAGGCGCCCATATGCTGCAGCAGTTATTTGGTTGATGTTCGCTTCAGAGATGTGCCTGGTGTTATACTCACCCCAAGATCTTTTTCCTTGAGTGATGTTTGTAGTCTCTGGCCCCCTAGACTGTACTCCGTCTGCGGTCTTCTTTGCCCTTCCCCAATCCTCATGACTTTGCACTTGGTGAAGCTGGAGATACTGTCCTGGGAGACAGTAATGGGGAAGCTGGAGGTGCTGTCCTGGGAGACAGAAATGGTGAAGCTGGAGATACTGTCCTGGTAGACAGTAATGGTGAAGCTGGAGATTTTGTCCAGGTAGTCGGGAATTATACGCAGGAAGGAATACATATAAATGACCTCATAGAGGACAGGAGCCATAGTAGGGAAACAAGTGTAGTCAAAGATAAGATAAAACCAATATTGCAAACCAGAAATACCGCAGGAAATAGCAAACAAGAGGACTCCAATAGCAATAGTGAGGATAAATTACCAAAAACAACTGGTGGGAGCTCCATTGTTGGTGCTAGGGAGGATAGGAATAAGACAGGGAAACATGCACCAACAGGGAATACAGTCACAGAAACCCAAGGCAAACGGAAACCAAGCCTGTGCACATACTATGCACTTGGTATCTGCTGGCATGGGAAATCTGGAAAAACAGATGGGACATGCAACTATGACCACCCTAGAAAATGTCATGCCCATATGACAACAGGAAAATGCAAACTCCCTTCCTGTAAGCTTTTTCACCCTGAAATGTGTACCTCTTCAGTACAGGAAAGACTGTGCTATAACTTAAATTGCCAGGCATACCATCTAAAGGGGACAAAAAGATACAAAACATCCAGGCCATGGGAAAACCTGGGTAGCCACAGCCACTCAAGAGGGAGAGGTTTTTTAGTGCCAGGAAGGAAAAAAAACTGGCAGGAAATGGCAGAAATCGTACACCAAATCCAGTCATTCCTGGAGTGGAACCACAGTCGATGGCCTCCACTCCAAACCAACAGATACAGATACTAATGCCGGAAAAAAAATCCCCCCCCAGTACCAACAATACCACCAGTCCGATAACATTCTTCTTTGCAAATATACAGGGTCTAAAGCCAGCAATAAACAACAAAATACCTTTCATCCGTGGACTGCTTGCAGAGGCAAAGGCAATGTTCGCGGCTTTCACTGAGACCCACATAAAGGATCACTTGGACAACGAAATATGGATCCCAGGTTACAACCTATACAGATGTGACAGAGTGAACAGGCAAAAGGGGGGGGTTGGCCTGTACATTGCAGAGTCACTTGTTTGCACAGAACTGCTTAATGCCTCAAATGACGTAGTGGAAGTTTTAGCAGTAAAGGTCGAGAACCAAAACCTAGTCATTGTGGTAGTCTACAAGCCTCCGGATGCAACATCCCAGCAATTCCAGGAACAGCTGTTAAAAATTGACCACTGTCTGGAAAATCTTCCAGCTCCTGCACCCAACATCTTGCTCCTGGGGGATTTCAACTTAAGGCACCTAAAATGGAGGAATATAGCAAATAATATTGTTGCAGTAATAACACCAGGAGGCAGCTCTGATGAAAACTCACACTCACACGAGCTTTTAAATCTCTGCACAAAATTCAATTTAAACCAGCAAATAATAGAGCCTACTAGACTGGAGAATACACTAGACCTCATCTTCACTAACAATGATGATCTGATAAGAAATGTCACCATATCAAAAACAATATACTCAGATCACAACATAATTGAGGTTCAGACATGTATGCGTGGAGCCTCAGACCGACAAAATGAGACTAGTCACGAGGGAGCATTCACCAAATTCAACTTCAATAACAAAAACATAAAGTGGGACCAAGTAAACCAAGTCCTAACCGATATAAGCTGGGAAGATATACTAAGCAACACAGACCCAAACTTATGCCTAGAACAGATTAACTCGGTGGCACTCGATGTATGCACAAGGCTTATTCCTCTAAGAAAAAGGAGGAGTAGATGTAAAATAGAAAGAGACAGGCGCTCCCTTTACAGGCGACGGAAAAGAATAACAGAGCGGCTAAAAGAGGTCAATATATCAGAAATGCGCAGGGAGACACTGGTCAGAGAAATAGCAAGCATCGAACTTAAGCTAAAAGAATCCTTTAGGAGTCAGGAATCGCGGGAAGAACTAAAAGCCATAAATGAAATCGAAAGAAACCCAAAGTATTTCTTCTCCTATGCCAAATCAAAATCGAGAACAACGTCCAGTATTGGGCCCCTACTTAAACAAGATGGGTCCTACACAGATGACAGCAAGGAAATGAGTGAGCTACTCAAGTCCCAATATGACTCAGTTTTTAGCAAGCCGCTAACCAGACTGAGAGTCGAAGATCAAAATGAATTTTTTATGAGAGAGCCACAAAATTTGATTAACACAAGCCTATCCGATGTTATCCTGACGCCAAATGACTTCGAACAGGCGATAAATGACATGCCCATGCACTCTGCCCCAGGGCCAGACTCATGGAACTCTGTGTTCATCAAGAACTGCAAGAAGCCCCTATCACGAGCCTTTTCCATCCTATGGAGAGGGAGCATGGACACGGGGGTCGTCCCTCAGTTACTAAAAACAACAGACATAGCCCCACTCCACAAAGGGGGCAGTAAAGCAACAGCAAAGAACTACAGACCAATAGCACTAACATCCCATATCATAAAAATCTTTGAAAGGGTCCTAAGAAGCAAGATCACCACCCATCTAGAAACCCATCAGTTACACAACCCAGGGCAACATGGGTTTAGAACAGGTCGCTCCTGTCTGTCTCAACTACTGGATCACTACGACAAGGTCCTAAATGCACTAGAAGACAAAAAGAATGCAGATGTAATATATACAGACTTTGCAAAAGCCTTCGACAAGTGTGACCATGGCGTAATAGCGCACAAAATGCGCGCTAAAGGAATAACAGGAAAAGTTGGTCGATGGATCTATAATTTCCTCACTAACAGAACACAGAGAGTAGTCGTCAACAGAGTAAAGTCCGAGGCAGCTACGGTGAAAAGCTCTGTTCCACAAGGCACAGTACTAGCTCCCATCTTGTTCCTCATCCTCATATCCGACATAGACAAGGATGTCAGCCACAGCACCGTGTCTTCCTTTGCAGATGACACCCGAATCTGCATGACAGTGTCTTCCATTGCAGACACTGCAAGGCTCCAGGCGGACATCAACCAAATCTTTCAGTGGGCTGCAGAAAACAATATGAAGTTCAACGATGAGAAATTTCAATTACTCAGATATGGTAAACATGAGGAAATTAAATCTTCATCAGAGTACAAAACAAATTCTGGCCACAAAATAGAGCGAAACACCAACGTCAAAGACCTGGGAGTGATTATGTCGGAGGATCTCACCTTCAAGGACCATAACATTGTATCAATCGCATCTGCTAGAAAAATGACAGGATGGATAATGAGAACCTTCAAAACTAGGGAGGCCAAGCCCATGATGACACTCTTCAGGTCACTTGTTCTATCTAGGCTGGAATATTGCTGCACTCTAACAGCACCTTTCAAGGCAGGTGAAATTGCCGACCTAGAAAATGTACAGAGAACTTTCACGGCGCGCATAACGGAGATAAAACACCTCAATTACTGGGAGCGCTTGAGGTTTCTAAACCTGTATTCCCTGGAACGCAGGAGGGAGAGATACATGATTATATACACCTGGAAAATCCTAGAGGGACTAGTACCGAACTTGCACACGAAAATCACTCACTACGAAAGCAAAAGACTTGGCAGACGATGCACCATCCCCCCAATGAAAAGCAGGGGTGTCACTAGCACGTTAAGAGACCATACAATAAGTGTCAGGGGACCGAGACTGTTCAACTGCCTCCCAGCACACATAAGGGGGATTACCAACAGACCCCTGGCAGTCTTCAAGCTGGCACTGGACAAGCACCTAAAGGCAGTTCCTGATCAGCCGGGCTGTGGCTCGTACGTTGGTTTGCGTGCAGCCAGCAGCAACAGCCTGGTTGATCAGGCGCTGATCCACCAGGAGGCCTGGTCACAGACCGGGCCGCGGGGGCGTTGACCCCCGAAACTCTCTCCAGGTAAACTCCAGGTGGGATTGAACTCCAGGAGCCAGTTGCTGGACCAAGTCTGCAGCCTGTCCAGATCCCTTTGTATTTCTACCTGGTCTTCGATCGAATGAACTCTTCTCATCAACTTCACGTCATCTGCAAACAGGGACACCTCGGAGTTTATTCCTTCCGTCATGTCGTTCACAAATACCAGAAACAGCACTGGTCCTAGGACTGACCCCTGTGGGACCCCGCTGGTCACAGGTGCCCACTCTGACACCTCGCCACGTACCATTACTCGCTGCTGTCTTCCTGACAAGTACTCCCTGATCCATTGCAGTGCCTTCCCTGTTATCCCTACTTGGTCCTCCAGTTTTTTGCACTAATCTCTTGTGTGGTACTGTGTCAAACGCCTTCTTGCAGTCCAAGAAAATGCAATCCACCCACCCCTCTCTCTCTTGTCTTACTGCTGTCACCATGTCATAGAACTCCAGTAGGTCTGTGACACATGATTTCCCATCTCTGAAACCATGTTGGCTGCTGGTGATGAGATCATTCCTTTCTAGATGTTCCACCATTCTTCTCCTGACAATCTTTTCCATGATTTTCCATGCTATACATGTCAGTGACACTGGTCTGTAGTTTAGTGCTTCATGTCTGTCTCCTTTTTTAAAGATTGGGACCACATTTGCTGTCTTCCATGCCTCAGGCAATCTCCCTGTTTCGATAGATGTATTGAGTATTGTTGTTAGGGGTACACATAGCGCCTCTGCTCCCTCTCTCAGGACCAATGGAGAGATGTTATCTGGCCCCATTGCCTTTGAGGTATCTAGCTCACTCAGAAGCCTCTTCACTTCTTCCTCGGTTGTGTCTACTGTGTCCAGCACATGGTGGTGTACCCCACATCTCCGTCTTTCTGGAGCCCCTTCTGTCTCCTCTGTGAACACTTCTTCGAATCTCTTGTTGAGTTCCTCACATACTTCACGGTCATTTCTTGTCTCTCCTCCTTCTTTCCTTAGCCTGATTACCTGGTCCTTGACGGTTGTTTTCTGCCTGATGTGGCTGTATAACAGCTTCGGGTCAGATTTGGCTTTTGCTGCTATGTCGTTTTCATATTGACGTTGGGCTTCCCTTCTTATCTGTGCATATTCGTTTCTGGCTCTACGACTGCTCTCCTTATTCTCCTGGGTCCTTTGCCTTCTATATTTCTTCCATTCCCTAGCACACTTGGTTTTTGCCTCCTTGCATCTTTGGGTGAATCATGGGCTCATCCTGGCTTTTTCATTATTCCTGTTACCCTTGGTACAAACCTCTCCTCAGCCTCCTTGCACATTGTTGCTACATTCCATCATCTCATTAACTGGCTTCCCTGCCAGTTCTCTGTCCCACTGAACCTCATTCAGGAAGTTCCTCATTCCTGTGTAGTCCCCTTTCCTGTAGTTTGGTTTCATTTGTCCTGGCCTTCCTGCTTTCCCCTCCACTTGTAGCTCTACTGTGTATTCGAAGCTCAAAACCACATGATCGCTGGCCCCAAGGGGTCTTTCATATGTGATGTCCTCAATATCTGCACTACTCCAGTCTTGCTGGTTCATCCTCTCCTCTCTCTCTTGTAGTGTCCTTTAAGTGTTGGTACATGAAGTTTTCCAGTACCACCTCCATCATCTTAGCCCTCCATGTATCTTGGCCCCCATGTGGCTCCAAGTTCTCCCATTTGATCTCCTTGTGGTTAAAGTCGCCCATGATCAGAAGCTTTGCCCTGCATGCATGAGCTCTTCTGGCCACTGCAGCCAGTGTGTCAACCATCGCTCTATGGCTCTCGTCATACTCTTGCATTGGCCTCCTGCTGTTCTGTGGTGGGTTATACATCACTGCAATTATCACCTTGGGACCACCAGAGTGAAGCGTTCCCGCTATGTAATCACTTTCTTCTCCGCTGTCTCCTCTCTCCAGCTCATCAAAATTCCATCGGTGTTTGATCAGCAATGCCACTCCTCCACCTCCCTGTTCCTTCTGTCTTTTCTCAGGATCTGGTATTCTGCTGGAAAGATGGCATCTGTTATCATACCTGTAAGCTTGGTTTCTGTGATTGCTATGATGTCTGGTGATGCCTCTTTGACTCTTTCGTGCCACTCCTCCCACTTGTTTGTTATTCCATAAGCGTTTGTGTACCATACCTTCAGTTTCCTTTCCAACACTGTGGTTTGGGGGGCCTGTGGGGGTGGGAGACCTGGTAGCATACTGTGGGATTCTATGGTTGGGGATTGGGTGGAAGCTGTGGGTATGGATTGTATTGTGTGTTGGGATGGTGTGATAGGTTGTGGGGTTCTGAGGATAGTTGTGTGTATGCTTGCCCTTGCTGCTCTGTTCTGCTCTGACTGACCTCTGCTGGTTCCATCCTTGTCTCCTTTCCTAGCTCCTTT
Organism: Cherax quadricarinatus; assembly: GCF_038502225.1. Taxonomy (NCBI): domain Eukaryota; kingdom Metazoa; phylum Arthropoda; class Malacostraca; order Decapoda; family Parastacidae; genus Cherax; species Cherax quadricarinatus. The sequence goes on from NC_091293.1 coordinate 72,736,534, forward strand.
CGCTTTTTTGTCCTCTCCCTCAGCTGCTGTCTCTCTGTTTGTGTTCTGTCTCTGTCTAGGAACACCTTCTTGTACTCTTCCGAGCTTTTCAACTGTGGTTTCTCTTGGAGGATCCTGTTCCGCACTGTTTCTGTCCTGAGAATCAGCTTGATCGGTCGGTTTCTCCCCTTCAAGCACCCCCCTATTCTCTTAAAATTTACATTCTCATCCATGTCTTCTCCCCCTATTTCCGTGATGATTTTCTCAATCTCCTTTCTTTCTTCCTGCCGTCTTTCAGTGTGTGTCCTTTCCTCTCTCTCACGAAGCCCATGGATAATCACTGATTTTGCCCTTTCCTCCCCCCATTGCCTCTCGCTCTGTGACTCTGGTTCCTGTCTGCATGTGGTCATTTTCTCCCTTGATTTTTCCAGTGGCTCTTGGTAGCATGGTTGTGCCTCAGCATTCGACCTATCTCCCTCTCCATCTGCACCCATCTGCTCTTCCCTTCCACTCCCTGCCCTTCTTTGCAGGCTGATATGACCTTAGCATAATTCATATCTCCTTCCTTCCTGTTCAGCCTCTCAGCTTCGTATGGTGTTTCTTCTCTGGTCACTACCCCTGAGACTTGCTTCAGCCTGTTTACCTCAAATTCTAGGACCTTTACCCTGGCTACTGCAGTTTCGACTTGTGCCTCCCAATTCTTCATCTCCTTTTGCAACCTCTTTTCCCATTTCACAGAGAGCTCTTTCTCCACTTTTTCAGAAAGCTCTCCTAATTTTCTCTCCCATTCTTGCTCTATCCTTTTCCACTGTTCCTTCATCCATTCCTCCCTACCAGTACCATTGTCATCTGATCCCTGATTCCTGCGAGACCCAACCAATTTTTTTTTTTTTTTTTTTTTTTTTTTAGTGAAAGAGAGAGAGAAAGAGAAAAAGAAAAAGGGGGAGAGAGTGAGAGAGAGGGAGAAAGAGAGAAAAGGGGAGCCTAGAAGGAGGGGAAAAGAATGGAAAAAGGGGGAGAAAGTGAGAGAGAGGGAAAAGGTAAGAGAGATGGGGGGAGTGACAAGGGAAGAGAGAGAGAGAGAAAAGAAGAGGAAGAGAGAGAGGAAGAGAGGAAGAGGGAGAGGGAGAGAGAGAGGAAGAGAGAGAGAAAGAGTGAGAGGAAGAGAGAGAGGAAGAGAGAGAGGATGAGAGAAAGGGGGAGAGAGAGAGAGATAGAGAGAGAGAGAGAGAGAGAGAGAGAGAGAGAGAGAGAGAGAGAGAGAGAGAGAGAGAGAGAGAGAGAGTTAGGAATCCTTAACCTGTAAATAGCTTGTCAATAAAGCTAGGGATCCTTAACCTTGTCAAACCAAGTGTAAAAAAAAAAAAAAAAAAAAAAAAAAAAAAAAAAAGAGGGAGAGAGATGGGGGGAAAGGAAGGGTTATAGGGTCACTTCACAGGAAGGTGTGAAATCCCGTATATGTGTGTGTGTACTCACCTAGTTGTACTCACCTAGTTGAGGTTGCGGGGGTCGAGTCCGAGCTCCTGGCCCCGCCTCTTCACTGATCGCTACTAGGTCACTCTCCCTGAGCCGTGAGCTTTATCATACCTCTGCTTAAACCTATGTATGGATCCTGCCTCCACTACATCGCTTCCCAAACTATTCCACTTTCTGACTACTCTGTGGCTGAAGAAATACTTCCTAACATCCCTGTGATTCATCTGTGTCTTCAGCTTCCAACTGTGTCCCCTTGTTACTGTGTCCAATCTCTGGAACATCCTGTCTTTGTCCACCTTGTCAATTCCTCTCAGTATTTTGTATGTCGTTATCATGTCCCCCCTATCTCTCCTGTCCTCCAGTGTCGTCAGGTTGATTTCCCTTAACCTCTCCTCGTAGGACATACCTCTTAGCTCTGGGACTAGTCTTGTTGCAAACCTTTGCACTTTCTCTAGTTTCTTCACATGCTTGGCTAGGTGTGGGTTCCAAACTGGTGCCGCATACTCCAATATGGGCCTAACGTACACGGTGTACAGGGTCCTGAATGATTCCTTATTAAGATGTCGGAATGCTGTTCTGAGGTTTGCTAGGCGCCCATATGCTGCAGCAGTTATTTGGTTGATGTGCACTTCAGGAGATGTGCCTGGTGTTACACTCACCCCAAGATCTTTTTCCTTGAGTGAGGTTTGTAGTCTCTGACCCCCTAGACTGTACTCCGTCTGCGGCCTTCTTTGCCCTTCCCCAATCTTCATGACTTTGCACTTGGTGGGATTGAACTCCAGGAGCCAATTGCTGGACCAGGTCTGCAGCCTGTCCAGATCCCTTTGTAGTTCTGCCTGGTCTTCGATCGAGTGAATTCTTCTCATCAACTTCACGTCATCTGCAAACAGGGACACCTCAGAGTCTATTCCTTCCGTCATGTCGTTCACAAATACCAGAAACAGCACTGGTCCTAGGATTGACACCTGCGGGACCCCGCTGGTCACAGGTGCCCACTCTGACACCTCGCCACATACCATGACTCGCTGCTGTCTTCCTGACAAGTATTCCCTGATCCATTGTAGTGCCTTCCCTGTTATCCCTGCTTGGTCCTCCAGTTTTTGCACCAATCTCTTGTGTGGAACTGTGTCAAACGCCTTCTTGCAGTCCAAGAAAATGTGTGTGTGTCTGTATGTGTGTGTGTGTGTGTGTGTGTGTGTGTGTGTGTGTGTGTGTGTGTGTGTGTGTGTGTGTGTGTGTGTGTGTGTGCATATGTGTGTGTGTGTGTGTGTGTGTGTGTGTGTGTGTGCTACAGCTATTCAAGTGCCTAACAGCAGAGCTGTTCTCACCTAGTGTTTGTGCATATGTTTATGTAAACAGTCCTTATTTCCCACGTATGAAGCACATATGTATTGTATATGTACCCAATCTCTTGGTTCCCACTGTACTGTCATATGCCTTTAAAATTATGTTCAAAAGTAAATACACTAGGCTTCGCCTATATGTCGCTACCTCTAAACCCTATTAAATGCCAGTAAATGCTGCTTATTCTAATTCTGATAGCTCGAGGAGAGTGACCCCCAATTCCAGCTAGAGACAGGTACTATTGACCCCATGCAACTAAAACTAGGTGAATATTACTTGCGGCTGGCAGTGGAGTTACGTTGCTGGTCTGTCCTGTCCCAGAAGTTGAAGATGTTTGATGCTTCTCGGTAATTTTTCCACTAACTTCCTGTATGCACTATAGTCTCTAGCTCTTCTAATTTTTTCACTCACTGTATTTACTGACACATCTGTACATATCTCTTATCTCCCTGGTCTTGAGTCGCACTTATTCTTCAAATACCCCACTGCATTATTATGGCAACGCTATTTAGGCCTGACACAACCGTTCGCCCTTCCAACGGCCCCCACGAAACACTCAGCCACTATTTCCTTTGTTTTCTTTTCTGTGATCACTTATATTTCCTTTTTTCGGGGCTTAAGTGATTTTATGCACTCTTATGCGTGCACACGCCTATATCCTACACTCTATTCCTTATGGCACAGTCAGAAATTACCACCAAAACACGAGCTCAAACCGCGTGACTCCTCCACGAGTGTGTGTGTGTGTGTGTCTGTCTGTCTGTGTATTCTTCAACAAGCAGGCCGAATCCCACCGAGGTAGGGTGGCCCAAAAAGAAAAACGAAAGTTTCTTTTTTTAACTAAAGTAATATATACAAGAGGAGATGTTATTCGCTTCATGCCGAATAAGGCAAGCGAAAATTTTTGTATGCAGTAATTTCGCAAAAAAAAAAAAAAATCATTCTGAACGTAACGAATAAATATTTTTGATTGTGTCTGTTTATTAATAAATTACTGTAAAGTTATCTAAAATATATTTATCTGGATTAGGCTAAATTAAATTGCGCTTGTTGTAATAAGGTTAGGTTAATTTTCTAAGGTTCTTTTGGAACAAAATTATTAATTTTTACATTAACATAAATGAAAAAATATATTTTCAAAGGTATAAGAGAAAATTTTAGAAAGAATTTAATTTTAAATGAATTCTTGCTAATTGACAAATTTTATCTATTCGGTACGATATCCCCTTTCACTACTTCTGTCCACAAAATGTTTCCCTCCCTATGTTGCTGAAAGCTTGACATTTTCCAAAGCTTTTTTCTTCTTTCAGTGCCGGCGAACTAAATTCATTGTTTCAATATTTACCAAAAAAAAAAAAAGTGATAATTGCGAAGTTTTACACGAGAAAAACTATTTCCATTTTTTATTTTACTTCTTGAAGATGTTTTATTTGATGAAGATGGCGGGAACATCAGTGCAATAATAAGTGGTGAACTGTAAGAATTTGTTTGTATTTTCATTATTTACTTTACCAATTTGTTTTCCATATCATTACTTAAATCGTAACTGAATGTAAGTGAGGCTTCAAAACTGCCATAACTGTACAACGGAACTGTCTTTACTGATGTTTCCCTTGAAAATATATCTGCAGTATCAGAATACTAGCCTGTTTTAATAGATTGTAATTAGCATTAACATTGTTGTAGCAGCAGAATATAAACAAAAGAGGCTACTGCAGTGTGAATGTTAACAGATTCTTTCAAAATATACTTCTACTCTGATAATCAAGGAATATATTTCAAAATGTGGCCCAAGGCTAGTACTCAGTACTCAGTGGTCAGTCGTCAGTCAGTACTCAGTGGTCAGTCGTCACGTGAGGTCACAGACCCTGAGCTGCTTTGGGGATTAGTGTGGACGGTTACAAAGCATGGCTTGCTTCTGCAGTGTTTTAAAAATTGAGGTTGGAGAGTTGAAGGAGGAGGTCTTGCTTCTCCAGGAGGAGATTAGGAGGCTGAAGGTCCACCTCAATGGGTCTGGGAGAGAGTGTGAGGTGGCTGGAGTTGTGGGGAATGAGGCTTCTACCAGCGAGGTGCAGTCTGTCTCTCGCTGTGAGGAGGCTGTAGCTGGGGAGGCAGCAACGGCTACCAGCAGTGAGGTGCAGCCCAGCACCTGCTACAAGTGGCGAGTAGTTCACAGTAATGGAAGGCGCATCAGAGTAAGGAAAGTTAAGAGTGAAGATCTGAAGGTAGGAAATCGCTTCTCTGTTCTTCAGGATGAATGTACTTCAGTGGCCAGTGAAGGTAAGGGTACTACTGCCCCTGCTAATGGAGGTAAGCGCATTCTTGTGGTTGGTGACTCTCAGGTAAGATACATTGACCGTGCTTTTTGTAATAGGAATAAGAAGATGAGAGATAGAGTGTGCTTCCCTGGAGCTGGTGTTGGGGACATTGTCAACAGGCTGGATAATATCATGTCAGGTAATGGGAGCAAGCCCATTATCTGTCTCAGTGCTGGTGGAAATGATATTGGGAAGGGTAGGAGAGAAGAGCTGCTAGATAAGTACAGGTCAGCTATAGATTTCATTAAGTCTAAGGGAGGGATCCCAATCATATGTAGCATCTTGCCTAGAAGGGGAGTAGGAAATGAATGGTTGTCTAGGGCAATTGGTGTAAATTGCTGGCTAGACAGATACTGCAAGGAACTTGCAATCCCATTCATTGACAACTGGAACAACTTTTATGGCAAACATGATATGTATGCAAGGGATGGGGTACATCTCTCTGGGGCTGGGGTGGTAGCACTTGCAGACTCGATTGAGAAGGCCATTGGTGAAATGCCTATGATTTTAAACTGATGGAAGATAGAGGTATGGGTGTGTGTGGGAAACAAGCAGGTTGCAACACTTGGGTTGGAAACAGTAAATGTATAAAAGGCATTCAGCATGAAGTTTTAAATAAAGACAATAGATCAGGTCAGCAAACAAAGGGGGACAGCAGAGGGCAGCAAGGGACTAGCTCCCTTAAGGTTTACTATACTAATAGCAGGAGTGTAAGAAATAAGATAGATGAGCTAAGATTAATTGCAAGTGCAGGAAACATAGATATTATTGCTATAACAGAGACCTGGCTCAATCTGAAAGATAGAGAGATGCCCTCTGAATGTCACATACAAGGCTATAAATTATTCCACACTGACAGGGTCAACAGGAAAGGTGGTGGAGTAGCGATGTATGTCAGAGACAATTTAAATTGTTGTGTTAGACAAGATATTAAATTAGAAGCGTCAGCCACTGAATCTGTTTGGTTACAGCTTCTCGAGGGCCGAGAAAAACTAATTTTGGGTGTGATTTACAGGGCCCCAAATCTTGATAGGGAGTGCAGTAAACTTCTATGGGACGAAATTCGTAAGGCATCTACATACGAAAATGTTGTGCTAATGGGAGATTTCAACTATAGACAGATTGACTGGAGCAATTTGACAGGAAATTTAGAGTCAGGTGACTTTCTTGATACGATCCAGGATTGTTTTTTAAAACAGTTTGTGACAGAGCCAACTAGGGGAAATAATCTCCTTGACTTGGTTCTTGCCAGTAGGGAAACACTAATTAATAATCTTGAGGTTAATGATGAGCTTGGGGAAAGTGATCACAAATCACTCAGTTTTAATATATCATGGAATTCCCCTAATAATGGCAATCAAGTCTCCGTCCCTGACTTTCGCTTGGCTGATTTCATAGGACTGAAAAATTACTTAGGTGGGCTGAACTGGAATGACCTGACTAAGGGTCAGGTAGGTGGTGATGGTTGCCGATATGATGCTTTCCAGGGCATAGTTCTAGCTGCTCAGTCAAATTATGTTCCAAATAGGGAAATCAGATCAAACAAAAATGATCCTAAATGGATGAACAATAGATTGAAATATCTGATTGGTCAAAAGAGAGGCATATATAGGCAAATCAAAAGAGGAGAGGGGCAATTGAGAAATCGATATATTCAGTTAAAGAGAGAAATAAAAAAGGGAATTGGAAAAGCAAAAAGAGATTATGAGGTTAAAGTTGCAAGAGAATCGAAGACTAACCCAAAAGGATTCTTTCAGGTATACAGAAGTAAGATCAGGGACAAGATAGGCCCACTCAAAAGTTCCTCGGGTCAGCTCACTGACAGTGATAAGGAAATGTGTAGAATTTTTAACACATACTTCCTCTCAGTTTTTACACAGGAGGATACCAGCGATATTCCAGTAATGATAAATTATGTAGAACAGGACGATAATAAACTGTGCACTATTAGGGTCACAAGTGACATGGTCCTTAGGCAAATAGATAAATTAAAACCTAACAAATCCCCAGGCCCTGATGAACTGTATGCAAGGGTTCTAAAGGAATGTAAAGAGGAGCTTAGCACACCTTTGGCTAATCTTTTCAACATATCACTACAAACTGGCATGGTGCCAGATAAGTGGAAAATGGCAAATGTGATACCTATTTTCAAAACAGGTGACAGGTCCTTAGCTTCGAACTATAGACCAATAAGCCTAACCTCCATAGTGGGAAAATTTATGGAATCAATAATTGCCGAGGCAGTTCGTAGCCATCTTGAAAAGCATAAATTAATCAACGAATCTCAGCATGGTTTTACAAAGGGGCGTTCCTGCCTTACGAATTTATTAACTTTTTTCACTAAGGTATTTGAGGAGGTAGATCATGGTAATGAATATGATATTGTGTATATGGACTTCAGTAAGGCTTTTGACAGGGTCCCACATCAGAGACTATTGAGGAAAATTAAAGCACATGGAATAGGAGGAGAAATTTTTTCCTGGATAGAGGCATGGTTGACAAATAGGCAGCAGAGAGTTTGCATAAATGGGGAGAAATCAGAGTGGGGAAGTGTCACGAGCGGTGTTCCACAGGGGTCAGTGTTGGGCCCCCTGCTGTTCACAATCTACATAAACGACATAGATGAGGGCATAAAGAGCGACATCGGCAAGTTTGCCGATGACACCAAAATAGGCCGTCGAATTCATTCTGACGAGGACATTCGAGCACTCCAGGAAGATTTGAATAGACTGATGCAGTGGTCGGAGAAGTGGCAGATGCAGTTTAATATAGACAAATGCAAAGTTCTAAATGTTGGACAGGACAATAACCATGCCACATATAAACTAAATAATGTAGATCTTAATATTACGGATTGCGAAAAAGATTTAGGAGTTCTGGTTAGCAGTAATCTGAAACCAAGACAACAGTGCATAAGTGTTCGCAATAAAGCTAATAGAATCCTTGGCTTCATATCAAGAAGCATAAATAATAGGAGTCCTCAGGTTGTTCTTCAACTCTATACATCCTTGGTTAGGCCTCATTTAGATTATGCTGCACAGTTTTGGTCACCTTATTACAGAATGGATATAAATTCTCTGGAAAATGTACAAAGGAGGATGACAAAGTTGATCCCATGTATCAGAAACCTTCCCTATGAGGATAGACTGAGGGCCCTGAATCTGCACTCTCTAGAAAGACGTAGAATTAGGGGGGATATGATTGAGGTGTATAAATGGAAGACAGGAATAAATGAAGGGGATGTAAATAGTGTGCTGAAAATATCTAGCCTAGACAGGACTCGCAGCAATGGTTTTAAGTTGGAAAAATTCAGATTCAGGAAGGATATAGGAAAGTACTGGTTTGGTAATAGAGTTGTGGATGAGTGGAACAAACTCCCAAGTACCGTTATAGAGGCCAGAACGTTGTGTAGCTTTAAAAATAGGTTGGATAAATACATGAGTGGATGTGGGTGGGTGTGAGTTAGACCTGATAGCTTGTGCTACCAGGTCGGTTGCCGTGTTCCTCCCTTAAGTCAATGTGACCTGACCTGACTAGGTTGGGTGCATTGGCTTAAGCCGGTAGGAGACTTGGACCTGCCTCGCATGGGCCAGTAGGCCTTCTGCAGTGTTCCTTCGTTCTTATGTTCTTATGTTCTTATGTTCTTTAACTGCCTCACAAACTTAACTACCTAGCAAACTTAACTGTCTAGCAAACTTAGCTGCCTAGCAAACTTAACTGCCTAGCAAACTTCCTGCTATAATCGCTGTCCAGAGTTAGGTCAAATTCATTTGCATCTCAACACCCTTCAAATATTGTACTTTTTGTAAGATTATTTGGCAGAGTGCTGTGTATTCCTAAAACCAATTCGCGCATTTCTAGACGTGCACGCTATACGGGTTCAGAAATAATAGCCTACAGTATCATTGATTCTTAACCTTTGGGTCACGATTCAAAATTGGGTCTTAATTAAGCTATTTGAACTGGGTCGCCAAGGGACTGTGCAGAATGGAATATTTTCTTGACTTCACGGCTTTCCGCGAAGTCGCGGATAACAGCGAGTAATGAGCCATTCAAGCAGGATATGCTTTGACGAGGTTGAAAAGGAAAGCACAGATGTTACAAAAAAAGCGATTCTAAAAGCTTAGAGATCTCCAGTGAATACTAGAAAGGACTGCCCTTCTAGCATCCAGCCTGTTACTGGGTTTTTGTAACAAGTAGTCAGTATCCTTGTCCAATTATCCATTAGAATTCAGTATGATTCAATAGTGCTTCAGGATTACAACTGGTAGGCTACTAACTAGGGAAATTAAAATTTAATAAATTTATTAAGTTGTCTAGGCGTATATCAAATTAAATTAAATTAATCAATTCAAACAAATTAATAATAATCACTTCTCTCGTATACAATAGTATTGTGCTGAAAGCACATATCACATTTATAATTCTTAAGTACCATCTGGTACATTAACATTTAATAAGATAATATACAAATAAGTTTGTGTGTATGTGTGTAAGTGCTCTAAGTAGTTCGCTATGTCTCACGACTCGATTAGACTTAAAGAAGTGACTGACAAATTCCTCTCATAAACTAACTTCTTGACCAACTGGCAATCAGAACAGTCTGCTTAAACAATAAAAGGAATGCTAAGCCCAATAGCAATATAACAAGCAACTGTGACACAGAATCAGGATCAAGGAGATAATATAACGACACTAAGTAGGGACCATCAGCAGATCCTCCACAAAAGTCACAAAACTCCCCTACTACTGAATCTTAAGTTCAGCATAAGAAAATACCCGACTGTGACAATGCACAGATATCAGTACAAATTAGGTCAGAAGCTACAGCTCAGGACCTGAGTTGCTCAGAGTGTCTAGGCGACACACAACCTCAGTACAACGTCGAAAATCACTAAGTCTATACAATGTTCTGAGAACAGAGTTCTACAGAACTAACAAAGCTACAAAGACGATCCTCCAACAAGGGCCAATAAGGAAGAGTTAGGCACTTGTCAGGAATAAGTCCAACCACCCAGCGAGTCTAGACCAGACTGAATATTTCAGGCGAGGTGAGAACCCCCCCCCTCTATCACGTGATAGCTCTGTGAACAGCTGCTGCTCAGTAACAACGAGAAGCCAGCAGGGAAACGAGCCACAAGCGATAATTACAGTAGTTAGACAATCTAGACTTGAACTGAGCACATAATAATATGTGTTACATCCTACCTAACAACATAACTAAGTCAAATAATAATATAAAGCAATATATTTACGATTTAGCTATTATCGCAAATATAAGCAATATAAAATTATATGAAAATATACATTATATTCATAATCATAATATACATTGTAACCCATTCAGGGGTTGCAACCCCCCCCCCCAACACGACAAACGGTCGCACTAGGAGTTGCATTAATGTCTTTTACATTATTACTGATTACTCATATCAATACAAATTAATATAAACATTAATCAAGAGTCACTCTTGTGCCAAGCACTTCTATAATTTAACAGTGTCTGTTTCACTATAAGTTATGCCCCTAGTACTAGGGCAGTACACAGTATCGTATCTCTGCATTCTCGTGATTATGTACATCAGTGTAGAGACAGGATAGCGTAGACAAGCCTGACACGTTGAGGCACGATCATAGTAGTGGATATGAACAATAGTCTTGTGCTATAGACAGGAGACAGCATTCCACTCTTAAGTAGTGGTTGTGGAATGCTATGCAGTATGGACATCTGAGTATGAAACAGCTTAAGGTGTGTAGTGAGGGGGGGGGGTCTGCGGCAGGACAGTGTTCCGCCAAGCAGTAACATCGCCCACACAACACTACCTACTCATCACTCAGCTTCTGTCTCCTCCTCACACACATCATTACTGTGAATATATAAATAACATAATTAGACATGACATGAGTATACATAGTTAATATGGGCTGGAGGGATTACGTTACTTTACTGAATTTGACATAGCAAGTAACAAAAGGTATTTGGGCATTAAAATCACATTAATTTAAAATGGGGAAGTGCCCAAATACTCGTCAGAATGTTCCAAGGACACCACAAGAGCTAGAGCCTCTTTCTCAATAGTGGCATAATTTTTCTGGTGTCTTTTAAGCTTAGATGAATAGTAACATATAGGATGGAGAATATCAGTGGATGTTGACTGATGGAGCAGCACAACACCCACTGCATAACCACTCGCCTCTATGTGTAGAAAGGGAAGATTGAAATTAGGACTCTTCACAAGAACAGAGGAAAGCAGATGCTTCAACCTTTTGAACAAATCTGAACAATCACTAGTCCAGATGAACTGAACTTTGCTACTAGTGAACATAGTGAGAGGTGTAGGTGGAGGTGTGTTTGCTGGCTTGGCTGTCACTTGACACATGTGGCAACGTCGCACATGATCAGCTACTGTTTCCTTCATTTTAGGCCAAGTAAAATGTTTTGCCAGTTTACCAAGTGTCTTCTTGACACCCAAATGTCCTCCTATGGGACTATTGTGAGCAAAATCAATGGCTTGTTCACGAAATGTAACTGGTAACACTACGAGATGCTTGACTGTGGTGGAAACACTATCAGCTGACAACTTACATGTATTTTTCTCAATCAGTACACCGTTACTATAATAGTAACAATTATCGAGATCCTTTGCTTCACTTTCAGTAACTGCTATATCTCTCAGTCTTTCCAGTGACTGATCAACAAATTGATCCTTGATAAAATCATCATGAGTTAGAAATTTAACGTCAGGTGTGTCCTGACTAGGTTGATGACACAGGGGAGTTGGTGTTAATTATCCTGGGCGCAGAGCGTCACTAAACAACATATTCAAGCCCAAATCATTGTCATCCACTAACTCAACAGGAGACAAGGATGGTTGTTGAATCTTTGACATAGCTCTAGTAATTGCGCTGAGAGGAAATAAAATAGGTTTCTCTCTACAAGCTTCAATGGCATAATTATCATCAGTGTTATTATCAATCACAAGTGGTTCTTTACATATACCAGCATGAAGGATATCGTTCCCTATCAACAAGTTCACTGACCTGATGGGAAATACACCACTGGATATACCCACTGAAATATAACCAGTATAATAGCTTGTTTCAATATAAACTTTATGAAGAGGTACTTTTATAACAGCCCCACCATAGGCTTCTAACAATACATCTATCTTGGTATAGGTATCGTCAGTTATGGTCAGTACATCTTTTCTTAATAACGTGAGATAACTGCCAGTGTCTCTGAAAGTAATTATCTCAGTTAGATGTGATTCGTCAAATCCTACTTTACCTCTCGAAAAGTAAGGACTCATCGCTGAACAAATCTTTTCGTCAGATACACTTTCTGACGCTAGTCATCTATCCTGAGTAATATTATCTAAAACAGTAGGATCAGAGATTACTAGGATTTTGGTGCCTTTGTTGCTCGGAAGAGGATACGACTTTTGTGGGGGCGCCAGCCGCATGACTGCTTCTCATATCTCTTTCTAACTTATAGCAATACTCTCTAGCATGTCCTTTTCTGTTACAATAGGTACATTTAACTTTCTTCTTCTCGATATCAGATTTCTGTCTAGCCACAGAGACAGATTCAGGATTGTGAGTTTTCCTGGTAAAGGTACGAGAAGTTACAGTAGCAGGTACATCAGGCCGGCAATGAGCAGCTGATTTAGGTTGCCAACTTCTAGGACAATCTTTAGTTACCTTGTTTCTGTGTGTTTTAGTACGTACAAGTTTGTGAGAAATCTCGTAATTGTCTGCTAATGCTGCAGTTTCCAGAATATCCGAGGTAGTATGATCGATCAGATATTCTTGTATGTCAGCAGACATACAATTGTTAAACTCTTCGTGAAGTAACAACTGAACAAGGCTGTCGTAGTTGTTACATTTCACAGATCTACACCATCTCTCAAATGCAACTTTTTTCTCACGAGCAAACTCTACACAAGTTTGATCTTGTCGTCGTTGTAACGTACGAAATGCACGTTGATAACTTACAAGCAACAAGTTATATGTCTCTAGAATAGTTTGTTTGACAGGTCATAACTAATGTACTTGGCAAATGGTAAAGCAGCAGTACAAGTTTGAGCTCTTCCTGTCAAAGCTGTGTGCAACAAGGTAGCCCAGTGCTTACGTGGCCAGTTCATAGCACGTGCCTGGTTCTCAAACACATCAAAATAGGTGTCTAAGTCACTCTCAAAAAACTTAGGAACCATTGATGCAGCTTTCTGCACATTAAATGCATCCTGTAATCTATCAGTCTGTTGTCTTCCCAGACAAACATTTTCTCTCTAGAAATCTTCTTCGTTCAATTTCCTCTGTGCCTCTATTTGTGCAGTCTGCAACATTATGAGGCGTTCAAACCTCTCAAACTGTTCCTGAGAGATAGGACCAGTAGGTAATGGAGGAGTAAGGAATCTAACGAATGAGTCTGGACATTCCTTAGGTCGGGCACTTCGTCCAACCGTCCCTAGAGAGTCTAGATCTGGTCTAGGATAAGTAGATACAGGTGTAGCATACACTGTACTAGTATGAGACTGTATCATACTAACAGTTAGGAGGGAAGGCATGAGCGAGAACTGAGCTACACTAGGCTCAGACACTAGGCTCACTTCTGCCTTAGTTGCAGTTTCTTCTTCATTAAATAGTCATACTTCCTAATTGTGACACTAGGCTTTCTGATTCTGAATCATAATCAGACATCTCTGTAGGAGCAGGAAACAATATATCTTTAATTAACGCTCTTACAGTTTCTGCGGTGTAATTCCTGTTATACGTCACACCGAGATATTTGGCTACTTGCCAACATGTCTGAAGTTTTAATGTACTCAACTCAGACAAAGTCAGAGTATCAATTAACTGTTTCACTTTGGCATACATCATGAAAATAAGTATACTACGAGAAAGTGATTATGGGAAACTATAATCCTAATAGGAATGTTAGTGTTGGTTGTCTTAGAGCTAGAGCTCATAAACAGTATTTCCATCTCCTTGGATCAAGAGACTCAGTCAAGTACATACATCCACCTAGTATGTTGTACAAGACTAAACTCAAAGTCTTCAGATTAGGAAAGTACTCAAAGTGTTTGATCATAGTTACTAGTATGTCAAACTGGACAATTTCTCCAACACCTTAGATCAAGAGCATCCCGGACAGGCCCCCATTTGTTACAAAAAACGCGATTCTAAAAGCTTAGAGATCTCCAGTGAATACTAGAAAGGACTGCCCTTCTAGCATCCAGTCTGTTACTGGGTTTTCGTAACAAGTAGTCAGTATCCTTGTCCAATTATCCATTAGAATTCAGTATGATTCAATAGTGCTTCAGGATTACAACTGGTAGGCTACTAACTAGAGAAATTAAAATTTAATAAATTTATTAAGTTGTCTAGGCATATATCAAATTAAATTAAATTAATCAATTCAAACAAATTAATAATAATCACTTCTCTCGTATACAATAGTATTGTGCTGAAAGCACATATCACATTTATAATTCTTAAGTACCGTCTGGTACATTAACATTTAATAAGATAATATACAAATAAGTTTGTGTGTATGTATGTAAGTGCTCTAAATAGTTTGCTATGTCTCACGACTCGACTAGACTTAAACAAGTGACTGACAAAGTCCTCTCATAAGCTAACTTCTTGACCAACTGGCAATCAGAACAGTCTGCTTGAACAATAAAAAGAATGCTAAGCCCAATAGCAATATAACAAGCAACTGTAACACAGAATCAGGATCAAGGAGATAATATAACGACACTAAGTAGGGACCATCAGCGGATCCTCCACAAAAGTCACAAAACTCCCATACTACTGAATCTAAGTTCAGCATAAGAAAATACCCGACTATGACAATGCACAGATACCAGTACAAATTAGGTCAGAAGCTACAGCTCAGGACCTGAGTTGCTCAGAGTGTCTAGGCGACACAACCGTAGTACAACGTCGAAACGAATCGGCGATTTTGCCGACTTTGACTCCCATTTTAGGCCAATTACATTATTCCAGTCAATCAAATTCTTAGCTATTTCACTAGTATTACTTCTATTCAATCGATTGAGCACAAGAAATTGCCAAGTCAACTGTTTCAACTACGAAATAAGTCTATACAATGTTCTGAGAACAGAGTTCTACAGAACTAACAAAGCTACAGAGACGATACTCCAACAAGGGCCAATAAGGAAGAGTTAGGCACTTGTCAGGAATAAGTCCAACCACCCAGCGAGTCTAGACCAGACTGAATACTTCAGGCGAGGTGAGAACACCCCCCCCTCTATTACGTGATAGCTCCGTGGACAGCTGCTGCTCAGTAACAACGAGAAGCCGGCAGGGAAACGAGCCACAAGCGATAATTACAGTAGTTAGACAATCAAGACTTGAACTGAGCACATAATAATGTGTTACATCCTACCTAACAACATAACTAAGTCAAATAATAATATAAAGCAATATATTTACGATTTAGCTATTATCGCAAATATAAGCAATATAAAATTATATGAAAATATACATTATATTCATAATCATAATATACATTGTAACCCATTCAGGGGTTGCAACAACAGAGAGCGGAGTTTCTATTAAAAGAAAGAACAGAAATGAAACGGCAGAAACTGGATGCTCCTTCCGACACAGCTCTACTTCTGCAAGACTCGCTTCATACCTAGTAGATTGGAAGTTAACAAGAATGAGGAAGCTACACACCACTGGTGAGGAACTGTAAAACCAGCAGCTCTCGAGATGGCGCAGACAGTTTGTGGAAGTGAAGCTGCAAAGATATTGAACCAAAAACAGCAAATGACTCAACTATCCAAGGAATTAAGACCATGTGTCATATAGGTGATTTCGGCCAGAAAAATGTGTGAGCCTACAGATGTTAGTGATGATGCACAGCTCATGGCTTACGTACAGTATCAAGTCAGAAGATATGGATGAGGAATTTCTGTTTTGTCTGCCATAACACACCAGCACAAGTGGAGAAGATATTTTTAAAACTGTAAACACATTCTTCAAGGAAGAAGGGCTTTAGTGTCTGTTGTGATGGTTTACCAGCAATGTAAAGACCTCGTCAGAGTTTTACTGTTAGAGTGAAAGAGGAAAATCCGCGTGTGCTGTCTGTTCACTGTCTCCTTCAATAAGAAAATGTTGCTTTTGAGAAGCTGTCACGTGAGTTGGAGATCATGATGCTGGTAGTCATTCAGGTCGTTAATTCCATTTAGGCTAGGGTTCTTAACTCCAGCATCTTCACTCAGATGTGCTCTTATTCTAGTTTGTAACGTGTTCATCTGTTGTATGATTCTGAGGTTAGGTGGCTGCCACGAGGAAAGTTACTCAACGATTGATCTAAATATGGATCGAGACTTGAGATATTTTTCATTGAAAAGAATAATCCACAGGCCTCAAAAGTCTCAGATTCAAAATGCATGATGCATATGGCTTATCTTGCCGATGTTTTTGCAGAGATTTATGAGGTGCGAGTGACGTATCTCACTCTCGGGTAAACAATAGGATCACGTGACTCCTGTGTTGTTGGGTAGGTGGTGCTTTGCCTGGTTGAGTATCATGTATGCTAATGTTTTAAAAATTTTGTAGTTTCCAGTATTATGTTCTATGGAGTCAGTGACGGCGATTAGCAAGACTTGCAGAGATCGTCGGCGTTTAAGATCTTCTGTGAGGACGAGTTGTGCCTTATCCCAGTTCATCAAAGTCCCATGGAGTCCATGTGAACGACACAAGCGTATCTTAAGCTGTCTCTATTGCCGGCGTTTCGATGTTCGATGAGGCTGACTGAAAGATTTCTGCCTGTTTCCCCCTACATATTTCTTGGGATAGTACCCACAGGGGATGGTGTAGACGCTTGCTGTGGAAGTTAGAAGTGTGGGGCTACGTTTTATTATGAGGTCTTTGATTTATGGTAGAACTATTTATGCTGCTCTTAGCAAGAAACTGGCGAATATTCGTGGCAACATCACCACATGGGAGTAGTATGAACTGCTTAGGAGATTGTTCCATGGGAGAGTTATTGAGAATAGGTTGCGCCTTGAGTCTGCAATCCCGGATGAAGGAAGGTGGAAACTGAAGATGTGTGTAGGCTTGTGTTGTGTAGATAAATTCTTCAAGGAAACAAGGGCTAGAGATGCAAAGGCTGTCAAGAAGCAGCCAGTAAGAACATCTGTTTTAGTGCGGGTGTCTTGGTGCAAATAGAAGTGCATAAGATCACTTTGAATGGAAGTTTGTCACTGTCGGGAGACTTGCACAGGAGAACGTCGAGGAATACAAGTTTGCCACCTTTTTTCGAATTCAAGAGTAAACTTTATTGATGGCTCGAAAGCACTGAGCTTGTTGAGGAGGGTCTGGATATTGAAACGTCTCGGATAGAAAACCAGTATATCGTCAACGTATTTTAGCCAGGAAAAGGTGCTGGGAATGAGGGTGTTTAATTTCTCGGTCACTAGGTTCTCCATGAAGACGTTGGCGAGCATAGCACTGAGCGGGCTTCCCATTGCCATCCGAGTCGTTTCAAAATCCAGGCCCTCCTCAGCGAGCTCAGCGCTGTCGAGCCATCAACAAAGTTTACACTTCAATTAGAAAAAGATGGCAAACTTGTATTCCTCGACGTCCTGCTGTGCAGGTCTCCCGACAGCGACAAACTTCTCTTCAAAGTGTATAGAAAATCTACCAGCAAGGGAGATCTTATACACTTTTATTTGCACTAAGACACCCGGAGTAAAAGAGGTGTTCTAACTGGTTTCTTCTTGAGAGCATTTCACATCTCCAGCCCTTGTTTCATTGCAGAAGAATGTATCTACATAAGACAAGGCTTCACACTTCTTCATTTTCCACCTTTCTTCATCAGGGATTGCAGACTCAAGGCACAAGCTATCTTCAACAAATCCTTCATGGAACAATCCCATAAGTAGTTCATGGTGCTCCCATGTGGTGAGTTGCCACGAATACTCGCCAGGTACTTGCTAAGAGCAACGTAAATGTTTCCACCATAAACACTTCATATATCAAAGACCTCACTCTGAAACGTAGCCCCACACCTCTAACTTCTACAGCGAGCGCAAAAGCCATCCACTGTGGATATTGTCCCAAGAAATATGTAGGAGAAATAGGCAGAAATCTTTCAGTCCGCCTCATCGAACATCGAACCTCGACCAACGGAGACGAATTAAGGTACGTCTGTATCCTCCACAGAGACTCCACGGGACATTTGATGAACTGGGATGAGGTACAACTCGTCCTCACAGCAGATCTTAGATGCCGACGATGTCTGGAAACCTCGCTAATAGATGTCACCAACACAATACAACATAATTCTGGAAACTACAAAATTTCAAAAGAAAAAAAAAACATTAGAATAAATGATACTCACCCAGATTAAGCACAACCTACCTAACAACACAGGAGTTACGTGATCCCATTGTCTACCCGTCTTCGTCCACGTATGGCATTCTTCAGGTCACCATGTGTCACGTGACCTCACTCTCCGCCTACACATACTACCTTTTTAACCTCTATATGTTAGAAGTGATCAAGGTCCCAGGACCAAAACGTTTTCTAATAAATATGTCCTAGAGTTTGCTCACGTGTCTTTCTAAACCAATTTATAAGATTTCTATTACCAAGCAAGTAGAGGTCTGCGGTGCTAGTACTTCAGCGTAACGATAGACTTTGCTTGGCAACTGCATTACTAAGAATTCGGTAATTTGTAGTAATTTGTTGAATATATATTATGTCGGTGTTCAGTCCCTTAGTCTTAATTATAAATAAATCATTTCAGTGTATTCAGTTCCTAAGACTTGACTGTATATAAAACTGCAGAGGTGTTCACTTCATTAACCTTGACCTACAATTTGCAGCGGAGCCAGTAGGCCTCCCTGCTACGCTCCTCTTTGAGATTCAGGTTAGTTTGAGATCAATTAAGTTTATATCTCTTTCTCTGGTAGGCGTCTTTGCAACTTTTTCGTAGATATTCTGAGCAGTTGTTCAGGTAGATGAAACAGCTGACGGTTGAGGTAGAACAGATCGAGGAAGAACCATCTCTCCAGCAGTAACAGCGTGGTTGATCACACTCTGATTCACCAAGAGCCCTGGCAGGCCAGGTAGGCACGAGGCAAAAGAAAGTTATGAATGAAACGGTATCTATTACTGTGACTATAGGCTTTGGTATAAACCTTGGTAATAAATACCGACAAGTTGGTTTAGAAAGACACGTAAGCAAACACTATAACATATTTATTAGAAAACGTTTCGGTCCTGGGACCTTGATCACTTCTAACATACAGAGGTAGAAAGACATTATATATATAGGCGGAGAGTGAGATGTGACGCACGTGACCTGAGGAATGTCATAAGAACATAAGAATGGAGGAACACTGCAGAAGGCCTACTGGCTCATGCGAGGCAGGTCCTTATCAAAACAGCCTCTACCTATGATGAGGACGGGTAGACGATGAAATCATGTGACTCCTGTGTTGTTGGGTTGGTGCTGCTTAAGTATCATGTATGCCATACGTATAGCATACATGATGTTCTTATGACATTCCTCAGGTCACGTGCGTCACATCTCACTCTCCGCCTATATATATAATGTCTTTCTACCTCTGTATGTTAGAAGTGATCAAGGTCCCAGGACCGCAACGTTTTCTAATAAATATGTTATAGTGTTTGCTTACGTGTCTTTCTAAACCAACTACGTATAGGCTTTAAACTAGAAGGTCAAGAAATTCTGTACAAAGATTTTCCATTATTTGCAATGCTCGGCAGGTTGTAACAAGAGATGGTATAGGAATACCGACGAGATCTAGATAATATAGACACAAATGCAGTAATTGGAAACGTTGTTCATACATAGTTTCGCTGTACAACAAGCTTTTTGCAAATCCATAGAATATACCTGGGGAAAGTAGATTATGGAGGTACCTGCCCTCTCCTCGCTCCTGCCAGTATAATCACCTTTGCCTATGTATTTTTGCATTGGTTGCAAAAATACCTGTTGTATATATACCCACACACACACACACACGCACAAACACACACACACACACACACACTGTTGCTGTTGCTGTGGGGGTGGAGTTTGTAATGTAGTGGGTGGGGGCATTGGATGTGGCATGGGTGTTTTGATTTAGAGTGTTTGGTTCAACCCCAGTGCAACCAAACACTCTAAATCAAAACACCCATGCCACATCCAATGCCCCCACCCACTACATTACAAACTCCACCCCCACAGCAACAGCCCATAGTTCCTTACCAGGTCTCCCACTTCCCCAACCCCAATATACCTCCCAGACCACAGTCTTAGAAAAGAAGTTGAAGGTGTGGTATACAAATGCAGATGGAATAACAAACAAGTATGAGGAGTGGCACGAAAGAATCAAAGAGACATCCCCAGACATAATAGCACTCACAGAAACAAAACTCACCAGAATAATAACAGATTCAATCTTTCCACCCGGATATCAAATCATCAGGAAAGACAGAGGGAGGAGAGGGGGAGGAGGAGTTGCACTGCTCATTAAAAACCAGTGGAGGTTTGAGAAAATGGAAGGAATGGATGGCACGGGCGAAAGGGACTACTTAGTAGGAACAATCCAGTCTGAGGGACATAAGGTGATAATTGTAGTAATGTACAACCCACCACAGAACTGCAGGAGGCCAAGAGAAGAATACGATCAGAGCAACAGAGCAATGGTCGACACACTAGCCGAGGTGGCCAGGAGAGCACACATGGGGGGAGCAAAGTTACTAGTTATGGGTGATTTCAATCACAAGGAGATTGACTGTGAAAACCTGGAGCCCCATGGGGGTCCCGAAACATGGAGAGCCAAGATGATGGATGTGGTACTGGAAAACATCATGCATCAACATGTTAGAGACACTACCAGAGAGAGAGGAGAGGATGAACCAGCAAGGCTGGACCTTGTATTCACCATGAGTAGTTCGGACATCGAGGGTATCATGTATGAAAGGCCCCTGGGAGCTAGTGATCATGTGGTTCTGTGCTTCGACTACATAGTTGAGCTCCAAGTGGAGAGAGTAGCAGGAATAGGCTGGGAAAAACCAAACTACGAAAGGGGGAACTACTCAGGCATGAGGAACTTCCTCCAAGACATTCAGTGGGAGAGGGAACTAACATGAAAACCAGTACAAGAAATGATGGACTATGTAGCAACAAAATGCAAGGAGGCAGAGGAGAGGTTTGTTCCCAAGGGAAACAGAAATAAGGGGAAGAACAGAACGAGCCCTTGGTTCGCTCAAAGGTGTAGGGAGGCAAAAACTAGGTGTACTAGAGAATGGAAAAGGTACAGAAGACAGAGAACTCAGGAAAATAAAGAAATCAGCCGAAGAGCCAGAAACGAATATGCACAGATAAGAAGGGAGGCTCAGAGACAATATGAAAATGACATAGCATCAAAAGTAAAGACTGACCCGAAGCTGTTGTACAGCCACATCAGGAGGAAAACAACAGTCAAGGACCAGGTAATCATACTGAGGAAGGGTGATGGGGAATTCACAAGAAATGACCGAGAGGTTTGTCAGGAGCTCAACACAAGATTTAAAGAGGTATTTACAGTGGAAACCAGTAGGACTCCAAGAAATCAGAACTGGGGGGCACACCAGCAAGTGCTGGATGAGGTACATATAACCAAGGAGGAGGTGAAGAAGCTGCTATGCGAACTTGACACCTCAAAGGCGGTGGGACCAGACAACATCTCTCCATGGGTCCTTAAAGAGGGAGCAGAGATATTGTGTGAGCCATTAACAAAGATCTTCAACACATCATTTGAAACTGGGCAACTCCCTGAGGTATGGAAAATGGCAAATGTAGTCCCAATTTTTAAAAAGGGAGACAGACATGAGGCACTAAACTACAGACCTGTATCACTAACGTGTATAATATGCAAGGTCATGGAGAAGATCATCAGGAAGAGAGTGGTGGGGAACCTGGAAAGAAACAAGTGTATAATTGACAACCAGCATGGTTTCAGGGAGGGAAAATCCTGTGTCACAAACCTACTAGAGTTTTATGACAAGGTGACAGAAGTAAGACAAGAGAGAGAGGGGTGGATCGACTGCATTTTTTTGGACTGCAAGAAGGCCTTCGACACAGTTCCTCACAAGAGGTTACTGCAAAAGCTAGAGGATCAGGCACACATAACAGGAAAGGCACTGCAATGGATCAGAGAATACCTGACAGGGAGGCAACAACGAGTCATGGTACGCGACGAGGTGTCAGAGTGGGCGCCTGTGACAAGCGGGGTTCCACAGGGGTCAGTCCTAGGACCTGTTCTGTTCTTGGTATATGTGAACGACATAACGGAAGGGATAGAGTCAGAAGTGTCCTTGTTTGCATATGATGCGAAGTTAATGAGAAGAATCAAATCGGACGAGGATCAGGCAGGACTACAAAGAGACCTGGACAGGCTACAAACCTGGTCCAGCAACTGGCTCCTTGAATTTAACCCTGCCAAATGCAAAGTCATGAAGATTGGGGAAGGGCAAAGACCGCAGACACAGTATATTTTAGATGGCCAAAGACTGCAAACCTCACTCAAGGAAAAAGATCTGGGGGTGAGTATAACATCGAGCATATCTCCCGAGGCACACATCAATCAGATAACTGCTGCAGCATACGGGCGCCTGGCAAACCTACGGATAGCGTTCCGATACCTCAGTAAGGATTCGTTCAAGACTCTGTATACCATTTACGTCAGGCCCATACTGGAGTATGCAACACCAGTTTGGAATCCACACCTAGTCAAGCACGTCAAGAAATTAGAGAAAGTGCAAAGGTTTGCAACAAGACTAGTCCCAGAGCTACGGGGATTGTCCTACGAAGAAAGGTTGAGGGAAATCGGCCTGACGACACTGGAGGCCAGGAGGGTCAGGGGAGACATGATAACGACATATAAAATACTGCGCGGAATAGACAAGGTGGACAAAGACGGGATGTTCCAGAGATGGGACACAGACACAAGAGGTCACAATTGGAAGTTGAAGACTCAGATGAATCAAAGGGATGTTAGGAAGTATTTCTTCAGTCATAGTAGTAGTCAAGCCGTGGAATAGCCTAGAAAGTGAAGTAGTGGAGGCGGGAACCATACATAGTTTTAAGGCGAGGTATGATAAAGCTCATGGAGCAGGGAGAGAGAGGACCTAGTAGCAATCAGTGAAGAGGCGGGGCCAGGAGCTATGAATCGACCCCTGCAACCACAAATAGGTGAGTACAAATAGGTGAGTACACACACACTACCACACACACACACACACACACACACACACACACACACACACACACACACACACACACACACACACACACACACACACACACACACACACACAAACAAACAAGCGGGTATTGGAGTTCAACCCAAATAAGTACAAGGTCATGAAAATTGGGTGCGAAGAGACGCCTAGACACAGTATGGATTGAGTAGCGAGAAACTACAAACACTGCTTAAGGAAGAAAATGGAATTAATGTTACACCCAATATATGTTGCTAGGTGCGCACACATGCAGAATATGCGAGGTCATCTAATCTCAAAACTGCTTTCAGACGACTCAGTAAAAAGTCTTATAAGTCAACACGTGACATGTGTCAGACCTATACAGCACCAGCATCGAGTCTCAACCTGGTCTAGGATACACGAAAACTCGAAAAGATCCAGAGGTTTGTAGCAAGAGCTGAGGGGATTGAGTAATGAGATACTTAAAAAATACGAGACTTGAAATACGAGGCATAGCA
This sequence comes from Cherax quadricarinatus, assembly GCF_038502225.1. NCBI lineage: Eukaryota > Metazoa > Arthropoda > Malacostraca > Decapoda > Parastacidae > Cherax > Cherax quadricarinatus. Next base: position 72,760,412 of record NC_091293.1, read on the forward strand.
ACAAATGATTTTAAGAGTAGGTGTGATAGGGCTTACATGGCTAGGAGTGAGAGAATCTGAAACGCGGTCAACAGACAAGCGGGGCCAAGCGCTAGGACCCCCCTGCATCCACATATAAGAGACAACTTGTAGGCGACTGCTCACACTCGCATACATACATAAACACAGACACACACAAGAAACTTGAGGAGGTATTCTCGGCAATAGAGACTTTACCAATAGCCAAGGAGGTAGGGTGAAAAATCCAGTACTGGTGAGGAAGCTACTGTGTCGGCTAGATATCATAACACCAAATAATAACACAATAACACCAAAATTACATAGCTCCCTGTTTCCTGAGAGAGCGAGCGAAGCACTGTGTCAACCTCAAGAAACAGTCTGCAAGAAGTCAGTCGACACAGAGAATCTGGCTGAGGTGTGGAAGGCTGCTGATGTAACCCAATACTTTAGAAAGAGGACAGACACTAGCCTTGAGCTACAGAGTGTGTAACGAGATGTGTCTCAGAAAAAAAGAGTGGTAAAAGTCCTAAAGTTTCACAAAGCACAAAAGTGATTTAGAAGAGAGAAGAATAGGTGGAGTGCACATTTCTGGACCGCCGGAAGGCTCTTTGAGACAGTACTGCCTAAGAGATTGAGTCAGAGATTCCATAAGCTCGTACTCAGTACCAGGACCGGCACTACTTCTTGTAGACATAAAGTACTAGACGGAAGAGATAAAGTAAGATGTATTCATAGTCGCAAATGATGTGGAAATAATGAAAATACAAACGTGAGAATAAAACATGATTAGAAATGAACCTGTACGTGAGACAGGTCTGGTTTGACAAGTGGCTATTAGAATTTAAGCCCAGCAAATGCAAAGTTATGAACATTTCGGTCGGGCGACGATGACTGCAAATGGATTACTTGCTCGGGTGGCAAAGGTTGTAATCTCACTTAAGGAAGGGCTTGTGGCGAGCATTGTACCAAGAATATCGCCTGAGGTGCACATCAACCGAATAACTGCTGCAGCAAGCACACATTTGGCAAACCTTAAAATATATTTCAGGAACGTAAGCAAAGAGTCATTGGCGACACTGTGCACGATCAATGTGAGGCCCCTACTGAAGTATGCAGCGCCAGTGTGGAATCCGCACTTGTTCAAGCATGTCAGAAAACTAGAGAAAGTACAGAAGTTTGCAACGAGACTAGTACCGGAACTAGAGGATATGCAATTTGATGAGAGATTATGACAGCTCAACTTAATGATATTTGAAAACAAAAGGACTAGGTGTGATATGATAACGGCATATAAAAAAATACTGCCAGAAATTAATAGAGTGAACAAGGAGAGATTGCTCGATAAGTGGGAAACAGGAATATAAGTGCACAGGGGGAAAGTTGAAAACATATCTCAGAGATGTTAGGAAATATTTCTGTAGCTCTTGAGAAGTTAGGTCCTGGAATAACCTGAACAACTGACTGATACCGTCCAATTCATTCTAATGAGGATATTAGAGCACTCCAGGATGATTTGAATAGACTGACGCAATGGTCGGAGAAGTGGCAGATGCAGTTTAATATTGACAAATGCAAAGTTCTAAATGTTGGACAGGTAAATAACCATGCCACATATAAACTAAATAATGTTGATGTTAATACTACTGATTGTGAAAAGGATTTAGGAGTTCTGGTTAGCAGTAACCTAAAACCAAGACAACAGTGCATTAGTGTTCGCAATAAAGCTAACAGAATTCATGGCTTCATATCTAGAAGTATAAATAATAGAAGTCCTCAGGTTGTTCTTCAACTCTATATATCCTTGGTTAGGCCTCATTTAGACTATGTTGCTCAGTTCTGGTCACTGTATTACAGAATGGATACAAATGCTCTGGAAAACGTACAAAGGAGGATGACAAAGATGATCCCATGTATCAGAAATCTTCCCTATGAGGATAGACTGAAGGCCTTGAATCTGCACTCTCTCGAAAGGCGTAGAATTAGGGGGGATATGATCGAGGTGTATAAATGGAAAACAGGAATAAATAAAGGGGATGTAAATAGCGTGCTGAAAATTTCCAGCCATGACAGGACTCGCAGCAATGGTTTCAAGTTGGAAAAATTCAGATTCAGGAAGGATATAGGAAACCACTGGTTTGGTAATAGAGTTGTGGATGAGTGGAACAAACTACCGAGTACAGTTATTGAGGCTAAAACGTTGTGTAGTTTTAAAAATAGGTTAGATAAATACATGAGTGGGTGTGGGTGGGTGTGAGTTGACCTGACTAGCTTATGCTGCTGGGTCTGGTGCAGTGCTCCATCCTTTAGTGGAGATGACCAGGCTGGGTGGGTCATTGGGATAATCCGGGGGGTGGGTCATTGGTCTAATTTGGGGGGGAAACATGGACCTGCTCCGCTTGGGTCAGTAGGCCTGTTGCAGTGTTCCTTTTTTCTTATGTTCTTATGTTCTTATAAAGGCAGATCCATGAATAGCTTTAAGAAGTGCGAGAGGACTCTCAAAGTCAGGAGAAAGTGAACACTGAAGTAGCCTGCAATGAGGTGAGGCATTGCGAACACATTTACAAACAGAATACCTGTGGTACTTGGCAAAAGCAATTACCAAAAGTTAAATGCACAGATAAATCACAGAGATGTTAAGAATATTTCTTAAGCCTTAAGGCCAAGACCGAGGAAATCCAGCAGAGTACAGATTGAGAGGCGGGACCAGGAGCTGAAGCTCGACCCCTGCAACTAAATATATGCGAGAAATTGGAGTATTCTCTCTCACTCTCTCTCCCTCTCTCTCTCTCTCTCTCTCTCTCTCTCTCTCTCTCTCTCTCTCTCTCTCTACTACACACACACACACACCCACATTTCTTGCTCAGTAGAGAGTGAGACGGCCATGAATAAGAAAATATATATGCCTCTGGTTGGACTGTAGCGCCATAAAAGTTACCAAGGAAGCCTTCAGCTCCACTAAGAGTTCTTGTATAAAAGGTAAAACAGTTATCATGAGCGCAGAGCCTTGTTTCATAACGCAGACAGTGCTGTTGCTGCTGCTGCATGTGCTGCTGCTTTTAATTCTGCTGTTTTGATTGGTCATGCTGCTGTTGCTGCTGTTGAGTTCATGCTTTAATGCTGCTACTATTACATGTTAATGCTGCAGCATAGAGTGCTGATACTGGTGTTTTTCCTTTTGCTGCTAATGCTACTTCTTTTGCTGCTGTTGTAACTGTTCTTATATCTGCTGATTCTACTATTATTTAGTAGCTGCTTCTGGTATTTATGCTTTTGATGTAGATGAGGTGCTGTTGTTATTGCTTTTACTAGTATTTCTGCTACTGCTTCTCATGCTTTTCTTGTTGATCTTATTAATTCTGTTGTTGCTGCTGCTTTTCTGCTGATACTTTTCTGCTGATGCTTATCTGCAACCTCTGTTGCTGCTATTTTTTTTTTTTGCTGCTTCTGCTTCTGCTATTGTATCTCCTGCTTTTGTTATTGTTTTATTTCACTTGTTTCTGTTGCTTTTCTGTTTTTAACTGTTGCTGTTACTGCTGCTGATACTGTTGATGTTGTTTCCACAGTTGCTTCTTTAGGAACAGTAGCTAACGGTGTGTTATTGTAGCAGTCCAGTACTGTGAAGCGTCGAGGTCGCCTGCCGGAGGAATGGCGATTTTCTACAAGATTAATCCTAGTCTCACAATAAATAAAATTATTTTATAATATACTCTAATTGTATATCTTATAAGAAATGTTAACTTGGATGTTATTTCAATGGGTGTTTTCTAGAAATATGAGAAATTTGGGGAATATAGAATATGTTATCTTTTAAATAATTACGAAGAAAACATGATTATCAACATGATTATCATGATTTTTTATTCCATTAATATTATTGGAGATTTTAATGATGACTCTTTATTAGGAAGACTTTGGCGGATTTGATTAAATTTTATGGTGAGAAATTATATGAGACTTTCCATATAAATTTACTAATTACTGATTCTTTTACTTTTATTGGTGAAGGAAACTCGCCAAGAAGGTGGCTGGTCTCAGTTATTGGTGAAGGAAACTCACCAAGAAGGTGGCTGGTCTCAGTTATTGGTGAAGGAAACTCACCAAGAAGGTGGCTGGTCTCAGTTATTGGTGAAGGAAACTCACCAAGAAGGTGGCTGGTCTCAGTTATTGGTGAAGAGGAAACTCACCAAGAAGGGGGCTGGTCTCAGTTATTGGTGAAGGAAACTCACCAAGGAGGTGGCTGGTCTCAGTTATTGGTGAAGGAAACTCGCCAAGAAGGTGGCTGGTCTCAGTTATTGGTGAAGGAAACTCACCAAGAAGGTGGCTGGTCTCAGTTATTGGTGAAGGAAACTCGCCAAGAAGGTGGCTGGTCTCAGCTATTGGTGAAGGAAACTCGCCAAGAAGGTGGCTGGTCTCAGTTATTGGTGAAGGAAACTCACCAAGAAGGTGGCTGGTCTCAGTTATTGGTGAAGGAAACTCGCCAAGAAGGTGGCTGGTTTCAGTCATTGGTGAAGGAAACTCGCCAAGAAGGTGGCTGGTCTCAGTTATTGGTGAAGGAAACTCACCAAGAAGGTGGCTGGTCTCAGTTATTGGTGAAGGAAACTCACCAAGAAGGTGGCTGGTCTCAGTTATTGGTGAAGAGGAAACTCACGAAGAAGGTGGCTGGTCTCAGTTATTGGTGAAGGAAACTCACCAAGAAGGTGGCTGGTCTCAGTTATTGGTGAAGGAAACTCACCAAGAAGGTGGCTGGTCTCAGTTATTGGTGAAGGAAACTCGCCAAGAAGGTGGCTGGTTTCAGTCATTGGTGAAGGAAACTCGCCAAGAAGGTGGCTGGTCTCAGTTATTGGTGAAGGAAACTCACCAAGAAGGTGGCTGGTCTCAGTTATTGGTGAAGAGGAAACTCACCAAGAAGGTGGCTGGTCTCAGTTATTGGTGAAGGAAACTCACCAAGGAGGTGGCTGGTCTCAGTTATTGGTGAAGGAAACTCGCCAAGAAGGTGGCTGGTCTCAGTTATTGGTGAAGGAAACTCACGAAGAAGGTGGCTGGTCTCAGTTATTGGTGAAGGAAACTCGCCAAGAAGGTGGCTGGTCTCAGCTATTGGTGAAGGAAACTCGCCAAGAAGGTGGCTGGTCTCAGTTATTGGTGAAGGAAACTCACCAAGAAGGTGGCTGGTCTCAGTTATTGGTGAAGAAAACTCGCCAAGAAGGTGGCTGGTTTCAGTCATTGGTGAAGGAAACTCACCAAGAAGGTGGCTGGTCTCAGTTATTGATGAAGGAAACTCGCCAAGATGGCTGGTCTCAGTTATTGGTGAAGGAAACTTACCAAGAAGGTGGCTGGTCTCAGTTATTGGTGAAGGAAACTCACCAAGAAGGTGGCTGGTCTCAGTTATTGGTGAAGGAAACTCACCAAGAAGGTGGCTGGTCTCAGTTATTGGTGAAGGAAACTCGCCAAGAAGGTGGCTGGTCTCAGTTATTGGTGAAGGAAACTCACCAAGAAGGTGGCTGGTCTCAGTTATTGGTGAAGGAAACTCACCAAGAAGGTGGCTGGTCTCAGTTATTGGTGAAGGAAACTCACCAAGAAGGTGGCTGGTCTCAGTTATTGGTGAAGAGGAAACTCACCAAGAAGGGGGCTGGTCTCAGTTATTGGTGAAGGAAACTCACCAAGGAGGTGGCTGGTCTCAGTTATTGGTGAAGGAAACTCGCCAAGAAGGTGGCTGGTCTCAGTTATTGGTGAAGGAAACTCACCAAGAAGGTGGCTGGTCTCAGTTATTGGTGAAGGAAACTCGCCAAGAAGGTGGCTGGTCTCAGCTATTGGTGAAGGAAACTCGCCAAGAAGGTGGCTGGTCTCAGTTATTGGTGAAGGAAACTCACCAAGAAGGTGGCTGGTCTCAGTTATTGGTGAAGGAAACTCGCCAAGAAGGTGGCTGGTTTCAGTCATTGGTGAAGGAAACTCGCCAAGAAGGTGGCTGGTCTCAGTTATTGGTGAAGGAAACTCACCAAGAAGGTGGCTGGTCTCAGTTATTGGTGAAGGAAACTCACCAAGAAGGTGGCTGGTCTCAGTTATTGGTGAAGAGGAAACTCACGAAGAAGGTGGCTGGTCTCAGTTATTGGTGAAGGAAACTCACCAAGAAGGTGGCTGGTCTCAGTTATTGGTGAAGGAAACTCACCAAGAAGGTGGCTGGTCTCAGTTATTGGTGAAGGAAACTCGCCAAGAAGGTGGCTGGTTTCAGTCATTGGTGAAGGAAACTCGCCAAGAAGGTGGCTGGTCTCAGTTATTGGTGAAGGAAACTCACCAAGGAGGTGGCTGGTTTCAGTCATTGGTGAAGGAAAATCGCCAAGAAGGTGGCTGGTCTCAGTTATTGGTGAAGGAAACTCACCAAGAAGGTGGCTGGTCTCAGTTATTGGTGAAGGAAACTCACCAAGAAGGTGGCTGGTCTCAGTTATTGGTGAAGAGGAAACTCACCAAGAAGGGGGCTGGTCTCAGTTATTGGTGAAGGAAACTCACCAAGGAGGTGGCTGGTCTCAGTTATTGGTGAAGGAAACTCGCCAAGAAGGTGGCTGATCTCAGTTATTGGTGAAAGAAACTCACTAAGAAGGTGGCTGGTCTCAGTTATTGGTGAAAGAAACTCGCCAAGAAGGTGGCTGGTCTCAGCTATTGGTGAAGGAAACTCGCCAAGAAGGTGGCTGATCTCAGTTATTGGTGAAGGAAACTCACCAAGAAGGTGGCTGGTCTCAGTTATTGGTGAAGGAAACTCGCCAAGAAGGTGGCTGGTTTCAGTCATTGGTGAAGGAAACTCGCCAAGAAGGTGGCTGGTCTCAGTTATTGGTGAAGGAAACTCACCAAGAAGGTGGCTGGTCTCAGTTATTGGTGAAGGAAACTCACTAAGAAGGTGGCTGGTCTCAATTATTGGTGAAGAGGAAACTCACGAAGAAGGTGGCTGGTCTCAGTTATTGGTGAAGGAAACTCACCAAGAAGGTGGCTGGTCTCAGTTATTGGTGAAGGAAACTCGCCAAGAAGGTGGCTGGTCTCAGTTATTGGTGAAGGAAACTCACCAAGAAGGTGGCTGGTCTCAGTTATTGGTGAAGGAAACTCGCCAAGAAGGTGGCTGGTTTCAGTCATTGGTGAAGGAAACTCGCCAAGAAGGTGGCTGGTCTCAGTTATTGGTGAAGGAAACTCACCAAGAAGGTGGCTGGTCTCAGTTATTGGTGAAGGAAACTCACCAAGAAGGTGGCTGGTCTCAGTTATTGGTGAAGAGGAAACTCACCAAGAAGGTGGCTGGTCTCAGTTATTGGTGAAGGAAACTCACCAAGGAGGTGGCTGGTCTCAGTTATTGGTGAAGGAAACTCGCCAAGAAGGTGGCTGGTCTCAGTTATTGGTGAAGGAAACTCACCAAGAAGGTGGCTGGTCTCAGTTATTGGTGAAGGAAACTCGCCAAGAAGGTGGCTGGTCTCAGCTATTGGTGAAGGAAACTCGCCAAGAAGGTGGCTGGTCTCAGTTATTGGTGAAGGAAACTCACCAAGAAGGTGGCTGGTCTCAGTTATTGGTGAAGAAAACTCGCAAAGAAGGTGGCTGGTTTCAGTCATTGGTGAAGGAAACTCACCAAGAAGGTGGCTGGTCTCAGTTATTGATGAAGGAAACTCGCCAAGAAGATGGCTGGTCTCAGTTATTGGTGAAGGAAACTTTCCAAGAAGGTGGCTGGTCTCAGTTATTGGTGAAGGAAACTCGCCAAGAAGGTGGCTGGTCTCAGTTATTGGTGAAGAAAACTATCCAAGAAGGTGGATGGTCTCAGTTATTGGTGAAGGAAACTCACCAAGAAGGTGGCTGGTCTCAGTTATTGGTGAAGGAAACTCACCAAGAAGGTGGCTGGTCTCAGTTATTGGTGAAGGAAACTCACCAAGAATGTGGCTGGTCTCAGTTGTTGGTGAAGGAAACTCGCCAAGAAGGTGGCTGGTCTCAGTTATTGGTGAAGGAAACTCGCCAAGAAGGTGGCTGGTCTCAGTTATTGGTGAAGGAAACTCACCAAGAAGGTGGCTGGTCTCAGTTATTGGTGAAGGAAACTCACCAAGAAGGTGGCTGGTCTCAGTTATTGGTGAAGGAAACTCGCCAAGAAGGTGGCTGGTCTCAGTTATTGGTGAAGGAAACTCACCAAGAAGGTGGGTGATCTCAGTTATTGGTGAAGGAAACTCACCAAGAAGGTGGCTGGTCTCAGTTATTGGTGAAGGAAACTCGCCAAGAAGGTGGCTGGTCTCAGTTATTGGTGAAGGAAACTCGCCAAGAAGGTGGCTGGTCTCAGTTATTGGTGAAGGAAACTCACCACGAAGGTGGCTGATCTCAGTTATTGGTGAAGGAAACTCACCAAGAAGGTGGCTGGTCTCAGTTATTGGTGAAGGAAACTCACGAAGAAGGTGGCTGATCTCAGTTACTGGTGAAGGAAACTCACCAAGAAGGTGGCTCGTCTCAGTTATCAGTGAAGGAAACTCGCTTAGAAGGTGGCTGGTCTCAGTTATTGGTGAAGGAAACTCGCCAAGAAAGTGGCTGGTCTCAGTTATTGGTGAAGGAAACTCACCAAGAAGGTGGCTGGTCTCAGTTATTGGTGAAGGAAACTCGCCAAGAAGGTGGCTGATCTCAGTTATTGGTGAAGGAAACTCACGAAGAAGGTGGCTGGTCTCAGTTATTAGTGAAGGAAACTCGCCAAGAAGGTGGCTGGTCTCAGTTATTGGTGAAGGAAACTCACCAAGAAGGTGGCTAGTCTCAGTTATTGGTGAAGGAAACTCACCACGAAGGTGGCTGGTCTCAGTTATTGGTGAAGGAAACTCACTAAGAAGGTGGCTGGTCTCAGTTATTGGTGAAGGAAACTCACCAAGAAGGTGGTTGGTCTCAGTTATTGGTGAAGGAAACTCACCAAGAAGGTGGCTGGTCTCAGTTATTGGTGAAGGAAACTCGCTTAGAAGGTGGCTGGTCTCAGTTATTGGTGAAGGAAACTCGCCAAGAAGGTGGCTGGTCTCAGTTATTGGTGAAGGAAACTCACCAAGAAGGTGGCTGGTCTCAGTTATTGGTGAAGGAAACTCACCAAGAAGGTGGTTGGTCTCAGTTATTGGTGAAGGAAACTCGCTTAGAAGGTGGCTGGTCTCAGTTATTGGTGAAGGAAACTCGCTTAGAAGGTGGCTGGTCTCAGTTATTGGTGAAGGAAACTCACCAAGAAGGTGGGTGATCTCAGTTATTGGTGAAGGAAACTCACCAAGAAGGTGGCTGGTCTCAGTTATTGGTGAAGGAAACTCGCCAAGAAGGTGGCTGGTCTCAGTTATTGGTGAAGGAAACTCGCCAAGAAGGTGGCTGGTCTCAGTTATTGGTGAAGGAAACTCACCACGAAGGTGGCTGATCTCAGTTATTGGTGAAGGAAACTCACCAAGAAGGTGGCTGGTCTCAGTTATTGGTGAAGGAAACTCACGAAGAAGGTGGCTGATCTCAGTTACTGGTGAAGGAAACTCACCAAGAAGGTGGCTGGTCTCAGTTATCGGTGAAGGAAACTCGCTTAGAAGGTGGCTGGTCTCAGTTATTGGTGAAGGAAACTCGCCAAGAAAGTGGCTGGTCTCAGTTATTGGTGAAGGAAACTCACCAAGAAGGTGGCTGGTCTCAGTTATTGGTGAAGGAAACTCGCCAAGAAGGTGGCTGATCTCAGTTATTGGTGAAGGAAACTCACGAAGAAGGTGGCTGGTCTCAGTTATTAGTGAAGGAAACTCGCCAAGAAGGTGGCTGGTCTCAGTTATTGGTGAAGGAAACTCACCAAGAAGGTGGCTAGTCTCAGTTATTGGTGAAGGAAACTCACCACGAAGGTGGCTGGTCTCAGTTATTGGTGAAGGAAACTCACCAAGAAGGTGGCTGGTCTCAGTTATTGGTGAAGGAAACTCACCAAGAAGGTGGTTGGTCTCAGTTATTGGTGAAGGAAACTCACCAAGAAGGTGGCTGGTCTCAGTTATTGGTGAAGGAAACTCGCTTAGAAGGTGGCTGGTCTCAGTTATTGGTGAAGGAAACTCGCCAAGAAGGTGGCTGGTCTCAGTTATTGGTGAAGGAAACTCACCAAGAAGGTGGCTGGTCTCAGTTATTGGTGAAGGAAACTCACCAAGAAGGTGGTTGGTCTCAGTTATTGGTGAAGGAAACTCGCTTAGAATGTGGCTTGTCTCAGTTATTGGTGAAGGAAACTGTGGCTGGTCTCAGTTATTGGTGAAGGAAACTCGCTTAGAAGGTGGCTGGTCTCAGTTATTGGTGAAGGAAACTCACCAAGAAGGTGGCTGGTCTCAGTTATTGGTGAAGGAAACTCGCCAAGAAGATGGCTGGTCTCAGTTAATAATGAAAATATTAATATGACAAACAAAAATATTTTCGATGATTATAGTGACTCTCATCATTTGCAAATTGCATTTAACTTAAAATTTAATGATACTCTGCCCATGTACATTAATTAAGCAATTACATACAAAAGCGTTATTAAATTCATTATGATTATGCGCCACCAAATTAATTTCAATGAATTTCAGAAGAAAAATGCTTTTGTTGGTTCTGAAACTATTAATTTACGTTATAACTCAGCACTTTATTGAGGTATTTTTAGCAGTCGTAATAAAGACAATTTGTAAATGACTGATACTTTGTATTCTTGTCTAGAAACCTTTGAAAAGTCTGGAGTTTTGAAACTCTCTGACCGCGGGTTCAATCCCGGCCGGGGTATGGTTTATCTTCACAGAATAAATAGTGTCAGGGAAAAAGAGAGCTGTTGGGTTCCCCTCTGGAAGGTATTAATGGAAAAATAAGCTTATTACTGACAAATACAAAAAAAAAGAGAAAATGGTCAATTGAAATAAGGGAATATTTCAATAAGTCCTTTATTAAATTAGTCTAATATGAAAGGAAAACACTAGATGTATTACGGTCACCGCGAGCCGAGGAAGATTTCCCAGTATTCCAAAATCCCAGCAGACTGTTCCTCAGTGCATGCGATCGGAATAGTGCAGAGTGCGGCATAGGTTGATAATGCAGTTAAATATTAGTGATGTCAAACTTCTTCAATAAAAATTGTAATTTAGGTCATATGCGGTTTTATCCTAAATCAAACTTTTCAGAGAGAACAAAGACACCAATATCATAAAGTACACAAGCACAGGAAGCTTGTAGCCGGTAATAAGCTGCATTATTATGTTATTATCATGGAAGGTTTGACGATACTCAGATGTGGAACTTAGAAATTATCGAATAAAAGCAGTATTTCAAATTTTCTAATTTATTAAAAAAACGAATTGAAACCTACACAGGGTTAAAGTCAGTTCAAGCTTTTTTCTAAGTAAGATCAAGCAGCTTTTAAGAAAGCAGTTTATTTGAAAATCAATTATATACCACGTACAAGTGTTTAAGAATGATTTTGAGGGCACAAACCTGTTATAAGCGCATAAAAGACGAATATTTAGTTGATTTAACCGAGCATAACCAAATAAAGTCGACAGTGTAACATATTTCCGATCAGAGAAGACAGTGTCCAATTATTTCAAAGAAATTTGATTAATAAAACTATCACCTAACTTATGCAACCTACCATCAAGAGATTGTTTCCCTTGGGGACTACTCTGGGGACTACTCTCTGGACTACTCTGGGGACTACTCTGGGGACTACTCTGGGGACTACTCTCTGGACTACTCTGGGGACTACTCTGGGGACTACTCTGGGGACTACTCTGGGGACTACTCTGGGGACTACTCTCTGGACTACTCTGGGGACTACTCTGGGGACTACTCTCTGGACTACTCTGGGGACTACTCATCATCAGCACAAAGAGTTTAAAGCTGACCAAAAGATAATGAATTTTCCAGTTATTCCACCGAATACAGAAAAAAAAATGTTCGTACACAGATTCAACCCAATAAATGATCCATCCATTGGATATACATCAGTCACTAAAGATGATATCGCTATAGCATCTTTGGATGAGAGTCATTCAGATCAAAACCCACTCACTAGCATAAGAGGAAAAATAATGAAATGAAGCGAAATAATACTATATTATTTAAAGGTTAAACGTGTCAAAATAGCCGACCATGGGAGCCTTTCTCTATTGGCTTATGTAACACTGTGTACAGGTCACCCACATGTGTAAATAGTCCCATGACTCTTGTCCAAGATACTATACACAGGTGTGGAAATTTTGAAAACCTTCCCTCGTTAAATTATATAAATCCATAAATCCGCAATTTTTTTTCACATTCTCTGTCTATTGTTAAGTTTCTATAACTCTTCATGAAAATATAGATTTAGATTTTTTTTCAAAAACCTCAATTTTACAGAATTAGAAAAAATGGCAAATTGGCACCCATAGAGATCAAAATTAAAATAATAATTCTTATTCAGATACACAAAATTTTGAGTTACATGCTGAACAGGAGAGACATTCACAAGTCATTACATGAGAAACATCTTGCTTAATAGAACTTGCAGATTAAAATTTACACAGCTCAAAGTGAGCGCCCAGCGGTGTTAGTAAAGACCGTTAACACTCAAAGATTCAAACCAAACAGAAAAAGCACTGGTGACTAGTAGAGTGTTTGTTTATCTGGAGTTTACCTGGAGAGAGTTCCGGGGGTCAACGCCCCCGCGGCCCGGTCTGTGACCAGGCCTCCTTAGGTCAGTGTCCCAGGATGCGACCCACACCAGTCGACTAACACCCAGGTACCCATTTTACTGATGGGGAACATAGACAACAGGTGGAAAGAAACACGTCCAATGTTTCTACTCTGGCTGGGAATCGAACCCAGGCCCTCGCCGTGTGAAGCGAGAGCGTTAACCACCAGGCCACCAGGCCACTGTGCTTTTTCACACCCTAGCTTTACTCTCCTATATTATGTTAAAAAGTCAGGGAGGTCGAGGTGATCAAAGTAAATTCTTGTGTAATATACACTACTGGGTTGAACCGTTTCCTCTCTCTCTCTCTCTCTCTCTCTCTCTCTCTCTCTCTCTCTCTCTCTCTCTCTCTCTCTCTCTCTCTTGTTTTTACACAGGGTTTTACAGGGTATTTAGGATTCCTAACTTTATTTACAGGGAAGGTTCCTTGATGCTGGTGACGGGCTCTTGATTTAGGGAATTGGATCTGTGCTCCAGTTCCCCGAATTAAGCCTGAATGCCTTCCACATCCCCCCCCCCAGGCGCTGTATAATCCTCCGGGTTTAGCGCTACCCCCTTGATTATAATAATAATAAATACAGGTTAAGAGATGTTACTTACATCAGCTCATTTGAAAGCCTTTTATTGCTGAGGGATATACAAATAGGGAACAGCATGAAGTTGGAGCCATCTGTGGGGTTAATGATTTCATTGGGTCATCTGACTTTATTTCGTTCATGTCTATATGCTGTAGGAACTTGTTCCAGACTCAAGTCATCCTAGGTATAAATAATCTTAGGTGAAGGGTACAGTGTTGTTGCTGTTTGCTGCCCGTCTTGTTGCATAGAAGCTCACTTCTACACAATGTTGGCCTTTTACATAACAGTAAGGCCACCCACTTTCATCCTGTGTTGAAGGCTCTACTGAAATGACAAATCTGTCCAGGCTGGGTCCAGGCGAGAGGAGTCGTCTTGCTTTGTTCTCTGTTATGTCAATAAGTCGCAGATGAGACGGGGGAGAGTGGTAGGCAATCCAAGAAAGTGGAGCAAACTCAAGGTCTGAGTCTAATTCTGACTCGTACAGAATATTTCAGCCTCTGCTGACAAGCAGATAGGAAATGCATGTAAGTGCTGTAAGCCTCGTGGCTGCTCTTTTTGCAAGATTTACAACGTGGTTCTTCATAGTCTTTTTCGAGTCAAATTTTACCCCCAAGGATATCAACTTTGTCCCCAGGTACCAACACTCTCCCATTCATTCTTGTTACAGGGATTTAAGGAGAAGAAACACTTCATCCTGCCTGACTGTCACCACTGACAACTCTGACAGTTATCTTGCTGGATCAAGAATTTGCACCTCTCACTCTCTCTCCCTCTCTCTTTCTTTCTCTCTCCAGCCTATAGCCTAATATAGTCCTAGAGAGGCTGATGGTCTCGTCACACAACCTATTCAAATAATCATGTTACTGCTGACATACGTAATTTTTTTAAACATCAAATTTCTTTGTTGTAAACAAAATAAGTAAGAGGCTGCAGATTCTGTTAACAGTATTATACGACCATAATTACCTGTTCTGATACTTTTATATTATTGAGAGTATGTCAGCTTATTATTTATGTAAAGTTATAATATTGATGTATTAGGTTATGCTGCCTCTACAGCTCCCATTAACTGCCGGCAGAGGACGACAAGCCTCGTCGGAAAGACTTTTTTTATCAGTTTTTAAAATTTACTTGAATTTTTCTTTCTTTTACTTCATAATCTTCTTCATTTGTTTAGAATATAAGTTTTGCAACATTTTTTTTATAATATACTGAACACACATATGTGCATAAATAATGAATGATATGTACTACTGCATTGCTGCTACTTTTGTTGTTGCTAATGTTGGTTCTCTCGGTGATGTTTGGCCATATCTCGGTCCTAAATTCCTTGGTAACCATTATACAGGAGTACCTTAAACAAGAATAATGGATTGTCTGTGTCAACTTCTATATTTGTAGTAGTAGCAATTGTTATCATATTTACAGAGAACTTTGACGGCGTAAGACACTAGTTGTTTCTTCTATGGTGGTCATGTTAATGATCACGTCACTGCTTGTTGTTTCATTTGCCGTATTTATTGCCTTATCATTGAGTTTTTAAAATAATTACGTAAAAAATAATATAGCCTGTTATTTTGCATAAGAGTAACATTTTCAGTTATTCATACTTAAGAGTTTGTTTTATTACTCAGCATTAAGAGTTGTTAACATGATTCACGAAATTTGGAGTTTTGTGACTCTCTGATCGCGGGTTCTAACCCCACTCGTGGTATGGCTTCATTAAGAGTTAATGAGCCAGATTTGCTACAGTGAACATTGTTTATAAAATTCTCTTTTCATATTAACCTGTCAATTACGAATATATTCTTATAATTTATTTACATAGTCTAGGGTTTTTTTCAGTTTGGTTTACATCAGAGTTCATTTCAAAATACCGTCATAAAATTATTTCCATTAATGAATTAAATTTTAATAAAAACTTTGTAATGAATTTAATTTATCTTTTTGTGTTGGTGTTTTGATATTAACTCCTATGAGAGTAATTACTCTGGCTAATAAAGAATTTCTATCAGTGATACTTTTTAGTGTGCCATGTAGAGTTTTTGATGTCAATTCCATTTTTCTCTACCATGCGCAATCTTCGAGACGAGCCGAATATAATTTTTGACCTTTTGAAAGTAGTCAGCAGCGTTTAAATAGATATTACACTTTTTTTTGTTCGATATCTAATGAGCATAAAAAGCTAAATACCTACGAAAATATGTAGAAAGCCATTTCAGTGGAGCAATTTATTTTGACATTTATTATTTCTAAGGTAAGCACTCAGAACTTGTTATTTCTCTAATTCCTCAAAAAATCTGAATTTTTTAAAGATGTGAGAGGCCTGGTCACAGACCGGGCCGCTGGGGCGTTGACCCCCGGAACTCTCTCCAGGTAAACTCCAGGTTCGGATGGGACGGTGGATAACCAAAGGTAGCAGAGCAATTTGTTTCTCTGGCTGTTGTCGATATTAGTTATTTTATTATTTATGCTCCAGATCGCCAATTAATTCCTGTTTTTATTTATGATTATCGGTATGATTATCAAGTGTTGTAATTCATTAGTGCGATGATCTCAGTGTACTTTTAATGCTTTAGTATTATGATGATCTGGGGATACGGGGAACTTATCGAGGAATCATGTTGCATCAGACTGGCGTCTTTTCCTCAATTCTTCAAAGCGAAGATATAAAGTTGTTCTGTTTAACGGGACTGTAAAGCAGTGAACACAGATCGTGCACTCTGTCCATTTAAAGGAGACCTTCGATAACATGAAAATACTACTCAATGCAATATAATAGAGCACTCATCAATGGAATGACTATAGTGATCTCAAAGGCAATGATATGTTAACAGGCGTGGGAGGAAGGAACAAGAGGTAACAAGCTAACCTAGCCTAACCTAACCTAACCTAACGAAACCTAGCAGAATCATACCAAACGCAACGAAACCAAATCGAATCTTGGCTATTATTGAATGTTCATTCTCGACTGAACTCGGGTACTGCATTTTACGATGCTTACAACCTATCTACACCACGGAATGAATATGTATTTGTTATGCAAATTGTCATTTAGGGAAATATTAGGCTTTATTTGGGCTCGAATGTAACGTCAAGGTGTATCAAAGTGTATTAGTTTTTGAGTCAGTTGATGCGTAAGCAAAGATTTACCAGTTTCATTTCTGCTCATTACAGATTAAATTATATTTTATTACGTTAGGTAACGTTGGTTTACTTCAGTTAAGTTTTGCTAGATTTTTTCTCAATTATCTAGCATAAATGTATCTCCCAGCCCGGTCCCTGGACCCATTGTGTACCTCTGTAATCTGTAAATACCTTTGTAACTTGTCATGATTGTGACTAGACCTACCTGGAGTTCATTACCTTTGTAAATTGTGAGTTCATTACCTTTGTAAATTGTGAATTCATTACCTCTGTAACTTGCTCAGCTATCAAAACTTTGAGGCCCAGTCCCTGGACCCATTATGTACCTCTGTAATCTTTTGACTACCGCCCACTGGATGGGTATGGGATGCATAATAAACATATTAAACTAACTAACCTGGCAGAGGCAACTTAATATTGATCATTTTAAGTTAGAAATTATCGTCAAAATATTCTGAGGCCAACATTCTGTTATCCTAACATAATCTTACTTAAAACAGAAAATTCTAGATGAAATAGTCCTGAATCTGCAAACAAAAACCATTCCCAGCAAGAGGTTTGTAAGGCTTTGTGATATACCCCAAATGAAAAGCCAGGGTGTAATGAAAAATAAATAATTTTCGAAATAATTACCTTAAAATAAATATACAGAAGTCGTTTCCTGGCTGTCTTCAAGTGATAGCTTAGTAGGTTCCTTGCATCAATTCCTGATCAGCTAGGCCAGGGAACTCCAAACTGCGGCCACGTGCGGTCCGCCACAAGATTTTTCATGCAGCCCGTAGCAACTTGAAATATTTATAAATAGTAAAACTAATAAACATTCATTTTCAATCACTTCAGTCACTTAAAGTTTAAATTTGTTCAGTTTTTAGTTCTAAACTTTTCATTTTTCAGATATACCCTTCAGTTATGGAAGGAAAATGAACAGGGCAGAGCGAGTACTGCCTGTTTAATGAAGAATAGGGTGTAAAGTACTTTTTTGTACAAGCAGGTGATAAACCTTTTTGTGACGTATGCTACGAAACTAATGCAGTTTTGAATGAGTACAATGTACGTCGGCACTATGAGACCAAAGAAAAACCAAGTTATTTGCAATTCGCAGGAAGAGAGCATTTGGAAAAAAAAAATAAATCACTGCAACGCAGAAAAGATCTGAAAATGAAACTTTCACCAGGGTAATCGACACCATGCTTAACTCTTCTAGGGTAGGGTAGGTGCCTGAGCCCGAGCTTGCAGCTCACAAGACTGTCATTCCCATTAGCTCCCTTGGGACGGGGATGGCAGACCAGAGAGGCCTAGCTTCTCCCTACGAGCCCCGTGAGGACGGGGAATATGGCTACTCCTGGGGACAGTTGGTCCAAAAGATGAGGGGGTACTTGTGCCTCCTCCCACGGGAGACTTAGGTCTCAGACGCTCCCTAGACAGGGAGCCAAGGCCGGGCCACCATTGGAAAAGGCCCGGGCAGGGAGAATACTGGCGAAACAAGAAGAAAAATGACCAGGGTTTATGCGTTAGCTGAAAAGAGGGAAGCCATTCACCGATGGAGTGCATGACGGAAGCAGTGAAAGAGTTATACCCAGAAAAAATAAATATGTTCAAAATCCTCAGTCTTGAGCGAAATACTGTTGCTCGTAGAACTGAGGATATAAGAAGCAAAATATTTCATCAATCTGCAGACAGAGCACAAAATTTTCAGTTTTACTCTCTCGACTTAATGAATTATGTGAGCGACATATCACAGTTTCTAGTATTCATCCGTGGCGTCGACAATGAATTTAATGTCACAGAGGATTAGCATCAATGCATAGCATGCACATCACAAAAACCGGAGAAGACATCTTCAAAGAATTGCAAAAAACTGTATTAGAATATAACCTGCAGTCGAATAAACTGCAATGCGTGTGAATTGATAGAGGAAACAATGTGTCTTGGGTGAAGAAAGGTTTGGGTGGACAAATCACAAAAGTTTTTGAGGATGGTGGATTCTCAAAGCCCATGTTTATGAATTGCGTTATCCATCAGCTAGCATTGTGAGGAAGATATGTGGATATGTCATGTGTTCTGAAACCTGTTGTTTCAACAGTGAATTTCATTTGATCTCACGGGCTTTATCAGCGCCAGTTTTGTGATTATCTGAAAGAAACTGATTCTGATCTTGTTGACTTGCCTTATTATACAGCAGTTCGATGTCTTTGTGTGCAAATCTTCTATCATAGTTTGTTCAAAAAGGAAATTTATTCATTTCTCAAAGAGAAGAATAAACTTATTAAACGCTGACTGGCTTTGGATTATTATTATTATTATTATAATTAAACCCGGAGGATTATCAAAGCATTCAGCTTAATTCGGGGAACTGGAGCACAGACAATTCCCTAAATTCACCAACATCAAGGAACCTTCCTTGAGGGGACTGGCTTTGGAAATCGGCATTTTTTTGCAGACGTGACAAACCGTATGAATCAATTGAATCTGAAGTTTCAAGATGAAGCAAATTTGATTTGTGATCTATGCACACTTGTCAAGGGATTCAAGGCAAAACTGATACTATTTGAAGGACAGGTGAAAGTTTCTAACTTGGTTCATTTCCCATATTGTGAAAAATTTCATGAAGAAATTGAAGCAGAGTTTCCTTCTTCATTTGCAACAGAAATCATTAATAACTTACAAAAACAATTTCAGAAACGATTTTCTGATCTTGATGGAAAAATAGATGAAATAAAACTGTTTCAAAATCCATTCACAAGTCAGTTTCAAATGGAAATTAGTGATTTCCAATTAGATGACATACAGAAAGAAAAGTATAAAGAAGGAAATCTGATCCAATTTTATAAATCTTTACAGCCTGAACAGTTTCCAAATTTGAACTGATTTGTTTGTGGATTCTTATCAGTTTTTGGTACAACGTACCTTTGTGAACAAATATTTTCAAAAATAAAGTATGACAGGACCAAATATCACACAAATTTATCTGATGAGCATTTGAAGTCCATTCTGATAATTGGTCCCTTAAGCTTGAAACCCCAGTTCAGCAAAAAATAAAAATTAATAATAATAATAAAAAAAAAACTGTTGAGTCATTCCCATTAATCTTGTGCAAATTAATCTTGTGTCAGCATTTTTCATCTGCAGTTCAGACATAAGCCAATGTTCAGAGCACTGGCTTATGTCTGACATTTTTACTCATACATAATTTCTCAGTGTAAGCACAGTATTGTTTTTTTTTTTTCGTAATTGTCATATTTCTCTTTTGTTTTTAATCACATCATGCTGATTACAAAATGGATCCAAACAAAACTTATTTCAGCCATTTAAATTTTATTCATTCATTTACATTTATCTATTTATTTATAAGACTGAATTTTTTCTTTGGCCCACGAAAATGTGTAAAATATACGATGTAGTCCTCACAGTGTAAAGTTTGGAGGCACCTGAACCAGGGTGTAGTGCATAAGTTTGAGTCCGTGCGGCTGGTACCAACAACCTCGCATACTCCACGTATACTCCAGCCTTGTCGAGCAGGCCATCCGTCAGGAAGCTTGGTGTTGGAGTGGGCCGTAGGAACAGTGACCCTGGTAAGGTTTAGGTAAACCTAACCTAGCTTAACCCAACCTAATCTAGTTTGTTCGAACTTAACCTAATCTGATCGAACCTAACCTAGTCTAGTCTAACGAAATTTATTCCAATACAAAATAACATAGTGAACATATTCATTATAAATAGCGAATGTACAACAATTGATTTATGAATATTAAGTAAAAAATAAAAAGTTAGCGCTAGGAAGACAGGTTTTGCTTCTGCTACTGCTCTGCTTCCAAAGTAGATGGATAGATGGGTAGATGGATCTATAACTTCCTGACAAATAGAACACAAAGAGTAATAGTAAACAGTAAAGTCTGAGACGGCTGTAGTGAAAAGCTCTGTTCCACAAGGCACAGTATTCGTTCCGATCGTATTCCTCGTCCTCATATCTGACATAGAGATGTAGTCCATAGCATAGCTCCGTCTTCTTTTGCGGACGACACCCGAACTGCTATGACACCAACCAAATCTTTAAATGGGCAGCAGAAATCAATATGAAGTTCAGAGAAGAGAAATTTCAACTACTCGGATATGGAAAACTTGAGGAAATTAAAACTGTATCAGAGTATACAACAAATTCTAACCACACAATAGAGCGAAAAAGTGATGTGAAGGACCTGGGAGTGATAATGTCAGAGGATCTCACCTTCGCAGACCACAAAAATGTATCTACCTCAACTGCTAGAAAAATGATAGAATGGATAATGAGAACCTTCAAAACTAGGGACGCCAAGCCCATATGATTCTCTGCAAATTGCTTGCTCTCTCCAGGCTGGAATACTGCTGTACATTAACTGCCCCTTTCAAGACAGGCGAATTTGCTGACCTGGAGAATGTACAAAGAACATTCACGGCACACATAAGTACGACAAGGCACCTAAATTACTGGGAACGGTTGAAGTACCTTGATTCGCATTCCCTGGAATGCAGGCGAGAAAGATATATGATAATATACACTTGGATAATCCTAGAGGGATTAGTACCAAACTTGCAAACGAAAATTACTCCCTACGAAAGCAAAAGACTCGGCAGGAGATGCAACATTCCCTCATGAAGAGCAGGGGTGCCACGTGTACACTAACAGACAACACAATAAGTGTCAGGGAGCCAAGTCTGTTCAGCTGTCTCCCAGCATACATAAGGGGGATTATCAATAGACCCCTGGCTGTCTTCAAGAAGGCGCTAGACAGGCACCTAAAGTCAGTACCTGATCAGCCTGACTGTGGTTCTTACGTCGGTTTACATGCGACCAGCATGTAACAGCGCAACAGCGTAACAGCCTAGTTGATCAGACCCTAATCCACCACGAGGCCTGGTCTCAGATCGAGCCGCGGGGGGGGGGGCCTTGACCCTTAAACCCTCTCCAGATATACTCCAGGTAAATTTGTGGTTGCTGATGCTTCTACTGTTGCTGTTACCGCAGTTACTGCTTCAGCTATTGATGCTGTTGTTGGTGTTGTTGCTGTTACTGCTGATGCTGTTATTGGTGCTTTTACTGCTGCTGTTGGAGTTGATGTTCCTGCAAATCCTTTCACAATAAAATTTAAATTGTTATTATAGTTGTGTGTTAAACAATCCTTGCTTTTCTCAGTTTCTCATTTTACCCCGGCAATCGTTCCAGTTCGGCCCTCCTACTCGCTTCCGCTTCCACCAGCTCCCGCTACTTGACATTACTCTCTTCCACACAGGACACTGAGAGGATGTTGGTGTAAATGTCGTGCCGAATAGGTAAAACTGGTCAATTAGCAAAAACTCATTTAAAATTAAGTCCTTTCTAAAATTTTCTCTTATACGTTTAAAGATATATTTTTTCATTAATGTTTATGTACAAATTTATAATTTTGCACCAAAAGAATCTTAGAAAACTTACCTAACCTTACTATAACACGCGCAATTTATTTTAGCTTAACCCAACTAAATATATTTTAAATACGTTTACAATAATTTAATACTAAACAAACACAATCAAATATATTTTTTTCGTTAGGTTCAGAATGATTTTGGCGAAATTATTGCATACACAAATTTTCACTTGTCCTATATGGCAAGATGAGCGTTGCTATTTAAGCGAAGTTCGCAAGTTCTGCCTATTAGGCACGACATAAATAATCTGAGAAGCTGTTTTAATCTCTTTTTAAGATATTAAAGTATTCTTGACTGGTGGTAAACAGGTTACATGCAGCCTTAATGACTCTTGTGCAATAGATAAACTTGGGAGCCTCTTTAACCAACCAACTGCACACAAACCAGTGAGTTTATACACAGTAAGCCAGCGGCCGCTATTTTAATCACTAGCCAAGGGCCACTGACTACCCAACTTCAACGTGTCTCTAGACCTTGAGATTTATCATCGTCCCGCGCCCTAACCAATGAGCAGTCACTACTGAATTGGTTATATCATAACAGAATCGAGTCAAGGTTTTCCCGAGACAAATAAACTTTCAACAACATCACTGTAAATCTCCGTATAGCGACATTTTCATAAATTTTACTTCCTCTGTGAGTGATATAATCCCGAAAGATGGTCTTTGTCGCGTAATAGTAACTCCAGCTCTGCTAGAAGAATCTCTTTATCTCATAGCTGCTGAATTCATAGTGAAATTAGCTGACGATATTAGCATCGTGTTCATGAAATCTATCACTTCAAGGCAGCACATTTCAGGATCTCACATACGCAACTCATCCTGTGTGACGGAATGTGAAAGGGTAGGGCAACTAATTTTTGTTCCGACCGCATAGCACAGACTGACAACATACTGCGAGTGTTTCACAAATGAAACTATCATATAGACTTGAATTACAACACACTGCAAGTGTTCTCACCGTGTTACAATTGCATAGAACAATACTCTGCAGGTGTCCTCACTATGTAGCTTTCATACAGAATAGGATAACAGCTCAATGTTTTTCATGTAGGTTTTTTTCAGTAACATAAAAGAACATAGTGCAGTATCTCACTGGCTTCACCTACACATGTATGATTCCCCGCTACAATATTCATCACAGTATTTACACACGAGCAACACAGCAAATAACAAGCTAGTTTGGTATTTAAAGCTATTAAAATTTCAGGACTAATTTGAATAATAGCTTGAAATAAAGGCTAGGTGACCTGTGCATATTTGTGATGCATATCAACCCCGGTTAAACAAGAGCCAAGTATTGCTCACACCGGATATTGATGTCGAGTGACGTTTGCGAATGATACACAGCCTAGCTATAATATTTCGTGCCTGATGATCCTAACTCGTCGAATAGGCTGAACTACCGTTAAAAATATACTTTCCAAAAAATTGTTTTGCAGAATGAAAAATAATTTCTTTTCAATGACAATGATATCAAGATATAAATATTTTTATTTTTGGACCAAACTTAACTCAGAAACCTCATCTAACCTACTTTAAACTAGCATTTTCTTTTTAGCTAAACTGTGTTATGTATAACATAGGTCAGCTTAAATGTATTAGATATTCCTTCAAATCAATTATATATTTTTTTTCGTTATGTACATAATGATTTCCGTTGAATTATAACAAAAAGAAAAAGACTTTCTTTCCTAATAGACCAAACTCGGCGACTCGGCTTAAATGACACACACACACACACACACACACACACACACACACACACACACACACACACACACACACACACACACACACACACACACACACACACACACATACACACACACACACACACACACACACACACACACACACACACACACACACACACACATATATATATATATATATATATATATATATATATATATATATATATAATGTATATATATATATATATATATGTGTGTGTGTGTGTGTGTGTGTGTGTGTGTGTGTGTGTGTGTCGTGCCGAATAGTTAAAATCGGTCAATTAGTAAGAACTCATTAAAAATAAGTCCTTTCTAAAATTTTCTCTTATGCTTCTGTAACGTGTTTCCTTCTAGTGTTCGATAATCCCCGTAGATAACATTCGGCCTGGTCTACCTGATGTATTCTTGGATACAATCTATGCATGGTATATCGTAGGTTCCTTGTATGTTTTGTGTAACTGAATGCTTGTGTTTCTCGGAAAAGAGAATCCCTAGTTTGTTGATATAGAAAGTAATTATGTTGGATACTTCGTTAAGTCAACTGAATGTCATTTGGTGGTAGCGTAGCATGAGTTGAGATTTGCTGGTTGAAGTTGAGTTTTTTTTTTTGTGCGAACTGAGATTTTGCAATAGTTGATATTAGCTTTCTTTTCTTCTTGTTTTATAAACCAGTTAGGGTTTTCTAATCTGGAGAATTTTGAGGATTTTGTTTTCTTGGTCCAATTTTGAGGGGCTGCATATCCTGAGTGCAAGTAAAAACAGGATTGATATGATGCTCTTTTTAATCTTCACTGAATGGTGATTAGAAATGAACATAGTTCTCGTGTGAGCTGGCTTCCTATGAACTGATAATTCCATCAATATGTGTTAAAAACCATGATATCACTCAATCCTGTTTAAAGCTTCTTTATACCCTAAGCTGAGTCTCGCTATCCAAATCATTTTTTTTACTCCTTTAATTAGTCTACTACCTACTCAGTACATTTGTTGCATGTGCCTGACTACCCTATTATATGTTTTTTTTTCTAAATCCATAAATGCAACGAGCGGTTCCATTCCTTTTCCCAAACATTGTTCATTTATATGCTTTAATGTAAACCCTTGGTCTACAACATCTCCTACCCTTCCTAAAGCCTTCTTGCTCCTCTGTAATCCTATTATCTGTCTTACCTCTATTTCTTCCAATAAAAACTCTACCATACACTTTACCCGGAACACTCCAAATGCTTATTCCCCCTATAATTCTTACACTCTCTTTTATTCCCCTTTCCTTGTACAATCCCTGGGTAGCGTCCCCCTTTTCATGCAGATTACCGAACAAATACACCTATCATTCCAAAACTACATCCCAATTTGTTTTTAGCATTTCTGTCTTAATTCCATGTACACTAACTGCTTTACCACCTTATATTCTACCTCTGCCTCATGCACTTCCCATACACCCACATCTGACTCTCCCTCACTTCTGTGTATTAAACATCCTTGCCCAACATTGCCTAGTGTTGTCTGGTGGTGTTGCTGTCACTGGTTGTTATGATTCTCCTTTGTGTGGTGGTGATGGTGCCACCGCACTGATACTGTGTGGCCTTGTTGGTTTCATTCACTAAAATGACACTGATGGACTGATAGATGAATATGACATGTTGAACACGTGGGCAGTTTTACTAGTGTGACGTATCACGAATCATTTATTGTATCAGTGCAATGTAGCATTTAATCCTGGAGATGGAGGAAGACTTCAAGTAATATGAGGTAATCACTTCCTCATCTTCTGTAAATCTGTAGTAGACTGGACCGCTTGAGGAAATAATTTAAGGTGATGCACATTCGTCTCATTAATCAACTCATCGGTTTTTACATATTAGTAATATAAAACAATGTTTGGACTGGTAGTGATGGTATCACTGGTTATATTAACTACCTTCGCCACACTAAGATAACAGGTTGTGCAGCTTTAAGCATTAATGACTGTGTCATCTGTTACAGAAAAGACCCTCATGGAAGCTTTTTGTGATAGTGACTGGAAAGTTAATTGCCCCTTACATTGCTTATGCTTATATTACTCCCACCTGTTGTAAGTATCTCGTCTCATCTGATGGCGTCTCCCGAAATTAATGATTATTGTATATGTATTAATGTGTTAACTTGTGCGTTTTGCCTCGTAGCAGCTTTTATCATTTATTCTCTTCCTCCTCTTCCCCCTTCTTCCGCTTCCTCTTCCTCTTCCTTGTCCCCTCTTCCTATTTTTCCTGTTTTATTTCTTCCTAGTCCTCTGTATCTTCCTGCTGCTGCTGTTCCTCTTCTTCCTTCTCTTGCTCCCCTTCCTATTGCTTCTCCTCCTGCATCTTCTGTTGCCTCTCTTCCTCCTACTCCATCTTTTCCGTCTCCTTTTTTTTATCACTTTCCTTCGAACATTAACTCTGCCCGCATTCCTCTTAAGGCATCCCTCTTCCAGCATCCCTCTTCCAGTATCCTTCTTCCAGCACTCTCATTCCAACTTCTCTATTTCAACGTCGCTCTCCCAGCATCCCTTTTTCAAACATCTGTTTTCCAGCATTCCTCTCCCAACATCTCTCGTCGAACATCTCTCCTCCAGCATTTCTCTTCTAGCATCACTCTTCCACGATCACACTTCCAGCATTCCTTTCACGCAGGTATACTGGAAATAGAACATTTAGGGAGCGTTCCCCACAGCCCTCCGTCTATCTCACCATCCTTTCTTTCACTTCTTCCTCTCTTATCGCCATTCTTTTCCTCTTTTTTTCTTCCTCTGCTTCCGTCCATCTCCCGCTTTCCTCTCCCAATATCTCTTCTTTAATTCCCTCTCCTTTATCTACCCCTTCAAAATTTCGTTTTTATTCCTTCTTCCTTTCTTTTTCATTTTCTTCCTGCATCATTTCTTTCTTCTCTCTCTTTCTGTATATCCCTTCCTTTATTCGCCTCCCTCCATTTTTCCCATTCCTTCTTCCCCTTCCTCCGTCATCTCTTTTTACCCCTTACCCCTCCTCTCCTTCCTTTACTTTCCACACAGGCCCCGCTGGAGTGTGAGTGGTTGCAGTGTGTATCGTGCACTGTTGCTCAGCACAGAATGTCGGGGCAATTTGTGTTAAAATACTACGTTTTGTTCCCACTATGTAACTAACATGTAGAATGAGGTCTTCAGGTCGCTTGTTCTATCTAGGCTGGAATATTGCTGCACACTAACAGCACCTTTCAAGGCAGGTGAAATTCCTGACCTAGCAATTGTACAGAGAACCTTCTAGGCACGGATAACTGCGATAAAACACCTTAGTTACTGGGAACACTTGAAGTTCCTCAACCTGTACTCCCTACAACGCAGGTGGGAGAGATACATGATTATATACACTTGGAAAATCCTAGAGGAATTAGTACCAAACTTGCACACGAAAATCACTCCCTACGAAAGCAAAAGACTCGGCAGACGATGCAACATGCCCCAATGAAAAGCAGGGGCGCCACTAGCATAATAAGAGACAACATAATAAGTGTCAGGGGCCCAAGACTATTCAACTGCCTCCCAGCACACATAAGGGGAATTACCAATAGACCCCTGGCTGTCTTCAAGCAGGCACTGGACAGGCACCTAAAGTCAGTACCTGACCAGCCGGGTTGTGGTTCGTACGTTGGATTGCGTGCGGCCAGCAGTAACAGCCTGGCTGATCAGGCCCAGATCCACCATGAGGCCTAGTCACAGACCGGGCCGCGGGGGAGTTGACCCCAGGAACTCTCTCCAGGTATACTCCAGCACAATGGGAGATATCCAATTATACTAAATAATAAAAAAAATATGATTGTCAATAGTAGCATCAGATGTCTCTTCCTCTTGAGAGAATAAGACTCATTCAGTCACTGGTCGACTGGCTTGGTGCCGAGTCCGACACCTCCAGACAAGGAGAGATATTCTGTTTCTTTTCAGTTGGCATGTTATTCACCCGATAAACTTCAAGCGAAGAGACTAGTATTGCAACTGTTTAATTGGTTTGTTACCGACTCAGTAACCGTAAAGGAAGATATTCGTTTTGCAGTTGGTTAACTGAAATCATCTCGATACAGCTGAGTTATTTTGATACGGATTAGCTGAGGCCTCTGGATCAAGGAAGTCGATAAATGAACTTTAATTTTTATTCGAATTTAGTTATTCCCGAAGTGGTACGATATGGATGCCTCATATTTTTCTCAAAATTTTCAACGATTGTGCATGGTATTGTGGCTAGATTCATGCATCTACTTGCATGTACTGGTTTCTTACTGCAAAACTTATACTAATCATTTTCAAATTTCGTTACTGTGGAATAACTCCTCGCATTGGTTGCAAAGTGTCAACACCATCTCAGACCGGAAAAAAAGAGGAGCGAATGCAATATAATGCAATTCTTTGCTGATAACGCTTGTCCACCACAGTGGGCTTTATCAGGACTTCCAGCAAGCGTGCGTGAGCGTGTTAGATAGGAGCGAATGCAGACAAATGGTTTTTAGGACTTGACGTGCTGTTGGAGTGTGAGCAAGGTAACTTTTATGAAGGGATTCAAGGAAACCAGTAGGCCGGACTTGATTCCTGGAGATGGGAAGTACAGTTTCTGCCCTCTGAAGGAGGGGTGTTAATGTAGCAGTTTTGTAACTGTAGTGTAAGCACGTCTTTGGCAAGACAGTGATGGAGTGAGTGATGATGAAAGTTTTTCTTTTTCGGGCAACCCTGCCTAGGTGGGAAACGGCCGATGTGTTAATAATAATTAAAAAAGCATATATGAGATTTTATGAAGCCAACTGTGTGAGTGAAAAGTTGTCAATAAAGGAACGCATTAAGCTGGTGCATCTTATAAAAGGGAGGGCAGGCACCTTTTGGACTTTGAGTATATAGGTACAAATTTACCAGTTTACTGACACAGTAAATAAAATTGTAATTGTTGTATTCTGTGCGGTAATTCCAAATGCTTCTTCAAGCCGTTATCGAATTTTGAGCGCTGGTGAGCTATTCTCAACGGATACTTTGTCATTATTTTCCTTTTTTTTATTATTGACACATCGGCCGTCTCCCACCAAGGTATGGTGGCACGAAAAAGAAAAACTTTCATCATCATTCACTTCATCACTGTCTTGCCAGAGGAGCGCTTACACTACAGTTATAAAACTGCAACATTAATATTCCTCCTTCAGAGTGCAGACACTCAAGTCCGGCCTACCGGTTTCCCTGAATCCATTCATAAATGTTACCTTGCTCACACTCCAACAGCACGTTAAGTCCTAAAAACCATTTGTCTACATTCACTCGTATCTAACATACGCATGCTTGCTCGAAAAAACCATACCACGGGTGGGGTTTGCTGTAAGTCGCACACAAAACCTCCTTTACCCCCTCCCTCCAACCTTTAATAGGCCGACCCCTTACCCCGTCTTCCCTCCACCACAGATTTATACACTCACAGAGTCATTCTATTTTGTTCAGTCCTCTCTACATGTCAGAACCACCTGATCAACCCCTCCTCAGCCCTCTCGATAATAGTTTTGGTAATCCCGCACCTCCTCTTAATTTCCAAACTACGAATTCTCTGCATTACATTCACTTAGACATGACATCTCCACTACCTCCAGCCTTCTCCTTGTTGCAACTTTCACCACCCATGCTTGATACCCATATATGAGCATTGGAATAACTGTACTTTCATACATTCCCTCTTTACTTTCATGGACAAAGTTCTTTGTCTCCACAGACTCCTAAGTGTACCGCTCACCTTTTTCCTCTCATCAGTTCCATGATTCACCTCATGTTTCATAGACCCATCTGCTGACTCGTCCACTCCTAAATATCTGAATACATTAACCTCCTCCATACCCTCTCCCTCCAACCTGATATCCAGTCTTTCGTCACCTAATTTCTTTTTGTTATCCTCATCAGCTTACTCTTTCCTATATCCACTTTTAATTTTCTGCTTTTACATACCCTACCAAACTCACCCACCACCCTCTGCAACTTCTCTTCAGTTTTCTTTTGCATAAGTTTTAATTTGAAAAATTGTTTAATGCAATGATCTCAGGAGGTTTTTGATCGTCTTCAGACCTTAAATGAAAAGTTTAACACCACCTACCTGAAGGCTGGCTGCCTTGGACCAAAACTTCTAGCGTTAGCTGGACGCCAAGGTATTGGACCAGAGAGGCACGGTGAATAGAGCACT
The DNA here is from genome assembly GCF_038502225.1 of Cherax quadricarinatus. Lineage (NCBI taxonomy): Eukaryota > Metazoa > Arthropoda > Malacostraca > Decapoda > Parastacidae > Cherax > Cherax quadricarinatus. The sequence goes on from NC_091293.1 coordinate 72,790,166, forward strand.
CCATACCTTGTTTCGAGGTTGAGAGGTTCGAGTCTTCTTCGACCTGTGAATATAAGAACATAAGAAAGAAAGAACACTGCAACAGGCCTACTGGTCCATTCGAGGCAGGTCCAATTCTCCCACCTAGTCAGGTCACTCAAGTTTACTTAAAGGAGGAGCACGGCGTCTGACCTAGTAGCACAAGCTAGTCAGGTTCAACTCACACCCACCCACACCCACTCATGTACTTATCCAACCTAATTTTAAATCTACACAACGTCTTTAGACCACTAGACCACTCGACCACACAATCCTTAACAATGGTGAATCCAGCCAAGCTAGATGTTGTACACACCATCGAAGGACATACGGTGGTGTGGACGCCTCTAAGCTAATTTCATTCTACTCCCTGTTTGTGTACGAGCTCAACAAGCAGTATATTATATTATTGTACCCACGGAACAAGTGGTATTGATCAATAGGAACATTGCACTAGCCAAGGAGTCGAACCCATGCTGTTTTGGCCCTTCCACTTGTTCCGTGGGTACAATAATATAATATACTGCTTGTTGAGCTAGTACACAAACAGGAAGTAGAATGAAACTAGCTCAGAGGCGTCCACACCACCGTATGTCCTTTGACGGTGGGTACAACATCTAGCTTGGCTGGATGCACCATTGTTAAGGATTGTGTGCTCAAATGGTCTAAAGCGTCATGCGTTTTCGCTCACCATGAGGTGGGTCAAAACGACAAGAGTTCGAATCCTCGGCTAGTCGCAGTGTTGTTATTGATCAATACCACTTGTTCTGTGGGTACAAATATATATATATATATATATAATATATATATATATATATATATATATATATATATATATATATATATATATATATATATATTATTGTAACCACGAACGAGTGGTATTGAATCAAAAACAACACTGCGACTAGCCGAGGATTCGAACTCTTGTCGTTTTGACCCACCTCATGGTGAGCGAAAATCACATGACGCTCTAATCCACAGGACCACGCAATCCTACAAGAATCAAGCACCCGGCAGAGCTACATGTTTTACCTTGATCCGAAGACATACTTTGGTGTCGGTGCCTCTGAGCTAATTTCATTGTAATCCCCGTTTGGTGTACTAGCCTTCACGAGCAGTATATAAATATTATTGTAACCATAAACGAGTAGTATTGAATCAACAATAACACTGCGATCAGCCGAGCATTCGAACCCATGTCATTTTGGCCCACCTCAAGGTGAGAGAAAGTCACATGATGCTCTAACCCACAGGAGCACGCAACCCTACAAGAATCAAGCACCCGGCAGAGCTACATGTTTTACCATGTTCGTCCGATTGAATTCTACACATTAGCTTCACATCGTCTGCAAAGAGGGACACTTCTGAGTCTATCACTTCCATCATATCATTCACACATACTAGAAACAGCACCTATCCTATGACTGACCCCTATAGAACCCCGCTCGTCACAGGCGCCAACTCTGACAACTCATCGTGTATCATGACACACTGTTGCCTTCCTGTCAGGTATTCTCTCATCCACTGCAGTGCCTTCCCTGATAAACCTGCTTAGTACTAAAACTTTTTCACTAATCTCATGTGTGGAAGAGTGTCAAAAAGCCTTACAATCCAGGAAAATGCAGTCTACTCACCCCTCTCTCTTTCTCTCTCTCTCTCTCTTTCTCTCTCTCTCTCTTTCTCTCTCTCTCTCTTTCTCTCTCTCTTTCTCTCTCTCTCTCTTGTTTTACCGCCGTCACCTCGTCACAGAACTGCAGTAGGTTTGTGACAAAGGATTTCCCGTCCCTGAAATAGTGCTGGTTTTCATAAATAAGCTCATTTATTTCTAGGTTCTCCACCACTCTTCTCATAATCTTCTCCATGATTTTACATACTATACATGTCAGTGACACTAGTTTATAGTGTAGTGCTGCGTGTGTGTCTCCTTTCTTAAAAATTAGGACTATATTTGCTGTCTTCCATACCTCAAGTAGTCGCCCAGTTTCGATAAGTGTGTTGAAGGTTGTTATTAGTTATACAAAGAGCGTCTCTGATCCCTCTCTCAGGCCCGGAGAGAGATGTTGTCCGGCCCCATCACCTTTTAGGTATCTAGTTCACGTAGCAGCCCCTTCACCTCCTTCTCGGTTGTATTTATTGTGTCCAGCTCTTGATGATGTGTGTGTGTGTGCTTGTATGTATGCATGCATGTGCGCGCGCGCGCGCGCGCGCGCGTGTGTGTGTGTGTGTGTGTGTGTGTGTGTGTGTGTGTGTGTGTGTGTGTGTGCGTGTGTGTGTGTGTATGTGTTTGTGTACTCACCTATTTGTACTCACCTATTTGTGGTTGCAGGGGTCGAGTCACAGCTCCTGGCCCCGCCTCTTCACCGGTTGCTACTGGGCCCCCTCTCTCCCCGCTCCATGAGCTTTATCAAACCTCGTCTTAAAACTGTGTATGGTTCCTGCCTCCACTACGTCATTTTCTAGGCTATTCCACTGCCTGACAACTCTATGACTGAAGAAATACTTCCTAATATCTCTCTGACTCATTTGTATCTTCAACTTCCAATTGTGGCCTCTTGTTTCTGTGTCCCCTCCATGGAACATCCTGTCTTTGTCCACCTTGTCTATTCCACGCAGTATTTTATATGTCGTTATCATGTCTCCCCTGACCCTCCTGTCCTCCAGTGTCGTCAGGCCGATTTCCCTTAATCTTTCTTCATAGGACATTCCCCTTAGCTCTGGAACTAACCTTGTCGCAAACCTTTGTACTTTCTCTAGTTTCTTGACGTGCTTTATCAAGTGCGGTTTCCAAACAGGTGCTGCATACTCCAGTATGGGCCTGACATACACGGTGTACAGTGTCTTGAACGATTCTTTACTAAGGTATCGGAATGCTGTTCTCAGGTTTGCCAGGCGCCCATATGCTGCAGCAGTTGTCTGATTGATGTGTGCTTCCGGAGACATGCTCGGTGTTATACTCACCCCAAGATCTTTCTCCTTGAGTGAGGTTTGCAGTCTTTGGCCACCTAGCCTATACTCTGTCTGTGGTCTTCTGTGCCCTTCCCCTATCTTCATGACTTTGCATTTGGCATGATTAAATTCGAGAAGCCATTTGCTGGACCAGGTGTCCAGTCTGTCCAGGTCTCTTTGAAGTCCTGCCTGGTCCTCATCAGATTTAATTCTCCTCATTAACTTCACATCATCTGCAAACAGGGACACTTCTGAGTCTAACCCTTCCATCATGTCGTTCACATATACCAAAAATAGCACTGGTCCTAGGACCGACCCCTGTGGGACCCCGCTCGTCACAGGTGCCCACTGTGATACATCATTACATACCATGACTCGTTGTTGCCTCCCTGTCAGGTATTCTCTGATCCATTGCAGTGCCCTTCCTGTTATATGCGCCTGATGCTCTAGCTTCTGCACTAATCTCTTGTGAGGAACTGTGTCAAAGGCCTTCTTGCAGTCCAAGAAGATCCAATCAACCCACCCATCTCTCTCGTGTCTTACTTCTGTTATTTTATCATAAAACTCCAGAAGGTTTGTGACACAGGATTTGTCTTCCATGAATCCGTGCTGGTTGGCATTTATACTCTTGTTCCGTTCCAGGTGCTCCACCACTCTCCTCCTGATAATCTTCTCCATGTGTGTGTGTGTGTGTGTCTGTGTGTGTGTATGTGTGTGTGTATGTGTGTGTGTGTGTGTGTGTGTGTGTGTGTGTGTGTGTGTGTGTGTGTGTGTGTGTGTGTGTGTGTGTGTACTCACCTATTTGTACTCACCTCTTTGTGGTTGCAGGGGTCGATTCATAGCTCCTGGCCCCGCCTCTTCACTGATTGCTACTAGGTCCTCTCTCTCCCTGCTCCATGAGCTTCATCATACCTCACCTTAAAACTATGTATGGTTCCCGCCTCCACTACTTCACTTTCTAGGATATTCCACGGCTTGACTACTTTATGACTGAAGAAATACTTCCTAACATCCCTTTGATTCATCTGAGTCTTCAACTTCCAATTGTGACCTCTTGTGTCTGTGTCCCATCTCTGTCTTTGTCCACCTCGTCTATTCTGCGCAGTATTTTATATGTCGTTATCATGTCTCCCCTGACCCTCCTGGCCTCCAGTGTCGTCAGGCCGATTTCCCTCAACCTTTCTTCGTAGGACAATCCCCGTAGCTCTGGGACTAGTCTTGTTGCAAACCTTTGCACTTTCTCTAATTTCTTGACGTGCTTGACTAGGTGTGGATTCCAAACTGGTGCTGCATACTCCAGTATGGGCCTGACGTAAATGGTATACAGAGTCTTGAACGAATCCTTACTGAGGTATCGGAACGCTATCTGTAGGTTTGCCAGGCGCCCGTATGCTGCAGCAGTTATCTGATTGATGTGCGCCTCAAGAGATATGCTATGTGTTATACTCACCCCCAGATCTTTTTCCTTGAGTGAGGTTTGCAGACTTTGGCCATCTAAACTATATTGTGTCTGCGGTCTTCTTTGCCCTTCCCCAATCTTCATGTGTGTGTGTGTGTGTATGTGTTTGTGTGAGTGTCTCCATATGTACTCACCTGTTTGTGGTTGTAGGGGTCGAAACTCAGCTCCTGGAACCGCCTCTTCACTGATCGCTACTAGGTCCTCTCTCTCCTTGCTCCATGAGCTTTATCATTCCTCGTCTTCAAGCTATGTATAGTTCCTGTCTCCACTACATCACTTGTTAGACTATTCTACTTCCTGACAACTCTATGACTGAAGGAATACTTCCTAACATCCCTGAGATTCATGTGAGTCTTCAACTTCCAATTGTGACCCCTTGTTTCTGTGTCCCATCTCTAGAACATCCTGTCTCTGTCCACCTTTTCTATTCCACACAGTATTTTGTATGTCGTTAACATGTCTCGTCTAACCCTCCTGTCCTCTAGTGTCGTCAGGCCGGTTTCCGTCAACCTTCCTTCATAGGACATTCCCTTTAGCTCTGGTACTATCCTTGTTGCAAACCTTCGTTCTTTCTCTAATTTCTTGACGTGATTGACCAGGTGTGGGTTCCAAACTGTTGGTGCATACTCCAGTATGGTCCTGCCATACACGAAGTAGTGTTTTGAACGATTCCTTGCTGAGGTATCGGAACGCTATTCTCAGGTTTGCCAGGCGCCCATATGCTGCAGCAGTTATCTGGCTGATGCGTGCTTCCGGTGAGGTGCTTGGTATTATACTCACCCCAAGATCTTTCTCCTTGAACGAGGTTTGCAATCTTTGGCCACCTACCCTATACTCTGTTTGCGGTCTTCTTTACCCTTCCCCGATCTTCATGACTTTGCATTTGGCGGACAGGCTGGACCACGCGTCCAGCCTGTCTAGGTCTTACTTTGTAGTCCAGCCTCATCCTCATCTGATTTGATTCTCCTCATTAACTTCACATCATCTGCGAACAGGGACACTTCTGAGTCTATCCCTTCCATCATGTCATTCACATATACCAAAAATAGCAATGGTCCTAGGACTGACCCCTGTGGGACCCCTCTCGTCTCAGGTGCCCACTGTGATACCTCATTACGTACCATGACTCGTTGTTGCCTCCCTGTCAGGTATTCTCTGAGCCATTGCAGTGCCCTTCCTATTATACGCGCCTGATCCTCCAGCTTCTGCATTGATCTTTTGTGAGCAACTGTGTCGAAGGCCTTCCTGCAGTCCAGGAAAATGCAATCCACCCACCTTTCTCTCTCGTGTCTTACTTCTTTTACCTTGTCATAAAACTCCAGAAAGTTTGTGACACAGGATTTGCCTTCCATGAATCCATGCTGGTTGTCAGTTATAATCTTGTTACGTTCCAGGTGCTCCACCACTCTCCTCCTGATAATCTTCTTCATGACTTTGCATATTATACATGTTATCGTGGGGGTTCTTAAATGGAGATATCGAGAGTTGAAGGTAGACACACTTGTTGGATGGTAACGATATATTGTCAGACTGTGATGATGGGAAATGGAGCCCAGCCTCTGCCTGTCCTAGCCTGTGTCAAACGCCGACTGAGAGGGAGGCAGAGGTACGAACGTACACATGCGCATCCCGTGACGTCACACAAACAGTCACAGGCCTAGGGATCTCCTATCTAAAGCACATGGATGATACTGATATGCTATACAACACAGGGATCAGCAACTATGCTGACAATGTCAGAGACACTGGTCTGTAGTCTAGTTCCTCGTTTCTGTCTCCTTTTTTTTAAAAATGGGAACTACATTTGCCGTCTTCCATATCTCAGGTAGTTGCCCAGTTTCAAGAGATGCATTGAAGATTGTGGTTAGGGGCACACACCGTGTCTCTGCTCCTTCTCTAGGGACCCACGGGGAGATGTCCGGTCCCATCACCTTTGAGGTATCAAGGTCACTTAGCAGCTTCTGCACCTCCTCGTCCGTTGTTTGTATGTCATCCAACACTTGTTGGTAAATTCCCTGTTGATGTTCCCCTCTGTGCTGTCCTCCCAGAGCCTTTCCTGTCTCTACTGTAAAAACTTCCTTAAATCTCCTGTTTAGCTACTCACATACCTCCTGATCGTTTCTTGTGAGTTCCCCACCTTCTGTCCTCAGCCTGATCACCTGGTCTTTGACTGTTGTGTTCCTCCTGATGTGGCTATACAACAGTTTCTGGTCAGACTTGACTTTCGATGCTGTTATTTTTATAGTGTCGCTGGGCCTCCCTCCTTACCTGTGCATACTCGTTCCTGGCTCTGCGACTAGTCTCCTTATTTTCATGTGTTCTATGCCTTCTGTACTTTTTACATTCTCTATTGCCTTTAGTTTTTGCCTCCTTACACCGTCGGGTGAACCAGGGGTTCGTTCTGGTCTTAGCATTATTTCTGTTGCCCTTGGGAATAAACCTTTCCTCTGCCTCCTTGCATTTTGTTGTTACGTATTCCAACATTTCGTTTACTGACTTTGCTACCATTTCTCTATCCCCCTGAACGTCCTGCAGAAAGTTCCTCAAACCTATGTAGTCCCCTCTTTTATAGTCTGTTTTTTTCCTTTCAACTCCTGTTACCCTCTCCACCTGTAACTCTACTATGTATTCAAAGCACAGAACTATGTGGTCACTAGCTCCTAGGAGAATCTCGTATGTGATGTCCTCAATATCTGGACCGCCCAGGGTGAACACAAGGTTCAGTCTTGCTGGTTCGTCCACGTCTCTCACTCTGGTAGTATCCTTAACATGTTGGTGCATGAAGTTTTCCAGGACCACATCCATAATCTTGGCTCTCTATGTTTCGGGACCCCAGTGTGGCTCGAGGTTTTCCCCGTCAATCTCCCTTTGGTTGAAATTGCACATGAGCAGTGTGTGTGTGTGTGTGTGTGTGTGTGTGTGTGTGTGTGTGTGTGTGTGTGTGTGTGTAGTGTGTGTGTGTGTGTGTGTGTGTGTGTGTGTGTGTGTGTGTGTGTGTGTGTGTGTGTGTGTGTGTGTGTGTGTGTGTGTGTGTGTGTGTGTGCGTGTGCTCCTTTCCAACCTCTCGTTATTCATTTTCAGATTTACTGTATAATACGTATGTTTTACTTAGAGGGGAGGATGAACCAGCAAGACCGGACCTTGTGTTCACTCTGAGTAGCTGAGACATTGAGGACATCAATTATGAAAGGCCCCGAAGAGTTTAACGATGATTAAAAATACAGAACTACACAGACCTATTTATGTAGTCCTACCTTCTAAGTCCTAGTATGTTCATGTATATTCTCGTATATATGTGAGTGCGCTCGGCTTGTGAGTGTGTGTTTGTATGTATGTATGTATACATCATTTGATTCACTCAGAGAAGGTGCTTCAATCACTCAGAAAAGGACAACAATGGAAATAAGTCACTGTCTGACTTTTTTTGGGTTATCCTAGGTTCTTTATACATATTCTGCTATGTATTATAATCTATGTAACTGTATTTGAGTTAACCTGAATAAACTTACTTAATTATATACTTTTCAGTCATGCAGAGAACTCATTGCAACCACCAGAGAACATATTTCAGTCTCTCAGAGCACATTTCAGTCACCCAAAAATTACAGAGAATACATATCAGTCACTAACAGAGCACAATTTTTGGTAAATTCGGCTTCAAAGGATATAGACGAATATTCTGTGTTTACAATTCTGATATCAAACGTTGTGACCGAAATGTTTATTAGAGATTTGGTCCAGTTATAATTAAAACTGGGGTTTTGTGTTTGTCTGCGTGTGTGTGTGTGTGTGTGTGTGTGTGTGTGTGTGTGTGTGTGTGTGTGTACTCACCTATTTGTGGTTGCAGGGGTAGAGTCATAGCTCCTGGCCCCGCCTCTTCGCTGATTGCTACTATGTCCTCTCTCTCCCTGCCCCATGAGCTTTATCATACCTCGCCTTAAAACTATGTATGGTTCTCGCCTCCACCACGTCACTTTCTAGGCTATTCCACTGCCTGACTACTCTGTGATTGAAGAAATACTTCCTAACATCCCTTTCATTCATCTGAGTCTTCAACTTCCAATTGTAACCTCTTGTGTCTGTGTCCCTTCTCTGGAACATCCCGTCTTTGTCCACCTTGTCTATTCCGCGCAGTATTTTATATGTCGTTATCATGTCTCCCCTGACCCTCCTGTCCTCCAGTGTCGTCAGGCCGATTTCCCTCAACCTTTCTTCGTAGGACAATCCCCTTAGCTCTGGGACTAGTCTTGTTGCAAACCCTTGCACTTTCTCTAATTTCATGACGTGCTTGACTAGGTGTGGATTCCAAACTGGTGCTGCATACTCCAGTATGGGCCTGACGTAAATGGTATACAGAGTCTTGAACGAATCCTTACTGAGGTATCGGAACGCTATCCGTAGGTTTGCCAGACGCCCGTATGCTGCATCAGTTATCTGATTGATGTGCGCCTCGGGAGATATGCTCGGTGTTATACTCACCCAGAGATCTTTTTCCTTGAGTGAGGTTTGCAGACTTTGGCCATCTAAACTATATTGTGTCTGCGGTCTTCTCTGCCCTTCCCCAATCTTCATGACTTTGCATTTGGCAGGGTTAAACTCAAGTAGCCAGTTGCTGGACCAGGCTTGTAGCCTGTCCAGGTCTCTTTGTAGTCCTGCCTGAACCTCATCCGATTTGATTCTTCTCATTAACTTCACATCGTCCACAAACAATTACACTTCTGAGTCTATCTCTTCCGTTATGTCATTCACATATACCAAGAACAGCACAGGTCCTAGGACTGACCCCTGTGGAACCCCGCTTGTCACAGGCGCCCACTCTGACACCTCGTCACGTACCATGACTCGTTGTTGCCTCCCTGTCAGGTATTCTCTGATCCATTGCAGTGACTTTCCTGTTATGTGTGCCTGATCCTCTAGCTTTTGCAGTAACCTCTTGTGAGGAACTGTGTCGAAGGCCTTCTTGCAGTCCAAAAAAAAAATGCAGTCGATCCACCCCTCTCTCTCTTGTCTTACTTCTGTCACCTTGTCATAAAACTCTAGTAGGTTTGTGACACAGGATTTTCCCTCCCTGAAACCATGCTGGTTGTCAATTATACACTCGTTTCTTTCAAGGTGCTCCACCACTCTCCTCCTGATGATCTTCTTCATGACCTTGCATACTATACACGTTAGTGATACAGGTCTGTAGTTTAGTGCTTTAGTGCCTGTCTCCCTTTTTAAAAATTGGGACTACATTTGCCATCTTCCATACCTAGGGGAGTTGCCCAGTTTCAAATGATGTGTCGAAGATATTTGTTAACGGTACACACAATATATCTGCTCCCTCTTTAAGGACCCACGGAGAGATGTTGTCTGGTCCCACCGCCTTTGAGGTGTCAAGTTCGCATAGCAGCTTCTTCACCTCCTCCTTGGTTATAAGTACCTCATCCAGCACTTGCTGGTGCACCCCCCTGCTCTGATTTCCTGGAGTCCTACTGGTTTCCACTGTAAATACTTCTTTAAATCTTGTGTTGAGCTCCTGACATACCTCCCGGTCGTTTCTTGTGAATTCCCCATCACCCTTCCTCAGTCTGATTACCTGGTCCTTGACTGTTGTTTTCCTCCTGATGTGGCTGTACAACAGCTTCGGGTCAGTCTTGACTTTCGATGCTATTTCATTTTCGTATTGCCGCTGAGCCTTCCTTCTTATCTGTTTGGTTGCACTGGGGTTGACTCTAAACCAAAACACCCATGCCACATCCAATGCCCCCACCCACTGCATTACAAACTCCACCCCCACAGCAACCACCCATAGTTCCTTATCAGGTCTCCCACTTCCCCAACCCCAATACACCTCCCAGACCACAATCTTAGAAAAGAAGTTGAAGGTGTGGTATACAAATGCAGATGGAATAACAAATAAATATGAGGAGTGGCACGAAAGAATCAAGGAGACATCCCCAGACATAATAGCACTCACAGAAACAAAACTCACCAGAATAATAACAGATTCAATCTTTCCATCCGGATATCAAATCCTCACGAAAGACAGAGGGAGGAGAGGGGGAGGAGGAGTTGCACTGCTCATTAAAAACCAGTGTGTGTGTGTGTGTGTGTGTGTGTGTGTGTGTGTGTGTGTGTGTGTGTGTGTGTGTGTGTGTGTGTGTGTGAATGTGTACTCACCTATATGTACTCACCTATATGTACTCACCTATATGTGGTTGCAGAGGTCGAGTCATAGATCCTGGCCCCGCCTCTTCACTGGTCGATACTAATTCACTCTCTCCCTGCTCCATGATCTTTGTCATACCTCTTCTTAAAGCTATATATGGAACTTGCTTCCAGTACTTCACTCTCCATATTATTCCAATTCCTGACAACTCTAAGACTAAAGAAATACTTCCTAACATCCCTATGACTCATCTGGGTTTTCAGCTTCCAATTGTGTCCCCATGTTTCTGTATCCCATCTCTGAAACATTCGATCCTTGTCCACCTTGTCAATGCCTCTTAGTATTTTAAACGTTGTTATCATGTCCCCTCTATCACTCCTATCCTCTAGTGTCGTCAGGTTGCGTTCCCTTAACCTCTCCTCATAAGACATACCCCTCAGTTCCGGGACTAATTGTGTTGCAAATTTTTGCCCTTTCTCCAATTTCGTGACGTGTTTGACTAAGTGAGGGTTCCATACTGGCGCTGCATATTCCAGTATAGGCCTTTCGTACACTGTGTACAATGTCGTGAATGATTCCTTACTCAGATGTCTAAACGCCAATCTCAGATTTGCCAATCTCCCATATGCTGCAGCAGTTATTTGATTGATGTGTGCCTCAGGGGACATGTTCGTTATAATGCTTACCCTAAGATCCTTTTCTTTAATTGACGTTTGCAGCTGTTGGTTTCCTAACCTGTACTCCGGCTGCGGTCTTCTGTGTCCTTCCCCAATCTTAATGACCTTACACTTACTGGGGTTAAATTCCAGGAGCCATTTGTCGGACCATACTAGTAGTTTGTCCAGATCCCCTTGTAATGTTAACTGATCCTCGCCCACTTGTATTCTCCTCATCAGTTTCACATCATCGGTGAACAGTGACACTTTTGAATCTATTCCTTCCACCATGTCATTCACGTATACAAGAAACAGCACCGGGCCTAGGACTGAACCTTGTGGAACCCCACTCGACACATTCGCCCACTCCGACACTTCATCACGTACCAACACTCGTTGTTTCCTTCCTGTCAGGTATTCCCTGATCCATTGCAGTACTTTCCCCGTTATTCCTGCCTGCTCCTCTATTTTTTTGCACCAGTCTCTTGTGTGGTACTGTGTCAAAAGTCTTCTTGCAATCTAAAAAGATGCAATCTACCCATCCCTCTCTCTCCTGTCTTACTTCTGTTACCTTATCGTAGAACTCAAGTAAATTTGTGACACAGGATTTCTCATCTCTGAAGCCATGCTGACTGTCATGTATGAGCCCAATCTTTTCAATGTGTTCCACCACTTGTGTGTGTGCGTTTGTGTGTGTGTGTGTGTGTGTGTGTGTGTGTACTCACCTAGTTGTACTCACCTAGTTGAGGTTGCAGGGGTCGAGCCCAAGCTCCCGGCCCCGCCTCTTCACTGACCGCTATTGGGTCTTCCCTCTCCCTGCTCTATGAGCTTTATTATACCTCGTCTTAAAACTATGTATGGTTCCTGCTTCCATTACATCACTTGTCAGACTATTTCACTTCCTAACAACTCTGGGGCTGAAGAAATACTTCCTAACAACCCTTTGGTTCATCTGAGTTTTCAACTTGTGACCCTTTGTTTCGGTGTCCCATCTCTGGAACATCCTGTCTCTGTCCACCTTATTTATTCCTTTCAGTATTTTGTATGTCGTTATCATGTCATCCCTGGCCCTCCTATCCTCCAGTGTCGTCAGACCGTTTTCCCTTAACCTTTCTTCGTAGGATATACCCCAGAGCTCCTGAACTAGCCTTGTTGCAAACCTTTGCACTTTCTCTAATTTCTCGACGTGCTTGACCAGAAGTGGGTTCCAAACTGGTGCTGCATACTCCAGTATGGGCCTGATGTACACAGTGTACAGTGTATTGAACGATTCCTTAAGGTATCGGAACGCTATTCTCAGGTTTGCTAGGCGCCCGTATGCTGCAGCAGTTATCTGGTTGATATGTGCCTTCGGAGACATGCTCGGTGTTATGTGTGTACTGACCTAGTTGTACTCACCTAGTTGAGGTTGCAGGGGTCGAGTCCAAGCTCCTGGCACCGCCCTTCACTGTGTGTGTGTGTGTGTGTGTGTGTGTGTGTGTGTGTGTGTGTGTGTGTACTCATGTATGTGTACTCATGTGTGTGTGTTTGTGTGAGTATACGCATCGTGTTGTACTCCCACAAGTCATTGTGGTGGGCCGAGACTGAGCACCGAGGTACCCTATTGTTCAACTGAAAATTTATGAACGTAGTAATTGTGTAGCCCAATAGCCTCCTCTCCTGTACTCACCTAATTGCGATTGCAGGGGCCGAGTCTCAGCTTCTTGTTCCAACCAATCACTCACCAGCTGAGAGCTATATCAGCTTGGGGAAATAGATGGCAAGTAACATTTGTAAATCTTGCAAACAAGGCAGCCAGGAAGCTTACAGCACTTCGCCGTATCTCGCATCTGCTTGACAGTAGGGGTTGCAAGATCCTGTACGAGGCACAAGTACGCTCACACCTTGAGTATGCTCCACTTTCTTGGTTTGCCTGCCCCCCCCCCTCTCATCTGCGACTGCTTGACAGAGTAGAGAATAGAGCAAGACGTCTCATCTCTCGCCTGGACCCATCGTGGATAGATCTGTGATTTCAGCAGAGCTTTCAACATAGGAGGGATGTGGATGGCCTTACTGTTATGTACAAGGCCAATATTGTCAAAATACCACACTTGGATCCACTTCGAGGACAGCGTGAAACAAGCTTTTATGCCACAAGACGGGCAGAAAGCAGCAACTTCACTCTGGCTGTACCCTTCTCCAGAACATCACTCCATCTGAGATCATACATACCCAGGATGACTCGAGTATGGAACACATTCGTACAGCATAATGATGTCAACGAGATAAAGTCAGTTGATCAAATGAAAATGCTGGCCCACAGATGGGTCCAACTTCATCCTGTTCCCTACTTGTATGTCTCATAACAATAAAAATGCTTTCAAATGAGCTGATGTAGGTAACAGCTCTTAGCTTGCCAATAAAGTTAGGAATCCTTAACCTGTAAATAGCTGTCAATAAAGCTAGGGATCCTTAACCTTGTCAAACCCTGTGTAGAAAAAAAAAAAACTCTCTGCTGACAGCTATTGGTTTTCCCCATCTAGTAGCTGGGTAAGCTTTATTATGCCTGTTCTTTAATTTGTATGTGGATACTACCTCTGTCTCGGTGTCTAGGTTGCTCCACTTTCTACAGTTCTAAGGCTAAAGAAGTATTTCCTAACAGCCTTGTTCGTTTTTTTTTTTTTAATTTTCCAACTGTGTACTTGGTAACTGAGACTCACATCTCGAACCGATTCATCCTCTTCAACCTGTTAATTCCTCAGTTTTGTTTTACGTCCTATTTATGACAACCCTGGACCTTCTACCCTTAATTGTCATCAGGTGTAGCTTCCTTAGCCTCTCTTCATAACTCATAATTCTTACTTCTGGAATTAGTCTCACTGAAAATATATGCACATTTTCCACCTTTTTTAACATCTAATCAGATGTGGGATCCATGCTGGCGCTGCATACACCAAGATAGGTCTGTTGTGTATAAGGTCTTGAACGCCTCTTTTACCAATTATTAAATCTATATATGGAATATCTTTCTACCACTTCGCTATTTATGTCATTCCACTTCATGACAACTCTAAGGCTGAAGGAATATTACCTAACATCTCTGTAGCTAATCTTTGATTTTAATTTCGTTCTATGATCACAATTACTTGTACTATGTGTTTTGAACAGTCTGTTCCCGTTCACCTTAATAATTCCTCACAGGATTATGCTCGTTGTTATCATGACCTCCTTGATCATTCTGTCCGATATCGTCGTCAGGTTTACCTCCTACAGTCAATCCTCATACCTTATACTCCTTAACTGTGAGATTAATCTCGTCGGAGACCTCTACATTTTTTCCAATTTCTTGACTCACTTTATCAGCTGTTGGTTCCATACTGGTGCTACATATCGAAAGATGAGCCTGATACGTGTCACATATATTATCGTGAATAATTCTTGACTGGTATTCCTGTAAACACTAACTTAGATTTGCCAGAAGGGCATTTTCTAAGGAGGTTATCCAGTTGATGTGCTTCTTACATAAACTGCTTAGCACTATGCTCACCCCGAAGTTAATTTACTTGAGTGATATATGCAGTCTTTGTCCCCCGATTCTGCACTCCGTTTCTGTTTTTTTGCCCTTCTGCTATTTTAGTAGTTTTGCATTTACTGGGGTTGAATGTCAATAATAACCTATCAGACGAATCCAGGTCCATTTGTAGATTTACCCTTTCCTCTCCTTATTCTTAGTTTCCCCATAAGGTTACAATCCTCTAGGAACAGGGATCATCTGTCTGTCCGTTCTCACACGTTGTTCTTGTTCACCATAAGCAAATTAGGTTTCAGAACTAATGCTTGTGGAACTTCCTTTGTTACGCTTGATTATTCTGACACAATTTCTTGGACAATTATTCTTTGTTTCCTTCCTGTTAGGAGTTTCTTGACCCCCTGAAGTGCCTTCCCTGGTATTCCAACCTGTTCCTCTAGTTTGTGTACAAGTCTCTTGTACACTGTACTGGGTAGAAAGCGTTATTACAGTTCAAGAATATATCTTCTCTCTCTCTCTCTCTCTCTCTCTCTCTCTCTCTCTCTCTCTCTCTCTCTCTTGCTTCCCCTCTGTAACCTTGACATGGTATTCAAGCAGGCTTGAGGCAGGATTTATTATCTATAAAACCTACTGATTCTTTATTATGATGCTGCACCTTTCCAGGCACTTGACCTCTCTTCTTCTGATTATCTTCTCCATAACCTTAAATACTATATTTGTAAGTGACGCTAACTTGCAGCTTGATAAAGGTTAGTGTCACTAACCAGTATATTTCACACTTCTGTCTTACACTCCTCTGAAGATTTTAGCTGGTAGTGCAAACGGTACTCCTTTCCCTCTTTCAGTGTGGAGAAATTTTCTCCAGGATGGGGGTATCAGCCCCTTCAGCCCCTTTCAGCCCTGAGGGGCCCAGCCCTCTCAGAAGGGGCAAACATCTTGTTTACTGCTACAGCAAGTAATTGATCCCAGATGCAGTACAAGTATGTGACGTGGTCAAGCGACCACCGCTCCTTGCAAGAGTCCAGTGTTGCAAAGTGTAGTTTAATAAGAGACAGTCCATCTCTTTCCTTAGCAGGACAATTAAGGAAAATCCTGCTCCCACTTTATTACCATGGTAAAGATAGTGTACATTGTTGTCTATGCTTAAGACAGCAAGAATCAAGCATTCTGCTTTGCTTCATGGAGG
This sequence comes from Cherax quadricarinatus, assembly GCF_038502225.1. Lineage (NCBI taxonomy): Eukaryota > Metazoa > Arthropoda > Malacostraca > Decapoda > Parastacidae > Cherax > Cherax quadricarinatus. Next base: position 72,806,093 of record NC_091293.1, read on the forward strand.
AAGTTTGGCAAGGAAGCAAAAAGTACTAGGTCAGCTTTTCCTTTATGTTCTAGGGGCACTGCAGCGGCGTAGGAGGTTGTGAGGTCAGATTACTTTTCACCCTACTGGGAGTCACACTGACGCCAGGATAACCAACAAAGAACACTGATCCGTCCGTTAGTGTGAACAAAGTGTCTCACAAAACACCATTTTCCTGTGTTCTTGTACTTTCTTTTTTTTTGGCTTAAACTTTTCAGCATCTCTGAGTGAACTACGAGCTCATTCTTTTTTTAGCTTTACTTCTTCAACTCCTGGGGATAATTTTTTCTACTGCCTCTGGACACTTTCCAGCAACATGTTCCATCATTTCATTAGTTGCTTTTTCATTCAGTTCTCTTTTCACTGCATTTCATTAAGACATTTTCTCATCGTGTGGACGTTGACACATCCACACGATTACAAACGTACTGACGCATGCAGGAAATACCAATAGCAGCAAAAGATCCTTGATGATTAGGTTAATTGGAAAGTGTCGAGGATGTTGAAAGAAGCATTTCTTTGTCTGTCTGTCTGTCTATCTGTCTCTCTCTCTCTCTCTCTCTCTCTCTCTTTTTTTTTTTTTACACAGGGTTTGACAAGGTTAAGGATCCCTAGCTTTATTGACAGCTATATTACAGGTTAAGGATTCCTAACTTTATTGGCAAGCTAAGAGCTGTTACCTACATCAGCTCATTTGAAAGCATTTTTATTGTTATGAGACATACAAGTAGGGAAACAGGATGAAGTTGGAGCCATCTGTGGGCCAGCATTTTCATTTGATCAACTGACTTTATCTCGTTGACATCATTATGCTGTACGAATGTGTTCCATACTCGAGTCATCCTGGGTATGTATGATCTCAGATGGAGTGATGTTCTGGAGAAGGGTACAGCCAGAGTGAAGTTGCTGCTTTCTGCCCGTCTTGTGGCATAAAAGCTTGTTTCACGCTGTCCTCGAAGTGGATCCAAGTGTGGTATTTTGACAATATTGGCCTTGTACATAACAGTAAGGCCACCCACATCCCTCCTATGTTGAAGGCTCTGTTGAAATGACAGATCTATCCAGGATGGGTCCAGGCGAGAGATGAGACGTCTTGCTCTGTTCTCTACTCTGTCAAGCAGTCGCAGATGAGAAGGGGGGCAGGCAAACCAAGAAAGTGGAGCATACTCAAGGTGTGAGCGTACTTGTGCCTCGTACAGGATCTTGCAACTCTCTCTCTCTCTCTCTCTCTCTCTCTCTCTCTCTCTTTACACAGGGTTTTACAAGGTTAGGTTCTTAACTTTTTTTTTTTTTAAACTAAGAACAGTTACCTACATCAACTCATTTGGAGGCCTTTTTATTGTTTAGAGATATACATATAGGGAACAGAAGGGATTTGGAGCCATCCGTGAGCCAACAATTTCATTAGGTCAACTGACTTTATTTCGTTGATGTCGTTATGCTGTACGAACATGTTCCAGACACGAGTTATTAGGAATAAATGATTTCAGACGAAATGATTTTCAAGAGTAGGGTCCAGTCAGAGTGTAGATGCTGTTTGCTGCCCATCTTGTTGTGAAGAAGCTCACTTCTCGCTGTCCTCGGAGTGGAGCCAAGTGTGGTACCTTGACAGTGTTGGCCTTGTACATAACAGTAAGGCTACCCTCATCCCTCCTGTGTTGAAGGCTCTGCTGAAATGACAGATCCAGGCTGGGTCCAGGTGAGAGATGAGTCATCTTACTCTGTTCTCTCTCCTGGCAAGAAGTCGCAGATGAGACAGACGGGGTGGGGGGGAGAGGTGGCAGGCAATCCAAGAAAGTGGAGTATTCCTAAGATGTGAGCGTACTTCTGCCTTATACAGAATCTTGCAACCTCAGCTGCCAAGTGGAAGCGAGATACGTCTAAGTTCTGTAAGCTTATAGGTCTCTTTGTTTGCAAGATTTACATCTTTGTTCTTAATAATCAACCATAAGATATCAACTTCATCCCTGAGTACCAGTACTCTCCCATTCATTTTTACCATTGCTCCAGCATTACCATCATGCTGCCAGGAGCAAATGTGACCTGCTGTCGTTTTTTCCAGGCTGATATAGCTGTAAGCTGGTAATTAATGTAACGTAAAGCAGCTGGTATTTCCTCTCATGGATAACTGAATGTCAGAGTGCAGTTGTTTGCATATGCATGGGATTCTGGGATGAGTCGAAGAAGGCCATTGAAGTAGACATTCCATAATAATGGACCAATCACATATCCTTGTGGAACATTTGCACCGAGTGTCTTGTTGACTCTGTCTCGTTGAAAACTACTCTTACAGGTAATAACTGATGGTAATTACTTGAAGGTAATTACTGAGGAGGCATAGTGCAGAGCCAAAAAACTCCTAGTCTAGCTTGAAGTTTTGCTAAGAGTCCCTGGTGACATGCTCGATCGAGAACACCTACTATATCCAGTACTACTATACAGGTAATCTTGGATTCATTCAGTGACTGGTGCCACTTAGTGGAGAGTTTTAACAGCAAATCAGCAGCAGAGTGATTTTTTCTGAAGCCATATTGACGGTAACAAAGAAGCGAGTGGTAGTTGTAAAAAACTGTCATTTCTCTCTCTCTCTTCCTCCCTGTCTCCCTCTCTCTTTCTCCCTCCCTGTCTCCCTCTCTCTTATTCCCTCCCTGTCTCCCTCTCTCTCTCTCATTTTTTACACAAGGTTTGACAAGGTTAGGTTAAGGATCCCTAGCCTTATTGACAAGCTATATACAGGTTAAGGATTCCTAAGTTTATTGACAAGCAAAGAGCTGTTACCTTCATCAGCTCATTTGAAAGCATTTTTATTGTCATGAAACATACAAGTAGGGAACAGGATGACTTTGGAGCCATCTGTGGGCCAGCAATTTCATTTGATCAACTGACTATATCTCGTTGACATCATAATGCTGCACGAATGTGTTCCAGAGTCGAGTCATCATGGGGATAAATGATCTCAGATGAAGTGATGTTCTGGAGAAGGGAACAGCCAGTCTGTAGTTGCTGCTTTCGTCCGTCTTGTGATAAAGAAGCTTGCTTATCGTTGTCCTCAAAGTGGATCCAAGTGTGGAACTTTGACAATATTGACCTTGTACATAACAGTAAGGCCACCCACATCCCTCCTATGTTGAAGGCTCTGCTGAAATGACGGATCTATCCAGGATTGGTCAACGCGAGAGATGAGACGTCTTGCTATGTTCTGTACTCTGTCAAGTAGTTGCAGATGAGAGGATGGGGGAGGGCGGCAGGCAAACCAAGAAAGTGGAGCATACTCAAGGTGTGAGCGTATTTGTGCCTCATACTGAATCTTGCAACCCCTACTGTTAAGCAGATGCGAGATACGGCGAAGTCCTCTAAGCTTCCTGGCTGCCTTGTTTGCAATATATACAACGTGGTTCTTCATGGTCATTTTGGAGTCAAATTTCACCCCAAAGATATCCGCTTCTTCCCCAGGTACCAACACCCTCCCATTCATACTTGCTGCTACACCGGTATTACCATCATGGTGCCTAGAGACCATCATCATTTGTGTTTTCTCAGGCGCAAATGTTACTTGCCATCTATTTCCCCAAGCTGATATAGCTCTCAGCTGGTGATTGATGTAGCTTAGAGCAGCTTGCATTTCTTCTCATGGATAAGTGAATGTCAGTGTACAGTCGTCTGCATATGCATGGGATTCTGGGATGAGATGAAGGTCACTGAAGTAGACATTCCATAAGAATGGTCCCAGCACGCTTCCTTGTCTCCCTCCCGGTCTCTCTCTCTCTCTCTCTCTCTCTCTCTCTCTCTCTCTCTCTCTCTCTCTCTCTCTCTCTCTCTCTCTCTCTCTCTCTCTCTCTCTCTGTCTGTCTTTTACACAGGGTTTGATAAGGTTAGGTTAACGATCCCTAGCTTTATTGACAAGCTCTTTACAGGTTAAGGATTCCTAACTTTATTGACAAGCTAAGAGCTGTTACCTACATCAGCTCATTTGAAAGCATTTTTATTGTTATGAGACATACAAGTAGGGAACAGAATGAAGTTGGAGCCATCTGTGAGCCAGAATTTTCATCTGATCAATTGACTTTATCTCCTTCACATCATAATGCTGTACGAATGTGCTCAATACTCGAGACATCCTGGGGATAAATGATCTCAGACGAAGTGATGTTCTGGAGAAGGGTACAGCCAGAGTGAAGTTGCTGCTTTCTGCTTGTCTTGGGTATAGAAGTTGGCTTCATGCTGTACTCGAAGTGGATACAAGTGTGGTACTTTGACAATATTGGCCTTGTACATAACAGTAAGGCCACCCACATCCCTCCTGTGTTGAAGGCTCTCTTGAAATGACAGATCTATCCAGGATTGGTCCACGCGAGAGATGAGACGTCTTGCTCTGTTCTCTACTCTGTCAAGCAGTCGCAGATGTGAAGGGGGGCAGGCGAACCAAAAAAGTGGAGCATACTCAAGGTGTGAGCGTGCTTGTGCCGCGTACAAAATCTTGCAACCCCTGGTGTCAAGCAGATGCGAGATACGGCGAAGTGCTGTAAGCTTCCTGGCTGCCTTGTTTGCAAGATTTACAACGTGGTTATTCATGGTAAGTTTGGAGTCAAATTTCATGCCAAGGATATCAACTGCTTCTCCAGGTGCCAACACCCTCCCATTCATCCTTACTACTGCACCGGCATTACCATCATGGTGCCTAGAGATCATCATCATTTGTGTTTTCTCAGGTGCAAATGTTACTTGCCATCTATTTCCCCAAGCTGATATAGCTCTTAGCTGGTGATTGATGTAGCTTAGAGCAGCTGGCATTTCTTCTCATGGATAAGTGAATGTCAGTGTACAGTCGTCTGCATATGCATGGGATTCTGGGATGAGATGAAGAAGGTCGTTGAAGTAGACATTCCATAACAATGGTCCCAGAACGCTTCCTTGTGGAACACTTGCCCCAATAGGATGTCTTGCTGATTCTGTCCCATTGAGAACTACCCTTAGAGATCTATCATGAAGGTAATCACTGAGGAGACATAGCCTAGAGCCTGCAATTCCCAGAGCTTGCAGTTTTGCTAAGAGGTTCTGGTGCCACACCCGGTCGAAAGCACCAGCAATGTCCAGAGTTACCACACAGCTGACTTTGGATTCATCCAGTGACTGGTGCCACTTAGTGAAGAGGTTTAACAACAGATCAGCAGCAGAATAACCTTTTCTGAAGCCATATTGACGGTCACAAAGTGGTGAGTGAAAGTCAAAAATCTCTCATTTTTTTTTTTTGAGATTATTGTCTCAAGGAGCTTGCCAGTGATTGACAGGAGTGACACTGGTCTGTAGTTGCTGATTTCTGCTCTGCTCTTCTTTTTGTGAACAGGGACTACATTTGCCTCTTTCCACAGAGAAGGCCATTTACACTATACTAGGCAGTTTAGAAAGATGCGAGTTAGAGGTGCTGCTAGCTGGTCTGCACATCTTCTCAGCAATCTTGGGCTCAACTTCTCTGGGCCCACAGCCTTTTCTTGGTCAAGCAGTTTAAGAAGAAAATGCACCTCTTTCTGCCTTATTGTCACCACTGACAGTTTTGACACAGTTCTTGTAGCTATCCAAGGAGGGTCCCTTGCTGGATCAGGAATTTGCAATTTGGTAGCAAAGTGTTCAGCAAAGAGGTCCGCTTTCTCTTGACTACTAGTAGAGGTGGTCCCATCCTGTCGATTTAGAGGTGGAATGAGTTCATCAGGCAGTAACCTTGTCTGTCTTTGACCAGGGAACAATAGGTTTTGGAGCCTACCTTACTTGATACTAGCTTTCTTTTTGTGTCCATCTCCCATTTAGCGATGGCCCACTTTTGAACGTCACTCATATGCCAACAGGCTTGCCTGTGCAAGTTCCTGTTATAGGTGGTAGGATGTCTCTTATGCCTTCGCCATGCTTTGTACTTAGCAGTAGTAGCCTCTCTACAACGAAAGCCAAATCAAGGCTGATCTGTAGGCTTCGTCACATATTGCCGGTGAGGAATGTGTTCTTGTTGTAGATTAAGGATGTGTCCAGTGAAGGCTTTCACTTGGTTGTCAACATCCCCTTGGAGAAGAGCATTCCAATCGATGGTGGCGAGCTCAGAGCAAAGGGCTGGCCAATTACCTCTTTCCCACAGCCAGGTTGTGCGTGTGGACTCCTCACCTCGTCCTCTTGGGGATCCAACGTAGCCGAGGGGTTGACAAGTGACTATTCCTTCTGCTACATCACTCACTACTGGGTCAATGGAATGCCAGAGATGTGAGTAGGGAAATCAACAAAGTTTCTCATGCCAAATACTGCAAGAAGGTCATCAAAGTCCCTCTGTATAAGGTGTTGGTTGAGGTCACCAACAATTATGACATGTTGACAGATGTGTTGTAGCAGAAGGGAGTCAATATTTTCCATTAGGAAGTTGATGGGGTCTGCATGTTGCCAATGACGTCTGTACATTGCACATGTTTGTACAGAGGTACTAATGTTTATGCAAAGCTTGCAGAACATCATTTCAAGATGAGTAGGGATTGCAACATCAATGAGCTGGGCATGAACACTTTTAGAGAAGCACACAGCAACACCTCCTCCTTGCCCTTGCCTGTCTCTTCTCATCCATGAGGTGTAGCCAGAAATTCTTGCAAAATTTTCTGGAGTCCTGTCGTCCAAAAATGTTTCAACAACAGCTATCATGTCGGGACGTCGAGTGTTCACAAAACTGTGTGTGAGCTCTCAAACATTAGTAATGAAACCTCTAATGTTGGCCGACAGGATGCTGATAGACTGGCTCCTCATGATGATGTGGTCAGCTTGAGGTGGTGGGTGTGTAGGGCATGTAAGGTGCCTGCCCTTGAGAGAGGTAGGGTACTGAGGCAGCTGCAGAGATGTAGGTCTGTGGTCTTGTATAAGGCACAATACCACCTGCTGGGCTGGGATAGGAGTAGCTGAGTGGGTGACGTGTGAGAGTGTTCACCAATTCAGAGATCCTGCTGGTTTGGTCTGAGAACAGGTCTCTAAACAGGTGGTCCTGTCTGTCAAGTTCCTTTTTCTTCCGACACTGGTCCTCCTGATGTCCTTTCTTGTAGCAGTAATTGCACATGGTATCTCGCAGGCAGTTGTTGGCAGTGTGCCCTTTCCGGTGACAGCGAGAGCACAGCCTAGGTGCCTGGGAGGGTGGACTATGATTTGTTGCACCTCCTGTGTTTTGCAGTTTTGTCCTCAGGTTCTGCCGCTGGAACTGTGTTAGTGGACGGTGAGACGACTGTAGATGTCTTCCTCCTCCACGTCCTCTTCCACGTCCTCTGCCCCGTCCTCTACCAGTTCTGACAGATGTGTCCCTGCTGTTCGTACTTTGGCGCAGTAGGTGATCAGGTGAAGTGATAGTTCCCTGATTATTAACTGCACCAATCTCTGGTGGAGAAACTCGTGACTCAGAACTTGCTGATGAAGCACTGCTGCCAGATTCTGGAACAGTGTCGGCAGGTGTGCTGACAGGTGTAGGATCAGAGATGGTATGTGCACTGTCAAGTGGACTGGCAGTGGTTGAAGCAGAGATGTCAGGTGTAGGAGAATTAACAGATCCAAGGCTTCCTTCGTTGCTGGGAAGAGGATTTGTTCCCTCTGTGGTGGTCAGAGGAATTGTGTTAGAATTCCCAAAGGTAGTGTTTTGAACTCTGTAAATCTGTGGGGCCTTAGCGATGACAGAATTCCACCAGTTATTTACCCCTGAGTTAAGCTCAGTGTGGGACTTCCAGTCTTTGTCAATAGTGTCACCATCAGCTGAGCAGCTTACGTCACTTGATGCAGGCTTGCACTGGCCTTCTACAATAGCTTGGAGGTTATCTAACGATTTGAGGAGCTCATGAAGTGCTTCCCTGTGATGGATTATCTTAGCTGCAACTTTACAACACAGCCCAAGAGGGCAGTCTTGATCTTTGGACAGAAGTCCCTGAGGTAGGACTTCTGAACCTTCCTCCTGTAGCTCCAGGCTTGTATCCACATATACCACAGGATTATGGATATGCTTCAATTTTCTGAAATTTTCAACCTGGCTGCAACAAAATTCTCTCTCTCTCTCTCTCTCTCTCTCTCTCTCTCTCTCTCTCTCTCTCTCTCTCTCTTTTTTTTTTTTTTTTTTTTTTTTTTTTTTTTTTTTTTACACAGGGTTTGACAAGGTTAAGGATCCCTAGCTTTATTGACAGCTATTTACAGGTTAAGGAATTCCAAACTTTATTGGCAAGCTAAGAGCTGTTACCTACATCAGCTCATTTGAAAGCATTTTTATTGTTATGAGACATACAAGTAGGGAACAGGATGAAGTTGGAGCCATCTGTGGGCCAGCATTTTCATTTGATCAACTGACTTTATCTCGTTGACATCATTGTGCTGTACGAATGTGTTCCATACTCGAGTCATCCTGGGTATGTATGATCTCAGATGGAGTGATGTTCTGGAGAAGGGTACAGCCAGAGTGAAGTTGCTGCGTTCTGCCCGTCTTGTGGCATAAAAGCTTGTTTCACGCTGTCCTCGAAGTGGATCCAAGTGTGGTATTTTGACAATATTGGCCTTGTACATAACAGTAAGGCCACCCACATCCCTCCTATGTTGAAGGCTCTGCTGAAATGACAGATCTATCCAGGATGGGTCCAGGCGAGAGATGAGACGTCTTGCTCTGTTCTCTACTCTGTCAAGCAGTCGCAGATGAGAGGGGGGGGCAGGCAAACCAAGAAAGTGGAGCATACTCAAGGTGTGAGCGTACTTGTGCCTCGTACAGGATCTTGCAACCCCTACTGTCAAGCAGATGCGAGATACGGCGAAGTGCTGTAAGCTTCCTGACTGCCTTGTTTGCCAGATTTACAACATGGTTTTTCATGGTTAGTTTGGAGTCAAATTTCACCCCAAGGATATCAACTTCTTCTCCAGGCGCCAACATCCTCCCATTCATCCTTACTACTGCACCAGCATTACCATCATGGTGCCTAGAGACGATCATCATTTGCGTTTTCTCAGGTGCAAATGTTACTTGCCATCTATTTCCCCAAGCTGAAATAGCTCTCAGCTGGTGATTGATGTAGCTTAGAGCAGCTGGCATTTCTTCTCTTGGATAAGTGAATGTCAGTGTACAGTCGTCTGCATATGCATGTGATTCTGGGATGAGATGAAGAAGGTCGTTGAAGTAGACATTCCATAACAATGGACCCAGCACGCTTCCTTGTGGAACACTTTCCCCAATAGGATGCCTTGCTGATTCCGTTCCATTGAGGACTACACTTAGAGATCTACCATGAAGGTAATCACTGAGGAGACATAGCGTAGAGCCTGCAATTCCCAGTGCTTGAAGTTTTGCTAAGAGGCCCTGGCGCCACACCCGGTCGAAAGCGCCAGCAACGTCCAGTGCTACCACACAGCTGACTTTGGATTCATCCAGTGACTGGTGCCACTTAGTGGAGAGGTTTAACAACAGATCAGCAGCAGAGTAACCTTTCCTGAAGCCATATTGACGATCACAAAGTAGTGATTGGTAGTCAAAAAACTGTCATTTGTCTTGAGATTATTGTCTCAAGGATCTTACCAGTGACTGACAGGAGTGACACTGGTCTGTAGTTGCTGATTTCTGCTCTGCTCTTCTTTTTGCGAACAGGGACTACATTTGCCTCTTTCCATAGAGAGGGCCATTTACACTGTACTAGGCAGTGCTGAAAGATGCGAGTTAGAGGTGCTGCTAGCTGGTCTGCACATCTTCTCAACAATCTTGGGCTCAACTTGTCTGGGCCCACAGCCTTTTCTTGGTCAAGCGATTTAAGAAGGAAATGCACCTCCTCACTGTCTCCCTCTCCTTCCCTGTCTCCCTCTCTCTCTGTTTACTTTTTTATATAGTTAAGACAAAAAAATAAAGCAAGCACACAGATGCTTTTCTCACAAATCTTACAAAAATAAAAATAGCAAAAAATATTAACGTCGTACCGTTTCTGTCCAAAATTAATGTGAAACTCTGTGAACCTCGAGGGCTGACAAAGAATAAGAAAAATTAGGATCATGAACGTGGCTGCATGAATATAAAACTGAATTAAAAAGTATATGAATTAGTGAGATGACAGGCTTGACTGACGGAGGGAGACAGATGAAAGATGGAGAGAAAAAGATGAGAGGATTGATGGAAGGGAAACGGTTAAGAGGATTGAGTGAGTGAGAAAACAGATAAGAAGCTTGAATGATGGAGGGAAACAGATGAGAGCTGCAGGGAAAAAATATGAAAAGCTTAATGGGGAGAAACAGTTTAGAGGATTGAGTGACTGAAGAAACAATTGAGACGCTTAAATGACTGAGAGGAAACAGATGACAGGAAGAAAAAGATGAGAGGCTTCAGTGATAAAGAACTACAGCTGAGAGATGGAGCATTAAAGATGAGAGCTTTGTATGATGGAGGGGAAGAAGTTGAGACGCTTGAGAGATGGAGAGAAACAAATGAGAGAAGAATGAAAACAGGTGAGAGGTTTGAGTGATTGAGGGGAAACAGTAAGAGACGAAGATAAATAGATGAAAGATGGTCGGTAATAGACGTGAGGCTTGAGTGATGAAGGGTTAAAGATGAGAGGCTTTAGTAATGGAGGGAAATAGATGAGAAGCTTTAATGATTAAGGAAAATAAATGAGAGGATTGAGTGACTGACATACATGGAATGGGAATAGCATATAGTAGAACATTTTAGAAATCAAACTGAGGCTATCTGCAGGTGACAAAGTGGAAAAACATACCACATACATAAAGCGTCATGGAATTTCTAGGAGATAGGAGTGGATGGAAGGAATGGCCTAGACATTGCCTCCGCTGCTAGTAGCACTCCTTAAGCAACGATTCATGTTACTCAGCTGACACCCACAGCACTGTGCTAGTGATTCTACTTGATACCTCTAAATTTACTTATAGATACTGAGCTACATGTGGGAGTAAACAACTGGATATCCTGTGCAGTTTCGGTGCAAACACCAGGATATCAGTAGCCAGATTGTGTACGCATAAGAACATTAGAAAGGAGGAACACTGAAGGCCTGTTGGCCCATACTAGGCAGGTCCTTCACAATCAATCCTTCATTTTCAGTGCTACCTAACCAATAAGCTTTGATAATTTACTCATGTGCAAACCCCACTCAAATCCAACCCCTCTCACTCATGTATTTATCCAACCTAAATTTGAAACTACCCAAGGTTTTAGCCTCAGTAACCCTGTTATTGATTTGTAGAATCCTCTGTTTGAAAAGTGTATATGCAGCCGGTTCTTGAAAGACTAAATTCATATGGAACCCATAATTCTTTTGGGAAGATTATTCCAGTGCTCAAAAACCTTACTTTAAAAAAAATCTTACTCGCATTCGTGTAGAAACTCATACCTCGGAGTCTCGTACCATTGTATGATGTGATTATATAATATTGCTCTTCAAAAAGACCTTTATCCTTGCGCCTATTGTACTTGTTTTATTCTGAAAGTTTGTTTGAGGTCGAAATAAACAGATGAGTACCTGCATAACAGAAGGTTTGAATCTGTGAGACACTCGAGTTATAGAGGAAAATAATTGAGAAATGGAAGGAAGCAGATACGGGACAGAAGTGAAACAGATAAAAGATGCCAAGGAAACAGGTGAGAGATGGATGGAAATAAGACTAGAAATAAAGGAACAAAATAAATGAAAGATTTTAGTTATAGAGGGAAAACACTTGAGAAGTACAAGTAATAAAGAGAAACATACGAAAACACAAAAGAAGTAGAAATAAAATGGAAATAAAGCAAGAGGAAGAGATGAGAACTGAGAGTAATTGATTTTTTTTAAGTGGGCGAGAACCTAGTTCTGCTGGACCAACAGATGCGTAACCGTTGAACGGATCATTGACTAAGATCCCAGGAAACAGAATTTTGCTTCCTGACTAGTAAAACATTAGCATCTTTGAAATATTCATATCTCAGCAATTGTAGGCAAATAATTTCTCGTTTTTTTAACCGATAATCTTAATTTTATTCACCAATCTAGGAATTTGGAAAAATAAATGAGAAAAAAAAGACATTTTTGCTAAATAATGACATCTAATACAAAAATAATTACAGTTGCATTGATAGTCAGAATATGAAACAATTTAATTATTGTAATAACTTGTAATAAGTCTGTCAACCTGTATGTCAAATGTAATTTGATTGATGATCAAATGATAGCTATCGACAATCCCACATCAGACTAAACATAAAAGATACATAACACAAATCTTGTACACGATCTCAAGCAAACACATTGCATGTATATAAAGATACCATCTTGTCATTAAATAACTATAAAATACTGTGTGCAGAAACCATCATGAGACCCCTATGCTGGACAATTGCAACTCCACTTTCTACTTAGGATGGGAATCCACATAACACAACCGCAGCTGGAATCATAGTTCATTCAATCCTAGCATAGTGTGAGTCCGCAAAACAGAGCACATATTAATTCCACCATTTCACTCCAGTCAACCCCAGTTGGATACAAAGGCCATTCAATGTTAATATAGGCTGAGCTTAGATAACAGGACAGACACTAAGTCTACTTACTCTTCCTAAACCTGAGGCCACCATAGACAATGCTGATATACCAAACAAATAAAAAATTAATACAGCTCTAATTAATCAAAGTGAATTCCTGTACAGAGTATTTGGCTTAAGCAAACAGACTCAAGTCCACACAGGACAGAGTCATCCCAAAAATAACCCTAAAACTGCTCTAAATAAGTTATTTTCCAAAAAGCATAATAACACAAAGTTCATGAACAACGTAGTGCTCACAATACTCGCTAAGACGTTATATAAAAGTGCTCACAATACTCGCTAAGACGTTATATAAAAGTGCTCACAATACTCGCTAAGACGTTATATAAAAGTGCTCACAATACTCGCTAACTTGACAGGGTATGGAAACAAAGTTGGTCCCAATGGAAAAATCTGAACAAAGTTCTAAGTAACGACCCTTCCTCTTTGAGGCTATATTCAGTACTGTAGTTAAAACGACAGTTTCAACACAATGAACCTAGACTGAGGACAAAAGACAGGGTTCAAAAAAGACTATATAAAAAGGTTTTTGTATGTGAGGCAATATAATGTAAACAAAGCAACCAGTTGCGTTCTTTTCCTAGTCAGTGGTAATACAAATTACCCTTTGAGCAAGTGTGTTTGAGAAAGGAGGGGGGTCTAAAATCCACTCCGTCCCCTCTGGTTTGTTAAGAATTAGGCCCCGCCTGTGTTCAATATGGAGATAGTGTATCGAGGGAAAACACCTCTTACAACTCAGTGATACATTTTATCATATCTATCATACTGTAATATATAAAAAGATAAATATAGAGAAATTAATATGTATTATTGCAACATATAGCCTCTACATTATCTAGGTATTGGCACTGATTGGTATCTCACGTTATATAAACAATCCTAAGAGTCAACATTAAATATTAAGAAGTAACCTTCGTATTATGTCTGTAATAGTTAAAGACTAAGCAAACATACCAAATAAGGAACAAATGTATGTTGCACCACCTTACTTATTTTCAGTTGGTCTGTTTTGTTTAAAGCCTATCGACTATTAGTCAAGAATACTTTAATCCCTAAAACAGAGACTAAAGTATTCTTGACTCTCGGCATATGTACTCAACCTGTTCTCCATTATTTGTTGAATTGCCCTTCGTTATTATTATTATTATTATTATTAAAGATTATCCGGTATTCTCCCGGCCCGGGCCTTTTCCAAGTGGTGGCCCGGCCTTGGCTCCCTCTTTAGGGAGTGTCTGAGACTTAAGTCTCCCATGGGAGGAGGCACAAGCACCTCATCATCTTTGGGACCAACTGTCCCCAGGCCTAGCCACAAGATAGGCCTCTCTGGTCTGCCATCCCCGCCCCAAGGGGGCAAATGGGAATGACAGTCTTATGAGCTAAAGGTTCGGGCTCAGGCACCTACCCTACCCTAGAAGGGTTAGGCATGGTATCGATGCCCTTCGTTAATTTCTGCGTGCTAAAATATTATAAGAAAATTCTAATATTTGCTCCTCTCTTTGGTTTATGTTAAGTTAGGTTTGATTTCGTTGAATTAACCATTTATTAGCCTATATGCATCTATCTGTAGTTCATAAAAATGTCTAGTACAACTATATTAACAGTCGGCATGACTGTAAATATATGGAACATAATTGATGTAAAAATGATAAGTCTATCAACCTGTATGCCAAATGTAAATAAATCAATACTGGAGTAATCACAGAAGACACTTCACCTCCAAAACCTGTAAGTCGTACATGTGTATGAAAGTGCGCCGTTTCCTTGCACAGTACACACAACAGCAAAGCAGCACACACTATGTGTGTGCAGATGCCATTTAGTCAAGAGTATTAAAGTCCATTCAGTCCTAGAATAGACTGAGACTTCAAGCATGGACAAATAATAAATTCACTTCTAACAAAACTCAAACGATTCAAAGCCATTGCCAAGACATACTCCATTTAAGTACACAAAATTTTAACACAGGACAATTGCATTGATAAAAGTAAGTCCCAAGCTGCTCCATAACATCTCTGTCCTAAAGCAGATTCCTGTAAATTTTCTCACATGACATTTCTCTAAGACAACGATCAAACCTGAAAAAATTGCAGATTCTTAGTCCACAATAACATATGGTATTATTTGTATTCGTGAAAGTGTAGCATTGTTGTAGGGACACTATGATGGCGGTCTAGTGATGACCCTTCAAAAATGTAATTAAAACGACAAAACCCACATATTGCAAGTACTCTGCAGACTGCAAGACATTGCTCAAAAGCTCATCTCTAAAAGAACACATGTTGAAAGGTGTTTGTGTGTGCGAGCTACTTTTGACCTGTTGTTGAATTAGACACATGTGCAACTCTTGGGTATCTTTATTGAGGAAACGTTTCGCCACACAGTGGCTTCATCAGTCCATACAAAGGAGAAACTTGAAGAACAGGAGGAGAATGAGGTAATCAGTCCCTCAGCCTTGAGTCGATGTGGTCAGTCCATCAATCTTGAGTGGCAAAACGTTTCCTCAATAAAGATACCCAAGAGTTGCACATGTGTCTAATTCAACAACATGTCGGTTCTCTGAACCATTCATCTACTTTTGACCTGTTCGCCACCAGTCAAAAGTACTTTTGTTCTTAAGAGAGGAAATAAATTAAGCCCACAGTTTATATATCTTCTCGGTATATATACCCTTGTATATATGTATATGTTGTGCTGAATAGGTAAAACTGGTCAGTTAGCAAGAACTCATTTAAAATTAAGTTCTTTATAAAATTTTCTCTTATACATTTATGTATAAGGAGCGATTGGTGGAATGATGATGTAAAGAGAGTAGTAAGGGAGAAAAAGTTAGCATATGAGAAGTTTTTACAAAGTAGAAGTGATGCAAGGAGGGAAGAGTATATGGAGAAAAAGAGAGAGGTTAAGAGAGTGGTGAAGCAATGTAAAAAGAGAGCAAATGAGAGAGTGGGTGAGATGTTATCAACAAATTTTGTTCAAAATAAGAAAAAGCTTTGGAGTGAGATTAACAAGTTAAGAAAGCCTAGAGAACAAATGGATTTGTCAGTTAAAAATAGGAGAGGAGAGTTATTAAATGGAGAGTTAGAAGTATTGGGAAGATGGAGGGAATATTTTGAGGAATTGTTAAATGTTGATGAAGATAGGGAAGCTGTGATTTCGTGTATAGGGCAAGGAGGAATAACATCTTGTAGGAGTGAGGAAGAGCCAGTTGTGAGTGTGGGGGAAGTTCGTGAGGCAGTAGGTAAAATGAAAGGGGGTAAGGCAGCCGGGATTGATGGGATAAAGATAGAAATGTTAAAGCAGGTGGGGATATAGTTTTGGAGTGGTTGGTGCAATTATTTAATAAATGTATGGAAGAGGGTAAGGTACCTAGGGAATGGCAGAAAGCATGCATAGTTCCTTTGTATAAAGGCAAAGGGGATAAAAGAGAGTGCAAAAATTATAGGGGATAAGTCTGTTGAGTATACCTGGTAAAGTGTATGGTAGAGTTATAATTGAAAGAATTAAGAGTAAGACGGAGAATAGGATAGCAGATGAACAAGGAGGCTTTAGGAAAGGTAGGGGGTGTGTGGACCAGGTGTTTACAGTGAAACATATAAGTGAACAGTATTTAGATAAGGCTAAAGAGGTCTTTGTGGCATTTATGGATTTGGAAAGGGCGTATGACAGGGTGGATAGGGGGCAATGTGGCAGATGTTGCAAGTGTATGGCGTAGGAGGTAGGTTACTGAAAGCAGTGAAGAGTTTTTACGAGGATAGTGAGGCTCAAGTTAGAGTATGTAGGAAAGAAGGAAATTTTTTCCCAGTAAAAGTAGGCCTTAGACAAGGATGTGTGATGTCACCGTGGTTGTTTAATATATTTATAGATGGGGTTGTAAGAGAAGTAAATGCGAGGGTCTTGGCAAGAGGCGTGGAGTTAAAAGATAAAGAATCACACACAAAGTGGGAGTTGTCACAGCTGCTCTTTGCTGATGCCACTGTGCTCTTGGGAGATTCTGAAGAGAAGTTGCAGAGATTGGTGGATGAATTTGGTAGGGTGTGCAAAAGAAGAAAAAGGTGAATACAGGAAAGAGTAAGGTTATGAGGATAACAAAAAGATTAGGTGATGAAAGATTGAATATCAGATTGGAGGGAGAGAGTATGGAGGAGGTGAACGTATTCAGATATTTGGGAGTGGACGTGTCAGCGGATGGGTCTATGAAAGATGAGGTGAATCATAGAATTGATGAGGGAAAAAGAGTGAGTGGTGCACTTAGGAGTCTGTGGAGACAAAGAACTTTGTCCTTGGAGGCAAAGAGGGGAATGTATGAGAGTATAGTTTTACCAACGCTCTTATATGGGTGTGAAGCGTGGGTGATGAATGTTGCAGCGAGGAGAAGGCTGGAGGCAGTGGAGATGTCATGTCTGAGGGCAATGTGTGGTGTGAATATAATGCAGAGAATTCGTAGTTTGGAAGTTAGGAGGAGGTGCGGGATTACCAAAACTGTTGTCCACAGGGCTGAGGAAGGGTTGTTGAGGTGGTTCGGACATGTAGAGAGAATGGAGCGAAACAGAATGACTTCAAGAGTGTATCAGTCTGTAGTGGAAGGAAGGCGGGGTAGGGGTCGGCCTAGGAAAGGTTGGAGGGAGGGGGTAAAGGAAAACGGTTTTGTGTGCGAGGGGCTTGGACTTCCAGCAGGCATGCGTGAGCGTGTTTGATAGGAGTGAATGGAGACAAATGGTTTTTAATACTTGACGTGCTGTTGGAGTGTGAGCAAAGTAACATTTATGAAGGGGTTCAGGGAAACCGGCAGGCCGGACTTGAGTCCTGGAGATGGGAAGTACAGTGCCTGCACTCTGAAGGAGGGGTGTTAATGTTGCAGTTTAAAAACTGTAGTGTAAAGCACCCTTCTGGCAAGACAGTGATGGAGTGAATGATGGTGAAAGTTTTTCTTTTTTGGGCCACCCTGCCTTGGTGGGAATCGGCCAGTGTGATAATAAAAAAAAAATATTTATGTTAATATAAAAATTAATAATTTTGTTCCAAAAGAACTTTAGAAAACTTATCTAACCTTAATATAACAAGTACAATTTAATTTAGCCTAATCCAACTAAATATATTTTAGATAAGTGTACAATATATTAATAATAAACAAACACAATGAAACATATATTTTTGCTTAGGTTCAGAATGATTTGCGAAATTATTGCACGCACAAATTTTCTCTTCCCTTATTCGGCAAGAAGAGCGTTGCTATTTAAGCCAAAATCGCAAGCTTTACCTATTCGACACGACATATATATAACCCTATGTGAGAAAAAAATTCTCTGGAAATTTGATAAACGTTTGGGGGAGGGGGGGGTTACCGGATAAAAAAAAATGTATGTAAAAATGAAAATTCACTCTTTTTAACTTCCCCAAGCTTTCAGAGCGAGTGAGACGTGGAGGAGGAAGCCACAATTAGCCATATAGCAAGCAACATTTTTCTCTATTTTTCATGAAACCTGCACCTTGCTTTATTTTCCTCTAAAGAAAACGAGTGGTTTAAGGGGACACTACAGCTGCTTTAACCTTATGAAGTTTCCTCTCCATCCTTTTCTCTCGCTTCTCATCCTCTGCCTCACCCTCTATCTCCCACTTGCCTTTCTTCTCTTTCTCGTCTTCATCCACCAACTGCTCTAAACTCCCTCTCTCACAGAAAATGAGACACTCAACCAGTAATCTATGGTAGATCTCTTCGTGTAACGGCACTAACCAGAGTTTTGATCTCGAACATTTTTCATTTCAGAGCAGCACACTTTTTCTCACCCGGGACTTCAGTGAGCAAACTCTTGGTGAGGGTCACAGGGTCATAGGCCACGGGACACCAATTTCACTCAGGACCTCACTCATTAAACTTTAAGCACCACATCCATTCATAGCTTCACTTTTCTAACTCGGGGCACCACTAACCGTCATTCTTGGCTTCACTTGGGGCACCCCACTCACTCAGGCCTTCACTTACTAAACCTAGGGTACCACACTCTCATTCATGGCTTCACTTATTAAACTTGGGGCACCACACTTACATTCAGGGCTGCAGGTATCAGCCTCGGGGCACCATACTCTCATGGCTTCACTTATTAAACTCGGGGCACCACACTCACATTCAGGGCTGCAGGTATCAGCCTCGGGGCACCATACTCTCGGTCATGGTTTCATGTATGACTCTCAGGGTGCCACACTCCCAGTCAGGGCTTCACTTGTCAAACTAGGGACACCATACTCTCACTCAGAGCTTCACGGATCAGACTCGAGGCATGTGTCAACATTCAGTTTTTTAGAAGATCTGTGCATCCAAATGTTTTTCACATAATTTTTATTCTTGTCTCAATTAGAAATAGTATAAAATGAGGGAAGGGGCTGGAGAAAGCTGCATTGGGGAGGAATATGCATTTGGCGAGAGATGTGTATTGGGTAAAGGTACGTAAGGTCGAGGTGAGCTAATGTGTTCGGGAAAGGTTTATTGGGAGCTGCAATGGAGAGGTGCGTTAGGGGAGACCTGCACAAAAAAGTGCGTCGAGGGAAGGTTCGCTGGCATTTAAAAATGAGTTGAACATGCAACATTTGACTTGGCAATGCTGTTTTTTTTTTAACTGCGGTACTTGCACGATAGCTTCTTTCCATGTATTGAAAAGCGTTCTAATGCTTCGTTATACCTCATATTGGTATCACTTCTCCTACATAAAGGACTTGAAGTGTTTAAAAGTACCTGTTGCACAGATCTGGCAGAATAAGACATTTAATCTGAATGCTTTCGCGTTTTAACGTCTTTTACCGAGGCCTTACGATTACATCTGTATAAAAGTCAAAGTCGTATCCAAACAGGTTCTATCATTTCATAACTGCTTAGTTGTGGTAATCAGATAGGAGGAACACATTTGCCTTCGTCCTCCACGTCACAAAGTGATTCACGTTCACTTATGCTGTCTTCTTCCAGATGATCCAAAACATAGCCAAGTTCTCTGTGCGTTCTTGATCCTTACAATACACTGGTTGTAACCTGAAATGACAAGAAAATTTTATTTGAGAATTACAGAACAAAATTATTTACTTATAAAAATTATTACATATCATGAGTCTGGAATCCCTTTTGTACCTGATGTGGACTGGTACATATGTGTTAAGTACGTATGTGTTAAGTGTACATATGTGTTAAGTGGACTTTTGAAATAAAATTTTGTCACTTGACTTCTTGTATCTAACTTTGTTATTTATGTTTCACAAACTTTATATGCTTTTCATAATGATGTTTAAACATTTAACTGTGCACTGTAAACACTTAGAGAAATTTACCGATATTCTGGAGTGGTGAAAGATACTAGTACATGTGAACATCGGTGGACGAAAATCGGCTAGGATGCGTGTGAAGCTCAAGATGTTTACATTCTTGTCCCCTACCTAATGGAATTCGAGATAGGACAGTTACGACACGGGTGATGCCTCTCCCAGAAATTTTCTCATTGTGTGAAGTAAAGAATCAGGTTCGAGCTACCACTAGCGTGATTCCATGGCGCCATCATTACCAAGCTGTTGGGTATCCCTCTTGGGAAGACTGCTCAGAAAGGTCTTCGGCAATAAGTACCCAGCTTTTTCCGTCTTATTTGCAATTACATTTATTGATTGTTAATTTCTCAATGTCTTACGTCTGTACTAAAAATATCAGATGTGTTTATTTAATACATTTGCTATCTAGTGTTTTTTCTATTGGATATATATTTTCACGCAACTAAATTTACAGGGAAAGAAAGATCTGTTTACCTACAGCTCTATCTAAAGGAAAGAAATTTTCTTCGCAAGCAAAAATAGGAAAATTCTTAAGGCAAAGTTTGCAAGGGCCGGGGTTGGAAAGCCCTCCTGAAACCCCATCGTGGACGACCTCACTTTGCAAGGGATGGGGTAGGAAAATCTGGGTGAAACTCCTTCAAGGATGACCTCAGTTTACCAGGGCCAGAATGCAGAAACCCGCCCTAAAACCCTTCGAGGACGACTTAAGTTTGCAAGGGCTGGGGTGGAGCATCCCTCTCGAAACCCCACCATAGATGACTGAGGTTTTCCCGGGAGGGGTTTCGGCCGGCTTTTCCTATCTCGGCTCTTGCAATCTGACGGTGTCCTGAAAGTGGTTTCGGGTGAGTTTGCCTACCCCGGCCCTTGCAAACTGTGTTCGTCCTCGGATTGGTTATGGCCAGCTTTCCCCACCCCAGCTCTTGCGAACTGAGGTCCTCTCCTCGAAGTGGTTTTGGGTGGATTTCTCTACTCCAGCCCTTGCAAACTGAGGTCATCCTCAGGCAGGTTTCCCCATCCCTGCCCATGCAAACTGACATCGTCCTCGAAGGGGTTTCGGCCAGGTTTTCCCACCCCGGTGGTTGTAATGAGGTCATACTGGAAGAGAATTCAGGATTGTTCTCCACACAGGCCTTAGCACACTGAGTAGGTCGTCCACAATTAGGGTTGAGTCGTGTTTCCTCACCCCGACCCTTGCAAACTGAGGTCATCCTCAAACCAGTTTGGCTAAGTTTCCCCACCCCAGCCCTTGCAAATTGAGGTTGTCTCGCAGGAGTTTGGAACGGGATTTGCCACCCTGGCTCTTTGCGGAATACATTCTCCTCCAAGGGGTTTCGGAAGGGTTTTCTGACCCCTACCTTGCAAAAGCCGAGCTCCTCCTGGAAAGGGTTTTTGTGTGCAGAAACTCACCTGAAACTCCTTAGAGGATGACCTCCTCAGCTTGCAAGAACTGGCGCGGAGAAACCCACCGAAGAGCTCTTCGAGGACGACCTCCTCAGTTTGCAAAGTCCGGGGGGGGAAACCAGCCCGAAACACCCACAAGGACGACCTCCTCAGTTTGCAAGTAACGGGGTGGGAAAGCCTGTCCAAAACTCCTCCGAGGACAATCTACTCAGTTTGCAAGGTTCGGGGTAAGGAAAACCCACCAAACACCCCTTCGAGGATGATCTCTTATGCCGGCAAAGGTAGGGCTAAGGAAACCCACGCGAAAACCCTGTAAAAAAAACACTACGATGGTGACCTCAGTTTGCATTCAGAGTATAAATAACGGGACTGATTATCTCTGCTGAGAGACCGATTATCTCAGCTGAGGGACCGATTATCTCATCTTCCACAGTCTGCTGAATATATTTCTAAAGTCTTCATTATTTCCATGTATTGTATTGATAAAGCCACTGTATGGAGAAACGTTTACAAGTAAAGATACCAAGAAATTGCACATGTGTCTAATTCATTATCTTGTTGGTACTGAATACCACTGATATACAACTTGAGAGGTACAACAACATCATGGAATCTTGATACAGAGGACATCACAACCTTCTTGCTAACTCCTGGTCCAACTCTAGGATCTACTTCCATTGATGAATTCCACCCTTCATTTACAAGGCCTTCTTCTGCTGCTGCTCACTTGATTCCAGAATATAAGAGCCAGCCTTCCTGCCTGTGCTTCAGATTCTTGAGGACTACGGTGCTCATCACCTGCTTCAGGCTGAGGATCTGATTTCCTCATCATCATCCACTATCTGCTGTATATATTTCTACAGTCTTCATATTATGTTCGTGTATTGTATTGATAAAGTCACTGGATATGAAGGCTTACTCAGCCCTGTAACAACTTCAGACAGTATTACCAAGGCTGGCTCCTCCTCAGGAAAATTAATGAATAGAAAAAGAAATAATAACAGACAAACATAAACACTTTATTATATAGAAAATATAAAATATAAAACACTTAAATATGAAATATTAATCCTACATTAAAGAAAATGAAAAATGAAAAATATAAATGATAACTGAATTCAACGCTAATATAAAACTTGGGTGTCTGGTGTTGGTGACACTACTTGTTGAAATCGTAGCCGTTGCCGATGATGGGGGGGGGGTTCGCAGGTGTTGGTTACAACCCACTGCCTAGTTCTAC
Source organism: Cherax quadricarinatus (assembly GCF_038502225.1). NCBI lineage: Eukaryota > Metazoa > Arthropoda > Malacostraca > Decapoda > Parastacidae > Cherax > Cherax quadricarinatus. The sequence goes on from NC_091293.1 coordinate 72,828,604, forward strand.
ACAATATAGCCTTGAGTATTCTATCCTGATGACAGGAAAGCAGGTTCTTTACCGCTGTAATGATGAGGGGTTACGTCCTGCAATTTCATACAGGTGCACAGGTAATTAAATCCAAAAAGGGGAAGTCTCAGGACGTTAGTCCATCTCCATCAGTTCTACTCGTTGATTGGCAGGTGACCCTCTCTGTCATCCAAGCTGGAAAGATAGACAGGTTACCCACTGCTTAAGAAATCACTCTCCATGATAAGTACAATACTTAAAAGATGTGGTGATTATTACAACAGTCAACTTAGAGCAAAACTGAAAGGACTAAGTTTATTATTGGTCAAAAGTGAAGCTTTCAACCAATAAATCCACTAGAATACAAGGCAGGCATGTACTTACAGTAGTGCTGGGAGCTGTGAGTCTAGTGATTACCGTTTGGACCGGAGCCCCACACGTCACCTTTCGGGGGGGGAGGGGGGGAAGGAGGGGAAGGGATAGCGGGAGCTAGACTGACCCTACCTTAACAAGCAGCCGGCAGTCAAACTATCACTTTCTGGGTGGGGGAAGAAAGGCAGGAATAGCGGGAGCTTGACTTACCCTACCTTAACAAGTAGCCAGCAATGAAACTATTGTTACTATATACTCCCTCGCTACTCCTATCTATTGAACTTTTCCCTCACACTCCCCCATACCAAGACTTATAGTCAAGGAGTATAAGAAGAATAGGCGAGGAAAAAGTTCTAACATATGGAAGTCGCGTAAGGCAAGAAATCTTCTACTGACTGTCACGACTTAACCAGTCAGAGAAATAATTGGATGAGCCATTGATATACACAATATGGAACTTAAAAGCCTGGAGTGCCAATGTCCACCTCAAGAGGCGACTGCTGGTTCCCTTAAAAGTTTCTAGGTATATCAAAGGTTTGTAGTCCATTTCTAAAATGAATTCTTTTCCCAGCAAATGAAATTTAAGTTTGGTGATACCCCACACAAGGGCCAAACATTCCTTTTCTATGTGGAGTATCTCGTTTCTGCGGGAAGGAGTTTCTGGCTTAGGAAGTATACAGGGAAGGGAGTACCATCATGGCATTGTAGTAGCACCGCACCTAAGCCAGTATTGGAGGCATCAGTTCTTAAACAAAATGTTTTATTAATATCTGGAATCTTAAGTACAGGGTCTTTTGAAAAGATACTTTTAATCTCATTAAACTTTTCCCGAGCTACGTCGGAAAGTTCAAGAGGTTCCTTCACAGACTTTTTAAGGAAGTCGGATAAGATGCCTGTAAGATCAGTAAGGTTCGGGATAAACCATGCATAAAAATTTACAGAACTAAGAAAGCTACGCATGAGCTTCTTGGTTTTGGGGAATTTAAATTCTAATAAAGCTTTGATCTTACTGGGGAGAGGCTGCAGAGAGTTATTAGAAAGTATCAGTCCAAGATATCTAATCTTGTTATACCCAAGGAAGCATTTCTTCGGCTTGGCAGTGAGGCCATGTGAGCATAACCTACGCAAAACTGATGTTAATGTTTGGATATGTTCGCCCCACGTGGATGTCATTACATAAATGTTATCAAAATAAACTGAAACATTTGGCATATTACCCAAGACCTTTCTCATCAGTCTCACGTAGGTAGCACAGGCAGTTACCAAACCGAAGGGCATAGTTCTATATTGCATCAGTCCTTGGTGTGTAGGAAAAGCGGTGTACTGCTTAGAAGAAGGATCTAACATTACTTGATGATATGCCTGCGCAATATCAATCTCTGAAAAGAAGGAAGCGTCATAAAATTTGTGTAGATCGCTATCTATTAAGGACATAGGCTCAGCATTACACCGAGTTATAGCATTAAGGCCTCTGAGGTCAATGGCAAGTCTATATGAAATATCCTCCTTCTTAACCATGACTACTGGTGAACAATATGAAGATACTGAAGGTTCAATGATTTTTAGTTTTAATAATTTGTCTACTTCTCGGTCAAATGCATCCCTAAGGTGAACTGGAACTGGGTATAATTTCCGTTTGATAGGATTGTCCGTCACTAAGTCAATCTTACGGACTACCGTGGAGGTAACACCTGGAATATCAGTAAAGACGTCTGAAAAGTTACTCACACATTGAAGTAGTTCATGTCTCTTATGGTCATCCAAAGATTCATTAATATTAATTTTGGTAGCATCCGAGTGGTCAAGAGTCACCAAGTCATGTAGTTCTTCATCATAGTCTAAGTTAGAGGTGTCAATTACGCACACCTTACATTCTTCAGTTGTCGTATCAAGTTCGTGTGGAAAAACTATGTCAAAGTTATTAAGGCAGTTAACCGAATTTCTTAGGTAATATTTCTTAAGGATGTTGATATGATAAAGCTTAAGTTTCCCCTTGACTTCTATGAGGTAGTCAACTTTCCCACAAATTTTTAATACTTTATATGGACCTTTTCATGCTACTAATAATTTATTTGACTTGATCGGCAAAAGTACAAGAACTTCATCCCCTACTTTAAAACTTCTCCTCTGACTTTTGGAATCAAAATAGGTTTTGTACTGGTCCATTGACAAGCTTAGGTTTTTCGAAACTATGTCAGAGGTCTCCTCAAGTTTGGATCTAAGGTCAAGGAGAAACTGGTAAGAAGACTGAACCTCAGCACTCACCTCCTCATTAGTCCATAAGTCATGAAGGATGGACAATGGGCCTCTGGCCTGTCTACCATAGAGAAGTTCAAAAGGTGAAAACCCCAGAGAGTCACTGGGAACTTCCCTCATGGCAAACAAAGCACAGGGTAGGTAACGATGCCACTCCATAGGTTTAAGGGAGCAAAGTTTCCTTAAAATGGACTTGAGAATCGAATGCTGGCGCTCAATCCTCCCATTACAGCTGGGATGATAGGGTGTGGTGAAGAGAGGCTTCACTCCCAGAAGTTTGTATAGATGTTGCATTAAGTCAGATGTGAATTGTGTCCCACGGTCAGACAAAATTTCTCTAGGGATGCCCACTCTGGAGAAGATGGACAAAAGGGCTTCAGCCACCTCTGTAGTGGTTATGGTCTTTAAGGGTATGGCTTCAGGGAAACTCGAAGCATAATCAACTAATGTTAATATATATCTATGTCCCCCAGATGAAAGTGGAGATAAAGGACCAACGATGTCAATAGCTACTTTTTCGAAAGGTACCGTAAAGACTGGCATTTTGACCATAGGTACTCGCCTGGTACCTCGGGAGGATGACAGTTGGCAAACTTTACACTATCTACAATAGGTAGTGATATCTGAGGACATTTTTGGCCAAAAATAGGTTTCCCTAATTTTATTTAAGGTTTTACGATGCGAGAAATGTCCGGCCACTGGCAGGTCATGAGCCATTTTAAGAACAGTCTCTCTGCATTGACTTGGAACAACTAAGATGGAATAGTCTGTCTCATCTGAATTTAATTTGAATACTGACTTGTACAAGATACCTTTTATATATTCAAATTTATATGAAAAGTTTTTCCTTTGGATAACTTGATTTTGTTTAGTGGCATTATGGCAATTCTGAAGAGAAGGGCAATTATGTTGTAAATTGACAAAGATGTCCTTCGATATGTCTAAAGGCTTAAAGTCAGGGAAAATCAAAGGATGGACAGTAGGAGAAGCCTGGGCTTTGGTCTGAGCCCTAGTCAAGACATTTATGGTATCGGAGGTGATATCTTCACTTTCATCTAACAAGTGAACCGGTGATCCTACCACCTCGCTTTCGAGAGTATCATCACTGGTTTTTAATCCCACATGAATCTCACGAGACATTGTCTCATCTGAACTTTCGAGGGACTTCTCTGACTCTGCAGAAAGAGGATCTGAAACACCTATGTCCATCTTTGGTGATGAAAGGTCAACCTCAGAAGGAAGAATGGCACCTTTTACATTACCTATTAGTACGCAGCAAGAAGTGGTGGGAGCTAGTACGGCTTCAGACCAACCTGTGAACCATTTAGACCTAATGTAACAACGGATGGTAGGAAAAGTGTCCGTACGGCCCAAGTAGTCTGAAAGTATAGCAGAGGAATGAGTTTCTTTAAGGTTAGGGAACAGCTTATCAGAAATGACTATACATGTGCATGCAGTGTCTCGTAAAATGGTAGATACATTAAGTCCATTAACTGTTCCTGAACAGAAGGGTGCTTGGTCATTACAGTCTTTAAAACATCTTCCAACTTTTTGGATCTTCTTAGAAGAACAATCTGGACGTTTATGTCCCTTAACACCACACAAATGACAAACAGGAATAAAAGAAGTCATTTTACTTTCCACTAGAGGCTATGATTTCTTAAGGTCTGATGAACCCCTTAGGGTTCGATCCCTTTAGGTCTTTATAGGAATTGTGAGCCTCAGCATACAGGTCAGCAGCCTCAGCAACTTCCTCAGCTTTAATCAGGTTACGTTCTCTGATGAATGTTCATATCTGATGGGGAAGAGCTGTCAGGACTGGTCAGCAACCATGAAGTCTCTAAGAGATTCATAACTGTGATCAATTCCTGAACTCTATCCAAAAGTCGAGCAAACGAAAGAGTGTTACCTGTAACTGCTGAAAGTTCTGGCCAGGCTGTAAGGTGGCATGCCGTTGCCGATGATGGGGGGAAGGGGTCGCAGGTGTTGGTTACAACCCACTGGCTAGTTTTTCACAGTATAGCCTTGAGTATTCTATCCCGATGACAGGAAAGCAGGTTCTTTACCGCTGTAATGATGAGGGGTTACGTCCTGCAATTTCATACAGGTGCACAGGTAATTAAATCCAAAAAGGGGAAGTCTCAGGACGTTAGTCCATCTCCATCAGTTCTACTCGTTGATTGGCAGGTGACCCTCTCTGTCATCCAAGCTGGAAAGATAGACAGGTTACCCACTGCTTAAGAAATCACTCTCCATGATAAGTACAATACCTAAAAGATGTGGTGATTATTACAACTTTCAACTTAGAGCAAAACTGAAAGGACTAAGTCTATTATTGGTCAAAAGTGAAGCTTTCAACCAATAAATCCACTAGAATACAAGGCAGGCATGTACTTACAGTAGTGCTGGGAGCTGTGAATCTAGTGATTACCGTTTGGACCGGAGCCCCACACGTCACCTTTCGGGGGGGAGGGGGAAGTAGGAGGGGAAGGGATAGTGGGAGCTAGACTGACCCTACCTTAACAAGCTGCCGGCAGTCAAACTATCACTTTCGGGGTGGGGGAAAAAAGGCAGGAATAGCGGGAGCTTGACTTACCCTACCTTAACAAGTAGCCGGCAATGAAACTATTGTTACTATATACTCTCTCGCTACTCCTATCTATTGAACTTTTCCCTCACACTGGATAGCGAAACGTTCATAAGTAAAAATACCCAGATGCTGCACATGTATCTAATTCAATTTCATAATATTAACTTGTTCACGAAAAAACTTCTCTCTGGTAAGTTTTATTTTTGTTTTGTGTTCTACTACCAAAGGATGGAGATTTTTCTTCATTTTGACTCATGTAATTGTCTCAATAACATAGGAAAAAATAATTTGATTACCTACATCAATTCATAAGATCGGCTTTGAAATGTCGATAAGATGTGGTGAAAACCTTTTTTTTTCTGAAACACATCATACTTTGATATTTTTTTCCTCTTTATAAAGCATAGATCCCTTTCCAGAAGATATTATCGTGACTGGTGGCCTGGTTCAACATAAAAGATCCACTTTAGTACCTCTGGAAACACCAGGCATTTTTGTTGACAGAAGGGATATCCCTGGAAATAAGTTTCTTGCGAGGAAGAGGAGTGCACTCGAGGAGAGGTGGTAGAGGTAGGGACAGTGAGCAATGAGAGAAAGCGTTTGAAAAGATCAATTTTAGTGGTTAGCTTATTAGTGGGTGGAAGGAGAGGCAATTTATGAGAGAGTGACGTATGTAAATGTTTGAGGAGGATGTACAAAGAGCCTCTTGTCTTAACTCGATCTTCTTTTCACGACGTAACACCGTCTATTTATTCGCTTTAGATTTTACATATTTTTTCAAGCTTACTTCCATGAGAAACAGAATAGCAAAGATGGTTAGAGAAAATATTCTTATTAACCATGGATAAGCTTCCATGAGAAACAGTAGCAAAGATGGATAGAGAAAATATTCTTATTAACCATGGATAAGCTTCCATGAGAAACAGAGTAGCAAAGATGGATAGAGAAAATATTCTTATTAACCATGGATAAGCTTCCATGAGAAACAGAGTAGCAAAGATGGATAGAGAAAATATTCTTATTAACCATGGATAAGCTTCCATGAGAAACAGAGTAGCAAAGATGGATAGAGAAAATATTCTTATTAACCATGGATAAGCTTCCATGAGAAACAGAGTAGCAAAGATGGATAGAGAAAATATTCTTATTAACCATGGATAAGCTTCCATGAGAAACAGAGTAGCAAAGATGGATAGAGAAAATATTCTTATTAACCATGGATAAGCTTCCATGAGAAACAGAGTAGCAAAGATGGATAGAGAAAATATTCTTATTAACCATGGATAAGCTTCCATGAGAAACAGAGTAGCAAAGATGGATAGAGAAAATATTCTTATTAACCATGGATAAGCTTAAATGTCAGTCTCTGTCATTGTAAGATATGTATCAGTCTCTGTCATGTATCTTACAATGCTTAAAAATTTAATATTTTTGTAATGAATTAAACTTGTAAACTTGGACAAATAATTCTCTTGTAACTTGACAAATAAAACTACATAATATTTCATATTTACCATAAGATTAATTCTTTTGATGGCATACCTCTTTTAACAATAAGATTAATTCTAATAATTGCCCGACAAATTTATGATTTACGTATATTAAATTGTGTATTATTGTATTACTGTATTATTATTGCATTATTATCTTACAATCATTAAAGCTGTGATTCTTCTCTATTTTTTGGGGTTTAATTCTCTCACTTTTTTATTACTTCCCATTTTTGTCTTGATAGATTCTATTCTTGGGAAAAAGTGATAATTTAGAAATATTAACCCAGGATAACCTAAGAGCGTTAGATTTAGTGTACATGATCACCTTATAAACGTTTTAAACTTTTACCTTGCATTGTATACCTTTGTAAATGCATACCTTTGTTTACTATTGTATTGTTTAAGAAAATATATTTTGTAAGTACCTTCTTAAAGACCTTTGTAGTTCATTTTCTTATAAATAAAATAAAAATTAATTTATATTATATAAATCTGAACTAGCGGGGAAAAAATCCTGTCTGAGGCAAATTATGTCTTCCTAACCAGAAGAAACAAATATTTTAAGATGTCACTCTTGATAAACTTCTTGGGTAAACTACCAGCTGTGGGATGGTGGGATGGGTGGTCTTGGTGGTGGGTTGTTGGTGGGTGAGGTGAGGCCTAGTGTGTGGGTGGTGTTGGTGTTCGAGAAAGTGTGTGTGTGTGTGTGTGCGTGAAGTGCGGTAGGTAATCCTGGTAGGTGGTAATGTGTTGGTAAGGGAAGTGTGGGTGACCTTTATTTGAGGAATTGGAGAAGGTGAGACTGGTGGGTAACCATGGGTGGGTGGGCGAGGGGTAGGGTACTTTGATCTGAGGAAACAGAGCACGGATGGTGAGTGACCTTCAGGGTTGGGGTGTGAGGTTCGTGCTCTAATGAACTGGAGATGAAAGGACTGAAAGTTCTGCACTGCTCAGGAAAAACGATGGATGCAGTACACACTGCTACGCTTGTATGTTGCTCTATGGATTTTTGTTAGTCATATGCTACTTCATGGATGCCTGTATGTCACACACTTCTCTGATACCTGTGTGACACACACTTCATGAATGCTTGTGTGTCACACTTCATGGATGTCTGTATCACACACTTCATGAATACCTGTGTGTCACACACTTCATGGAAGCCTGTGTCACGCACTTCTCTAACGTCTATGTGTCGCTCAGTTCATGTATGTTTGTATGTCACGAGCTTCATGGATACTTGCACGTCACAATTCATAACAAATATATATATTACATTAGTAATAACATGTTTTGGAGTTGTGTAATTAAGTTAAAATAAAAAGTTATGGCCATGGATTTGTGCATCAACTTTGGAAAGGACGTTTGTCTTTCGGCTCAGCGAAAAAAATTATATACTGTAGTTATTTACGTAGTATGTTAAAATTTTGTCGTATTGTTCACAGTTATAAAGCTAGGGAAAATAAACACTTAATAAAGTAGACACATTATATTTATTTCATTTATTGTCAACAGAGATGTCCTCAGTTATTTTCTTTGACTAAGTATTATATTCTCGGGATATATTAGACACTGAGAAGTAAATGTCTTTCGGTGTGTATATTCTGAGAGTTTAATTCCTTTTGTAAGAGACTGAAGTATTCTTCAATGATGGTGAACAAACGACCATTCAGTCATTATAGTCACTATTCTATCCACACCCTGTGTGGATTGCCGATTGAATAAAGTGTTCTCGATATATAAACGAATATTTTGGAGGAAGCTAAGAAACATTTTGTGAGAACGTACCTACGATGGGGAGGTCTAGGAGGCTACTATCCTCATTAAAATTGAAAACATTATGTAAACACGAGTTTTTCAGTTTTCTCTAATATTCTATTTAAAATTCTGTACGATTTTATTTTTATTTTTAAAGAATCCAATTTGGAAAAAAATGAATTAAAAATTGGCAAATTAGTACCCCTCACAACTCAAAATAAAAAAAAATGCTACAAATTAATATACACCAGTATTTAGCATTTGAAGCCTGTCAGAAGAGGAATTTTGCAGTTTTTTCATGGATTTTTTTTTTTTACTCAGCTCAAAGTGAATGCCGAGCATAATTTTAATATAGCTTACCTATGCTGAAAGTTTGAAGTCGATCAGAAAAAGCATTCTCCAGTAATTTATCCTACTTTGAGAATTTCATTTTTTTTTCAGCTGAAATAAAATTTCAAATATTGACCTTCACAGCTTAATCTTACGACGTTATTATTTATTTTAAAGAACGCATCGCCATTAATATTCTGAAGCCTAGAAGACGACGCTTTATTCATGGAATGTTAATAAATATCTCTATTCATTCACTAATATTCGCAAACTGGGACTTACGTCATCCAGGAACCGCATCAGAGCTGAAAATTTAAAGCCTATCTGAAGAGTCATTCTCAATTTACGACACAGTTTCTAACGATTCTATGTTAAATATTAAATATTTTTCTATAATGAAAAATTTGCGTGTACAAAAAGTAAACTTAATGGGAACTCTCCTGATCATAAGATGAATCAACTAAAAAATATATTAAACACTGAAATCGTTAAGTAACGGTAAGCTGAAATTTATTTAACGTGATTCAATGGAAATAAAAATTTCCCACTAACGCTAAACACAGGCAAATGTAATATAAATACTTCAATTTCATTCTCTTTCATGGTCAGATCAGGAAACACCATTTTTTTTAAACGTTTGAAGTTACTCAACTGATGGTTTTGGAAAGTTATCAGTCACATCAGGATGCTGGGAATAAGTATTATGCAAGTCACTGCATTGTTGTAAAATATAATATGTGTAATAAAAACGCTCCATTAAAATGATGTCAGTGACCGTAGACAACATAAAACGAACGTGTATTAGACCTGGACAGAGTGGCCAAGAGAGAGTGGGGAGTGGTGTGTGTGTACTCATCTAATTGTGGTTGCAGGGGTCGAGATTCAGCTCCTGGCCCCGCCTCTTCACTGAATGCTACTAGGTCCTCTCTCTCCCTGCTCCATGACATTTATCATACCTCTCCTTAAAGCTATATATGGTTCCTGCCTCCACTACCTTACTTGCTAGGCTATTCCACTTCCTGACTACTCTATGACTGAAGAAATACTTCCTAACATCCCTCTGTGTGTGTGTGTGTGTGTGTGTGTGTGTGTGTGTGTGTGTGTGTGTGTGTGTGTGTGTGTGTGTGTGTGTGTGTGTGTGTGTATGCGTGTGTGTGTATGTGTGTGTGTGTATGTGTACTCACCTATTTGTACTCACCTATTTGTGGTTGCAGGGGTCGAGTCCTAGCTCCTGGCCCCGCCTCTTCACCGGTTGCTACTAGGCCCTCTCTCTCTCCGCTCCATGAGCTTTATCAAACCTCGTCTTAAAACTGTGTATGGTTCCTGCCTCCACTACGTCATTTTCTAGGCTATTCCACTGCCTTACAACTCTATGACTGAAGAAATACTTCCTACTATCTCTCTGACTCATTTGTGTCTTCAACTTCCAATTGTGGCCTCTTGTTTCTGTGTCCCCTCCCTGGAACATCCTGTCTTTGTCCACCTTGTCTATTCCACGCAGTATTTTATATGTCGTTATCATGTCTCCCCTGACCCTCCTGTCCTCCAGTGTCGTCAGGCCGATTTCCCTTAATCTTTCTTCATAGGACATTCCCCTTAGCTCTGGAACTAACCTTGTCGCAAACCTTTGTACTTTCTCTAGTTTCTTGACGTGCTTTATCAAGTGCGGGTTCCAAACAGGTGCTGCATACTCCAGTATGGGCCTGACATACACGGTGTACAGTGTCTTGAATGATTCCTTACTAAGGTATCGGAATGCTGTTCTCAGGTTTGCCAGGCGCCCATATGCTGCAGCAGTTATCTGATTGATGTGTGCTTCAGGAGACATGCTCGGTGTTATACTCACCCCAAGATCTTTCTCCTTGAGTGAGGTTTGCAGTCTTTGGCCACCTAGCCTATACTCTGTCTGTGGTCTTCTGTGCCCTTCCCCTATCTTCATGACTTTGCATTTGGCAGGATTAAATTCGAGAAGCCATTTGCTGGACCAGGTGTCCAGTCTGTCCAGGTCTCTTTGAAGTCCTGCCTGGTCCTCATCAGATTTAATTCTCCTCATTAACTTCACATCATCTGCAAACAGGGACACTTCTGAGTCTAACCCTTCCGTCATGTCGTTCACAAATACCAAAAATAGCACTGGTCCTAGGACCGACCCCTGTGGGACCCCGCTCGTCACAGGTGCCCACTGTGATACATCATTACGTACCATGACTCGTTGTTGCCTCCCTGTCAGGTGTGTGCGTGTGCGTGTGTGTGTGTGTGTGTGTGTGTGTGTGTGTGTATATGTGTGTGTCTGTACCGGTAGAGAAGTGGCTAGAGAAGGCTGGCGTTTGGTGATTGTTTAAGTATGGGGGTGGTATTTTGGGTACGTTTTAGGCCATAGGTTGTTTTGATGATTTTGTTTGTACTCTCATGATATTATCTGTAAGTGGATGGGCCTGTTGAAGTTTTTGAGAGTACAGATAATCGTGTTTTTTGCCTCTAGTTTAAAAGGCCGGCAGAAGGGGGTAGGGGGGTCATAGAGCCCCTTCCTTTGTTTGCATACGTTTGCATTTTAAATAACTAGTAGCAGTATACTAGTGAGTTTTGGCTGTATTTTGTAATATTAAAATAGCCTTAATTTAAGCACATGGTAAATGTGTACTGGTGTTTGGTAATTTTTTGTAATGGTGTTGTGTATTGTATAGTCTAACTTAAGGTTAATATAGTATTATATTTTTGTATATGTTAGTTTATATGTCCTTTTTGGGTAATCAGCCTGATACGTATTGAGCATCTAGTTAAAGCTTTTTGTGAAGAAACAAGCTTGGGCCTAGGGTAGTGTATATTGTTTAATTAATATTTCAAGTGCTCCGAGACAAGGCTTTTACCCCTAAGCGCCAGTATATATTTACATAAAGCATATTAACTGCATTACAATAGGTTCAATAACTTATGACATAGAATACCGGATAATGCCAATTGTTCCACGATTTCTTGCCCTCACTACCATACACCAAAAATGAAAAATTGAAGTTGAAGCCTTCTCGAGATCGAGCAAAATAAAAACGAAAAGTTGGAGGAACGAAATAAAAAATTCTGGCAACCTCTTACAGCTGACCTTCAAGAAATCCTTATTTATCATACTGCCTCTCCTCCTCCTCCTCTTTTTATCTTCCACAAAAGGCAAATTCTTTGCTTTCAGTCTTTTTATAGACTAAGATTTCGTAACTCAGAAATCTGATCATCGAGTGAGCCAGTGATCGCTACTGCTGCTTTCGTTAGCAATAGGACTGATTGCTACTTTTATATCTGTGTCCGGAGAAATCACCAACTGTATTAACCCACTGTAAAATGAAATTGATGTCCTACAAGCCAAGGATTCTATTAGCTTTATTGCGAACACTTATGCACTGTTGTCTTGGTTTCAGATTACTGCTAACCAGAACTCCTAAATCTTTTTCGCAATCCGTAATATTAAGATCTACATTATTTAGTTTATATGTGGCATGGTTATTGTCCTGTCCAACATTTAGAACTTTGCATTTGTCTATATTAAACTGCATCTGCCACTTCTCCGACCACTGCATCAGTCTATTCAAATCTTCCTGGAGTGCTCGAATGTCCTCGTCAGAATGAATTCGACGGCCTATTTTGGTGTCATCGGCAAACTTGCCGATGTCGCTCTTTATGCCCTCATCTATGTCGTTTATGTAGATTGTGAACAGCAGGGGGCCCAACACTGACCCCTGTGGAACACCGCTCGTGACACTTCCCCACTCTGATTTCTCCCCATTTATGCAAACTCTCTGCTGCCTATTTGTCAACCATGCCTCTATCCAGGAAAAAATTTCTCCTCCTATTCCATGTGCTTTAATTTTCCTCAATAGTCTCTGATGTGGGACCCTGTCAAAAGCCTTACTGAAGTCCATATACACAATATCATATTCATTACCATGATCTACCTCCTCAAATACCTTAGTGAAAAAAGTTAATAAATTCGTAAGGCAGGAACGCCCCTTTGTAAAACCATGCTGAGATTCGTTGATTAATTTATGCTTTTCAAGGTGGCTACGAACTGCCTCGGCAATTATTGATTCCATAAATTTTCCCACTATGGAGGTTAGGCTTATTGGTCTATAGTTCGAAGCTAAGGACCTGTCACCTGTTTTGAAAATAGGTATCACATTTGCCATTTTCCACTTATCTGGCACCATGCCAGTTTGTAGTGATATGTTGAAAAGATTAGCCAAAGGTGTGCTAAGCTCCTCTTTACATTCCTTTAGAACCCTTGCATACAGTTCATCAGGGCCTGGGGATTTGTTAGGTTTTAATTTATCTATTTGCCTAAGGACCATGTCACTTGTGACCCTAATAGTGCACAGTTTATTATCGTCCTGTTCTACATAATTTATCATTACTGGAATATCGCTGGTATCCTCCTGTGTAAAAACTGAGAGGAAGTATGTGTTAAAAATTCTACACATTTCCTTATCACTGTCAGTGAGCTGACCCGAGGAACTTTTGAGTGGGCCTATCTTGTCCCTGATCTTACTTCTGTATACCTGAAAGAATCCTTTTGGGTTAGTCTTCGATTCTCTTGCAACTTTAACCTCATAATCTCTTTTTGCTTTTCTAATTCCCTTTTTTATTTCTCTCTTTAACTGAATATATCGATTTCTTAATTGCCCCTCTCCTCTTTTGATTTGCCTATATATGCCTCTCTTTTGACCAATCAGATATTTTAATCTATTGTTCATCCATTTAGGATCATTTTTGTTTGATCTGATTTCCCTATTTGGAACATAATTTGACTGAGCAGCTAGAACTATGCCCTGGAAAGCATCATATCGGCAACCATCACCACCTACCTGACCCTTAGTCAGGTCATTCCAGTTCAGCCCACCTAAGTAATTTTTCAGTCCTATGAAATCAGCCAAGCGAAAGTCAGGGACGGAGACTTGATTGCCATTATTAGGGGAATTCCATGATATGTTAAAACTGAGTGATTTGTGATCACTCTCCCCAAGCTCATCATTAACCTCAAGATTATTAATTAGTGTTTCCCTACTGGCAAGAACCAAGTCAAGGAGGTTATTTCCCCTAGTTGGCTCTGTCACAAACTGTTTTAAAAAACAATCCTGGATCGTATCAAGAAAGTCACCCGACTCTAAATTTCCTGTCAAATTGCTCCAGTCAATCTGTCTATAGTTGAAATCTCCCATTAGCACAACATTTTCGTGTGTAGATGCCTTACGAATTTCGTCCCATAGAAGTTTACTGCACTCCCTATCAAGATTTGGGGCCCTGTAAATCACACCCAAAATTAGTTTTTCTCGGCCCTCGAGAAGCTGTAACCAAACAGATTCAGTGGCTGACGCTTCTAATTTAATATCTTGTCTAACACAACAATTTAAATTGTCTCTGACATACATCGCTACTCCACCACCTTTCCTGTTGACCCTGTCAGTGTGGAATAATTTATAGCCTTGTATGTGAAATTCAAAAGGCGGAGTGGAGTCTATCGAACTGGAAGTTGGAGAAGCAGGTGAAATATTACGTATGGCATGTATGTGCAATTAATCTTAGCTCATCTATCTTATTTCTAACACTCCTGCTATTAGTATAGTAAACCTTAAGGGAGCTAGTCCCTTGCTGCCCTCTGCTGTCCCCCTTTGTTTGCTGACCTGTTCTATTGTCTTTATTTATAACTTCATGCTGAATGCCTTTTATACATTTACTGTTTCCAACCCTAGTGTTGCAACCTGCTTGTTTCCCACACACAACCCATACCTCTATCTTCCATCAGTTTAAAATCATAGGCATTTCACCAATGGCCTTCTCAATCGAGTCTGCAAGTGCTACCACCCCTGCCCCAGAGAGATGTACCCCATCCCTTGCATACATATCATGTTTGCCATAAAAGTTGTTCCAGTTGTCAATGAATGGGATTGCAAGTTCCTTGCAGTATCTGTCTAGCCAGCAATTTACACCAATTGCCCTAGACAACCATTCATTTCCTACTCCCCTTCTAGGCAAGATGCTACATATGATTGGGATCCCTCCCTTAGACTTAATGAAATCTATAGCTGACCTGTACTTATCTAGCAGCTCTTCTCTCCTACCCTTCCCAATATCATTTCCACCAGCACTGAGACAGATAATGGGCTTGTTCCCATTACCTGACATGATATTATCCAGCCTGTTGACAATGTCCCCAACACCAGCTCCAGGGAAGCACACTCTATCTCTCATCTTCTTATTCCTATTACAAAAAGCACGGTCAACATATCTTACCTGAGAGTCACCAACCACAAGAATGCGCTTACCTTCATTAGCAGGGGCAGTAGTACCCTTACCTTCACTGGCCACTGAAGTACATTCATCCTGGAGAACAGAGAAGCGATTTCCTACCTTCAGATCTTCACTCTTAACTTTCCTTACTCTGATGCGCCTCCCATTACTGTGAACAACTCGCCACTTGTAGCAGGTGCTGGACTGCACCTCACTGCTGGTAGCCGTTGCTACATCCCCACCTACAGCCTCCTCACAGTGAGAGACAGACTGCACCTCACTGCTAGAAGCCTCATTCCCCACATCTCCAACCACCTCACACTCTCTCCCAGGCCCATTGAGGTGGACCTTCAGCCTCCTAATCTCCTCCTGGAGAAGCAAGACCTCCTCCTTCAACTCTCCAACCTCAGATTTTAAAACACTGCAGAAGCAAGCCATGCTTTGTAACCGTCCACGCTAATCCCCAAAGCAGCTCAGGGTCTGTGACCTCACGTGACGACTGACCACTGAACACTGACGACTGACCACTGAACACTGACGACTGACCACTGAATTTCTAGTGAAGGATAGTCTGTGTGAAAAATCAACAAAAGAATGAAGAGAATTCATTAAGAGGGAGATGGAGGGAAAAGAAGATAGTATGTGCTTATCTGGTTCTCTCCAATATTCGCTGGATACTGATAACTGTACCCCAGAACAATGAGACAATAGCCAATTTACTGACAAAAATTTGTTTTATGTGGCATTACAGGCCATTCTGCAAGGGCAGTATAGTCGTCAGTAGGGTATGTGCAGTTCGGTGATGGATTCCACTGCAATCAGATGGTTCAGAAAGACGACTGTTCCTCCTCCCATCCTCTCCTCATCATATATCCCCGTTAACCTGCACAAAGCTCTTCCCTCGTCCCAATTGCCTTGAAGTTTAACTTGAAGAGGAGCAATGAAATTGGTTCCAATACTGAAATAATCCCTTTTTTTCCCACTCTCCAATATGTTACCGCCCAAGACCTTGCCCCCTAGAACAAATAAGAAGCAAGGCTTGTATATGCAATAGAGGAATTATCGTGACAAGTGTTGTTCAGTACGTAGGCTGAATGGAAAAGATGGCTGCTGCGACAGCTCAGCCTTCAGAGACGCTATAATGTTGTATCGGCCCTTGTACACAATAACCTTATCATGAATCTTAGTCCCGGTTTTGTTTCTGCAGATGCTTGTATCTCTAAGTACGTAGCTGAATGTTCTGATCATCTTGTATCCTCCCATTTGTTTTATTGTTTTCGAACTGATATGGTTTAGGGTAGAGACAGAGAGACATCTAAAGATTCCTCTCTAAACTGTCTTTTATAAAAGTTCACTAATGGTAAAAGTTCGAAGCCGGTCATAAAAGGAATTCTTGGAAAATTGATTTAATTCCACCGAGTCCAAGGTTTTTTTTTTCACTATTTCAGAAAAATTTTAAATTTCCACCTAATTCGGGCTAAACTTATGGATTATCATCCTTATTTTAGAATATGTTGCCTGTAATATTTTGAAGCCAATCAGGAGAAGCATTAGTTAAATATTGAATAAAACACGAATATCACTGTACATCCAATAAAATTGGCAAATTGGGACTTACAATATCCACTGGTAGTGTGAGCGTTGTGTGCAGAAAATCACACTAGTGCTTGGCTAAGATTTCAACGATTCCACCTTTTTTTAATATTATACCACACCAACAATTTTACTTGCACGCACACAAAACTTAATAGGTTTTACCCTATCAGCCATTAAATATTAAAGCTGTTCAGAGGAAAACTGAAATATATTTAACGTGATTTATCGGGAAATAAAAATTTCACACCATTTTACGCCCACAATCTTCAAACCTGCACTTACACGACTGAATTTTATTCTCCACTGTCAACGTATTTTTTGGCACCTTTGTGAACGTGTGCCACTCTACCACTCAAGATTTCTAAAGTTATTTAAGCCATTCCAAGATGCTAGGAATAGTGCATGTGAACATTCTGGGTGTTCCTAAAATTCGGTCCTTGTTTCCGAAAATAAATTTTGAGAATTTGAAGCAGATTGGATGAGGCGTTCTCGAGTTATAGGCAAAATATAATAGGCAATAAGGATGAAAGAAAAGAAAAGAAGAAAAAAAATCATGTCAACTCTTAAAGGTACCACAGTCGGGGATGCCTAATAAAATTGACAAATTGAATTTTTCACATCTCTGCATGAGAAACAAACTGTTTTAATAAAGCCTTCAGTAATTGTTTTAATTCCAACTAAGTTTTTGTGTATTTAAGTAAAATTTCAAATTTGCACCAATATATATTTTTATTCAGTAAATTTGGCACACTGGGACTTATGTCACCTATTGGCTGTCTGAGCTTAGTGAACCACACAACTGGTGAAAGCTTAACCTAACTTAACCTAACAGGTATTATACTGACCCTAAGATGCCTCAGTCATTAACTGAAGCAGTTCAAAAACATTTAACGGAATGTTATTCAACGTGACTTAAAGGGAATAAAAATGTTCACACTATTTTGGATATAAAATGGTCAAATTTGCACCTACATTTACCGCCGTCGTAGAATATTTTGACATCTTTTTCTGAACGTTTGGAGGTGGACACTAAGGACTTTGGAAGTCCACCGAACTATTTCAGAATGATGGGAATGGATTCACAGTCTTCATCACCATGTACATATGTTAAAAATTTGAAGGCGATTGAACGAGGCATTCTGGAATTATGAGCTAAAGAAAATCGAAAAGTTGGAGGAACAAGAAAAAAAAAATCAGGTAACCTTTTAAATTACCCCTTCGGGGACACCTAATAAAAAAGTAATGACTGTATAGGAATATATATAGGCTAACATTAAGATATTATTATAATATTTACATTATTTTTTTTTAATTTTGTTCGCCCTCTCTTACCGCATAGACAAAACCAAATTACCACACTTGTGGTAATTTACATTAAGTTATTAACTACTGGTATAGCACGAGTGATGTTTTACTCTATCCGGAAGCTGCGAATGTATTATTGTGCATAGAAAACTGGACAGAGGAAATGTTTGTAAGCATTTCAGTAATAAAGCCCAGGCATAACACTGAACCATTCCACTACATAAGCAAAATAAGGCACTGCTCTAACTTGGTACACCAGGTAAGGACAAAGTTTCTGTAGTGGTGGTGCGGGCATACGTGCGGGAGGGCGTTCTAGTGTTATTATTTACTATTTTTTTCCTGACTCGCCCATTTGTCCACCCACTTAGGTCTGAGCGTGACCACCCGGCCGTTTCCCTGCATACTAGGCGAGACAGTCCTCCCATTCCCTGCATGCTAGGAGAGATCACCTGTCTACTGCCCCGCTCGCTGGAGAGAGACTACTCTGTCACTCTGTCACTAGGTACAGAGTGTGACCCAGGTACTGAGTGTAACCTGCAGTCTCCTCTCCGTCCACGGAACTCTCTTCCTCCCGCCACAAAACAATTGAGGTGTCAAGACTGGGCAGGCAGAAGACGTGGAGAGGGAAGCCGCTTGTGAGTGTCTGGAACGTGGATGGCGGGGTCCGGAGGTGGGGAAATGAGCGGCCGGGAGCCACTTTTGTGGATATCAACACTATCATGTGTCTTGTCTCTCCCGGGAAGGACTGCTGCCTCTGCTGGTAATGATGCCGGATATTACACGGAGAAAGAGTGAGTGAGAGAGAGAGAGAGAGAGAGAGAGAGAGAGAGAGAGAGAGAGAGAGAGAGAGAGAGAGAGACAGAGAGAGAGAGAGAGAGAGAGAGAGAGAGAGAGAGAGAGAGAGAGAGAGAGAGAGAGAGAGAGAGAGAGAGAGAGAGAGAGAGAGAGAGAGAGCAGGTGGACGACAGAGAGTTAGAGGGAAATGTACGTGGTGCAGCTGGGAAGTAAGGGGAGGGGGGAAGATATGGAGGTTCAGGTGGGTGATGGATTGGGTTAGTGGGCTATGTGAGTAATGCAGGTGGGTCGCAGAGAGTAATTGGAAGATACGGGCAATGCAAGTGGGTGGTGGAGTTCGTGGAAGATATGGGTAGTACAGGTGGGCGGAAGATAGTGGGATGTGGGTGGTACAGGTGAGTGGTGGAGAGCCAGTTAAAGGAAGGAGTGGCACAGGCGGGGGACGGAGAGAGGAAGATGTGGGTGATGCAAGTGGGTGATGGAATGAGTTTATGGGAGATGTAAGTGTTGCAGGTGGGCGGCAGAGAGTTAACGGAAAATTTAAGTGGTGCAGATGGGCGGTGGAGTGGGTGCTGTCTGAGGTATAGGTGAACTGTATAGTGGTTCAGCTGGGCGGTGAAGTGGGCGGTGCAAGTGCTGGTGGGCGGTGGACAGTGTAGTGGGTGATGCAAGTGCTGGTGGGCGGTGGGCGGTAAAGTGGGTGATGCAAGTGCTGGTGGGCGGTGGACAGTGAAGTGGGTGGTGCAAGTGCTGGTGGGCGGTGGACAGTGTAGTGGGTGATGCAAGTGCTGGTGGGCGGTAAACAGTGTAGTGGGTGATGCAAGTGCTGGTGGGCGGTGAAGTAGGTGGTACAAGTGCTGGTGGGCGGTGAAGTGGGTGATGCAAGTGCTGGTGGGCGGTGGGCGGTGGGCGGTAAAGTGGGTGATGCAAGTGCTGGTGGGCGGTGGGCGGTGAAGTGGGTGGTGCAAGTGCTGGTGGGCGGTAGGCGGTGAAGTGGGTGGTGCAAGTGCTGGTGGGCGGTGGACAGTGTAGTGGGTGGTGCAAGTGCTGGTGGGCAGTGGACAGTGTAGAGGGTGGTGCAAGTGCTGGTGGGCGGTAGGCGGTGAAGTGTGGTGCAAGTGCTGGTGGGCGGTGAAGTGGGTGATGCAAGTGCTGGTGGGCGGTGAAGTGGGTGGTGCAAGTGCTGGTGGGCGGTGGACAGTGTAATGGGTGGTGCAAGTGCTGGTGGGCGGTGGGCGGTGAAGTGGGTGATGCAAGTGCTGGTGGGCGGTGAAGTGGGTGGTGCAAGTGCTGGTGGGCGGTGGGCGGTGTAGTGTGTGGTGCAATTGCTGGTGGGCGGTGGACAGTGTAGTGGGTGGTGCAAGTGCTGGTGGGCAGTGGACAGTGTAAAGGGTGGTGCAAGTGCTGGTGGGCGGTGAAGTGGGTAATGCAAGTGCTGGTGGGCGGTGAAGTGGGTGATGCAAGTGCTGGTTGGCGGTGAAGTGGTTGGTGCAAGTGCTGGTGGGCGGTGGACAGTGTAGTGGGTGGTGCAAGTGCTGGTGGGCAGTGGACAGTCTAGAGGGTGGTGCAAGTGCTGGTGGGCGGTGGACAGTGTAGTGGGTGGTGCAAGTGCTGGTGGGTGGTGAAGTGGGTGATGCAAGTGTTGGTGGGCGGTGAAGTGGGTGGTGCAAGTGCTGGTGGGCGGTGGGCGGTGTAGTGGGTGGCGCAAGTGCTGGTGGGCGGTGAAGTAAGTGGTGCAAGTGCTGATGGGCGGTGGACACTGTTGTGGGTGGTGCAAGTGCTGGTGGGCGGTGAACAGTGTAGTGGGTGGTGCAAGTGCTGGCGGGCGGTGAAGTAGGTGATGCAAGCGCTGGTGGGCGGTGAAGTGGGTGGTGCAACTGCTGGTGGGCGGTGTAGTGGGTAGTGCAAGTGCTGGTGGGCGGTGGGCGTGGCGGTGGGCGGTAAAGTGGGTGATGCAAGTGCTGGTGGGCGGTGGGCGGTGAAGTGGGTGGTGCAAGTGCTGGTGGGCGGTGCAGTGGGTGGTGCAAGTGCTGGTGGGCGGTAGGCGGTGAAGTGGGTGGTGCAAGTGCTGGTGGGCGGTGGACAGTGTAGTGGGTGGTGCAAGTGCTGGTGGGCAGTGGACAGTGTAGAGGGTGGTGCAAGTGCTGGTGGGCAGTAGGCGGTGAAGTGTGGTGCAACTGCTGGTGGGCGGTGAAGTGGGTGATGCAAGTGCTGGTGGGCGGTGAAGTGGGTGGTGCAAGTACTGGTGGGCGGTGGGCGGTGTAGTGGGTGGTTCAAGTGCTGGTGGGCGGTGGACAGTGTAGTGGGTGGTGCAAGTGCTGGTGGGCAGTGGACAGTATAAAGGGTGGTGCAAGTGCTGGTGGGCGGCGAAGTGGGTGATGCAAGTGTTGGTGGGCGGTGAAGTGGGTGATGCAAGTGCTGGTGGGCGGTGAAGTGGGTGGTGCAAGTGCTGGTGGGCGGTGGACAGTGTAGTGGGTGGTGCAAGTGCTGGTGGGCAGTGGACAGTGTAGAGGGTGGTGCAAGTGCTGGTGGGCGGTGGACAGTGTAGTGGGTGGTGCAAGTGCTGGTGGGCGGTGAAGTGGGTGATGCAAGTGTTGGTGGGCGGTGAAGTGGGTGGTGCAAGTGCTGGTGGGCGGTGGAGTGGGTGGTGCCAGTGCTGGTGGGCGGTGGGCGGTGTAGTGGGTGGCGCAACTGCTGGTGGGCGGTGAAGTGGGTGGTGCAAGTGCTGGTGGGCGGTGGACACTGTTGTGGGTGGTGCAAGTGCTGGTGGGCGGTGGACACTGTTGTGGGTGGTGCAAGTGCTGGTGGGCGGTGAACAGTGTAGTGGGTGGTGCAAGTGCTGGCGGGCAGTGAAGTAGGTGATGCAAGCGCTGGTGGGCGGTGAAGTGGGTGGTGCAACTGCTGGTGGGCAGTGTAGTGGGTAGTGCAACTGCTGGTGGGCAGTGTAGTGGGTGGTGCAAGTGCTGGTGGGCGGTGGGCGGCGTAGTGGGTGGTGCAAGTGCTGGTGGGCGGTGTAGTGGGTGGTGCAAGTGCTGGTGGGCGGTGGGCGGTGGGCGGTGTTGAGAAATGGCATTACCAGTTAAGTTTAAAGACTTATACTTAACTTATAAGGACAACTCATCGCCTGCACAGCCGCCCCTGCAGACAAGGTCTAGAAGCTGTCGAAGCCATCTTCAACGGGCTGTGAAGAGTTACAATTTGTAAGATTATAAATTACCCCTAGGGGGTGTTATGTCAGCATATTTCATTCAACGATGGCTGACGACTTACTTGTGTGGACTCTATGGTCCGCATATCACCGGGGTTTATGATAAGTGACTAACTCACGACTTTATACTCAACTGCGCAGTCAATAGTAGTACATCACGAGTTAGAACACTTACCTGGGTATATGTATCTGACCCGTAATTACGCCCGGATATCCGTTGAGTTGATTGAAGAATAGTGTTCTTTGAAGAATGTCGCACTACACTCTGTTGGATCGCAACACTCGTTGTTACACTGTTCATCAATAATTGTTCACACAATATCACTAAGAAGTTGATCACACTTCTCTGTAAGTGTTTATCGTGTTTTGTGAGACACTTTGTCCACACTAACGCACAGATCAGTGTTCTTTGTTGGTTATCTTGGTGTCAGTGTCACTCTCAGTAGAGTCAAAAGTAATCTGAAGACGCCACAGCGCCCCATGCCGTCACTGCCCCTTGCACAAAAAAAAAAAAGCTGACCCAGTACTTTTTGCTTCCTTGCCACTTCCTCGATGAAGCAAAGCAGAATGTTTGATTCTTGCTGTCTTAAGCATAGACAACAATGTCCAACACTATTTTTACCATGGTAATAAAGTGGGAGCAGGATTTTCCTTAATTGTCCTGCTAAAATAAGAAATATACTGTCTCTTATTAGAATACACACTGCAACACTGGACTGCAAGGAGCAGAGGTCATTTGACCACGTCGCAGTACGGCATCTGTGATCAATTACTCACTGTAGCAGTAAACAAGACGCTCGCCCCTTCTGAGAGGGCTTGGCCCCTCAGGGCTGAAAGGGGCTGAAGGGGCTGAAGGGGGCTGATACCCCTCTCCTGGAGAAAATTTCTCCACAGGCGGCGTAGTGGGTGGTGCAAGTGCTGGTGGGCGGCGTAGTGGGTGGTGCAAGTGCTGGTGGGCGGTGAAGTGGGTGGTGCAAGTGCTGGTGGGCGGTGGAGTGGGTGGTGCCAGTGCTGGTGGGCGGTGGGCGGTGTAGTGGGTGGCGCAAGTGCTGGTGGGCGGTGAAGTGGGTGGTGCAAGTGCTGGTGGGCGGTGGGCGGTGAAGTGAGTGTTGCAAGTCCTGGTGGGCGGTGGGCGGTGGGGACCAGGTTAAAGAGAACACAGACTTATTGAGTGTCCTTTCGGAAGGAAAGATATTATCTACCCCAAAAAATCCCAGCAGAGAAATAATTTAATCCTCCAGGTAATTCATATTTGCAAACTTACCAAGTTCTTAACCAAGAAAAAGTGCTAGATAGTTTAGTTTAGTATGTTTATTATGCGCCCCATACCCTCCTGTGGATGGTAGTTTATCTGGAGTTTATCTGGAGAGAGTTCCGGGGGTCAACGCCCCCGCGGCCCGGTCTGTGACCAGGCCTCCTTAGGTCAGTGTCCCAGGATGCGACCCACACCAGTCGACTAACACCCAGGTACCCATTTTACTGATGGGGAACATAGACAACAGGTGGAAAGAAACACGTCCAATGTTTCTACTCTGGCTGGGAATCGAACCCAGGCCCTCACCGTGTGAAGCGAGAGCGTTAACCACCAGGCCACCAGAGCCTGGTTAAATGATTAAAAATGTTCTATCAAAAATAATTGGATCGTGAACGATAATATTAATCACATGCAGTGAAGAATCAGCTTAAGTACGAAATAATGGCATTCAACACTCTAACATTACGTTAGACAATTAGCTTTGGTACTTGACTACACGGTATATGAGTCCTTCCCTCTACTACCTGCTGTACAGTTATTTTCTCTATGAGTCTTGTATTTCCCTCACTAAGTTTTTATCAAGCTATTTTTTGTTTTCTCGACACCGATTCTGGTCTCCGGATTCCACTGGTATTTCAAGAGGAATACTAGTACTGATAAAAGTACTAAGGAGGATAGGTATGAATCTGTTATTTTGTTGAAGAAAATGGTAGTGTTAAATGTTCCTAGTACACTCTAATACTAACAAACTTTCAAGACTGCAATATTTTCAGTGTAACTGGTAGAGATCTTTCTCAGGCGCTTCAAAACTAGTTGAGAGGAAGCCTTTATATATGCATACATGTCAGGGCCGGTACATTTTCTGCAGCGTTTCTTGTGAACCTGTATGTTTGCATGCATATATATATATATATATATATATATATATATATATATATATATATATATATATATATATATATATATATATATATATATATATACATACATACATATAAGGCGTCCTCTCATTGACCAGCAACTAAAGGGTATCTAGTTAGTCACTAGAACCAGCCAGATGAAGAAATACACTTGACCATATATTCACAAATAGATATGATCTGGTTCGGAACACAAGGATACCGAACACGCCAAACTCGGACAATAACCTAATTGAAGATCAGACTATCGCACTGTTACAAAAAACGCGATTTCTAATAAGCATAGAAATCTCCAGTGAATACTAGAAAGGACTGCCCTTCTAGCATCCAGCCTGTTACTGGGTTTTTGTAACCAGTAGTCAGTATCCTGGTCCAATTATCCATTAGAATTCAGTAAGATTCAATAGTGCTTCAGGATTACAACTGGTAGGCTACTAACTAAAGAAATTAAAATTTAATAAGTTTATTAACAATTAAGTTGTCTAGGCGTATATTATCAAAGTAAATTTCAGTAATCAATTGAATATAATATAGGATAGAAGTTCCTACACTTCTCTCGTGTACAGTAGTATTGTGCTGAAGGCTCATCTCACATCTTTATGGTTTTTAAGTACCGTCTGGTACATTGTTAGCATTTAATAACATAGTACAAATATATACAAGTAAGTTTGTGTGTATGTGTGTAAGTGCTCTAAGTGGTTCGCTGTGTCTCAAGACTCGACTAGACTTAACCAGTAACTAACTAAAAGTCCTCACATAAACTAACTTCTTGACCAACCTGGCAATCAGAACAGCTTGCTTGAACAATAAAGCGACTGTTAAGTCGAAAAGCAATATAACAAGCAACAGCGACACAGAATCAGGATCAAGGAGATAATATAACGACACTAAGTAGGGACCATCTGCAGATCTTCCACAAAAGTCACAAAACTCCCATACTACTGAATCTAAGTTCAGCATATGAAAATCCCCGACTGTGACAGTACACAGATACCAGTACAAATTAGGTCAGAAGCTACAGCTCAGGACCTGAGTTTCTCAGAGTGTCTATGCGACACACAACCTCAGTACGTCGAAAATCACTAAGTCTAGGCTATGTTCTGTGAACAGAGTTACACAGAACCAACAACAAGAAAGCGACAGAGACGAGCTTCCAACAAGGGCCCACAAGGGAGAGCAGGTGTGGGACCTCTTGATAGAAGCAACGTCCAACCGACAATCAAACGTGCAGCCCAGGCAGAATACTCCAGGCCAGGTGTGATCAACCCCCCCCCCCCTGATCACGTGACTCTCCTTGGACTGCTGCTGCCAGCAACACAGAGAAGCCGGCAGTGTAACGAGCGGAGCGATTGTTAGACAAGGCTGTCAGCTACTTAACACTCGAACTATGAGCACTGAATAATTTATAAATATTACATCCTACCTAATAATATAACTAAATCAAATAATAATATAAAGCTATATATTTACGATTTAGCTAATATCGCAAATATAAGCAATATAAAATTATATGAACAGGTAATATACATTATATACATTGTGACCCATTCAGGGGTCGCAATTACAAATTACAAATAGATTGGTGGTGGACGGGAGTAGCAGTGGACGGGAGTAGTGATGGACGGGAGTGACAATGGGTGTGATGGCTCTGAGTGACAGTGGGGTCGTTTTATTGGGAGTGGCACTGGTTTTGG
Organism: Cherax quadricarinatus; assembly: GCF_038502225.1. Lineage (NCBI taxonomy): Eukaryota > Metazoa > Arthropoda > Malacostraca > Decapoda > Parastacidae > Cherax > Cherax quadricarinatus. The sequence continues at coordinate 72,854,446 of NC_091293.1, forward strand.
AGGAAGGAGTAGAGTGCGTTAAGATAATACATACACAGTGGGTTTGATGGGCAGGAGCTGTGGTGAATTCGATTGACAGAAAAGGTTAGGTGGATGGGAATGACAGTGAGTTCAGTAGAAGGCAGTGTGACAAAGACGTCAGTGCAAAAGAGTGACAGTGCGATCGGTGGACTGCTGTGTTGGTGGGGTTAGTGGGTAGGAGTAGTAGTGGGATTGGTGGATAAGAGTGACAGTTGGTTCGGTGGACAGGTTCAATGAAAAGGAGAGGTAACGATTTCCGTGGGCGGCAGTGGCTGTGGGTAACGGAGGCAGAAGTGGGCATGGTCCAAATTTCCCCTCATCGACTCAGGAAAACTCATTCCCTGGTGTTCCGTGTAATACGGCGCGACTGGTGTAAGCCACTCTGATATATTACCAGCTCTCCTGGCTGTCACACCTCCCTCACACACAAGATAATAATGAACCAACACCAGAAAGAACTGAAAATGCAAAGAGCCAGCGAAGTGATATTAGTCGTGTAGATAATGGTTATAACGCTCGGCTTGTAAACAAAAGGAACAAGACTTGAGTCCAGGTAGGGTCAAAACTCTTGGGAAGGCTCTTCACACCCGCTGCATCTATTAGCTTAACAGTATAAAATAGCTTCCTATGTGTTATTTGGCTAGTGTGAGCCGCATCCTACAAACGCAGCGCACAATAGTTGCAATAGTTTGGTACAATGATTTTGTACTAAAAGAACATTAGGAAACTTACATAACCTTATTAGAGAATGGTATAGCACTGCGTACCTTGTTCCAAGGTTCGTAGGTTCGAGTCTCCTTCAGCCAGAGATCAGTGTTTGTGTATATTTCGCCTGCTCTTGCGAATTCCTTATATATATATATATATATATATATATATATATATATATATATATATATATATATATATATATATATATATATATATATATATATATAATTTTATTTTATTAACACATCGGCCTTCTCCCACCAAGGCAGCGTGGCCGTAAAAGAAAATCTTTCTTCGTCATTCACTCCGTCACTGTCTTACCAGAGAACACGCTTACACTACAATTATAAAACTGAAACATTGACACCTCGCCTTCAGAGTGCAGACACTGTAATTCTCATCTCCAGGACTCAAGTCCGGCCTGCCGGTTTCCCTGACTCCCTTCATAAATGTTACCTTGTTCACACTCCAACAGCACGTCAAGTATTAAAAACAATTTGTCTCCTTTCACTCCTATCTATCATGCTCACTCATGCTTGCTGGAAGTTAAAAGCCTCTCGCACACAAAACCTCCTTTACTCCTTCCCTCCAACCTTGGCTAGGCCGACCCCTACCCCGCTTGCCCTCCACTACAGATTTATACACTCTCGAAGTCATTCTATTTTGCTTCATCCTCTCTACATGTTCGAACTACCTCAACAACCCATCCTCAACCATCTGGATAGTAGTTTTGGTAATCCCGCACCTCCTCCTAATTTCCAAACTACGAATTCTCTCCATTATATTCACACCACACACTGACCTCAGACATGACATCTCCTCTGCCTTCAGCCCATGTTTCACACCCATATAAAAGCGTATAACTATGCTCTCATACATTCCCCTCTTTGCTTCCCTGGACAAAGTTCTTTGTCTCCACAGACTCCTAAGTGCACCACTCACCTTTTTTCCCTCATCAGTTCTATGATTCACCTCATCCTTCATAGACTCATCTACTGACACGTCCACTCCTAAATATCTGAACACATTCACCTCTTCCATACTCTCTCCCACCAATCTGATATCCAATCTTTCGTCATCTGCATCTTCTCTTCAGAATCTCAGTGTCATCAGCAATGAGCAGCTGTGACAACTCCAACTTTGTGTTAGATTCTTTATCTTTTAACCTTACATCTCTTGCCAACACTCATTCATTTCTCTCACAACCCCATCTATAAATATATTGTTAGGTATGTGTCTTACCTAACAACCTGTCTGTATTTTATAACATTTTAATATAAATATATTGAACAACCATGGTGACATCACACATCCCTGTCTAAGGCCTACTTTTACTGGGAAATAATCTCCCTTTCTCCTACATATTCAAACCTGAGCCTCAAAATCCTCGTAAAAACTTTTCACTGCTTTCAGTATCCTACTTCCTATTCCATACATTTGCAACATCTGCCACATTGCCCCCCTATCCACCCTGTCATTCACCTTTTTCCAAATCCATAAATGTCACAAAAACCTCTTAACCCTTATCTAAATACTGTTCACTTATATGCTTCACTGCATACACTTGATCTACACACCCCCATACCTTTCATCTGCTATCCTTCTCTTAATCTTATGCTTAATTCTTTCAATAATAACTCTACCATACTCTTTACCATATATACTCAACAGACTTATTCTCCTATAATTTTTACACTCTCTGTTGTCCTCTTTGCCTTTATACAGAGGAACTATTCATGCTCTTTGCCAATCCCTAGGTACCTTACCCTCTTCCATACATTTATTACATAATTGCACCCACTGCTCCCAAACTATATCCCCACCTGCTTTTAACATTTCTATCTTTTATCCCATTAGTCCCAGTTGCCTTACTCCCTTTCATTCTACCCACAGCCTTACAAACTTCCCCCACACTCACAACTGGCTCTTCCTCACTCCTACAAGATGTTATTCCTCTTTGCCCTATACACGAAATCACAGCTTCCCTATCTTCATCAACATTTAACAGTTCCTCAGAATATTCCCTCCATCTTCTCGATAACTCTAGCTCTCCCTGTAATAACTCTCCTCTCCTATTTTTAACTATCAAATCCACTCGTTCCCTAGACTTTCCCAACCTAGTAATCTCACACCAAAACTTTTTCTTATTTGCAACAAAACTTGTTGATAACATCTCATACACTCTCTCACCTGCTCTCTTTTTACATTGCTTTACCACTGTCTTAACCTCCCTTTTTCTTTCCATATACTCTTCCTTCCTTGCATCACTACTACTTTCTAAAAAGCTCTCATATGCTAACTTTTTCTCCCTTACTACTCTCTACATTATTCCACCAATCACTCTTTTTCCCTCCCGCACCCACTTTCCTATAACCAAAAACTTCTGAACACTCTAACACTATATTTTTAAACCAACCCCATACATCTTCGACCCCACTGCCTATACTCTCACTAGTCCAGTAGTTGTTTATATCTTACGCTAATTTCCTCTTCCTTTAGTTTATAAACCTTCGCCTCTCTTTTACTTGCTGCTTCTATTTTCCTTATATCCCATCTACCTTTTACTCTCACTTTAGCTACAACTAAAAGGTGATCTGATATGTCTGTGGCCCCTCTACAAACATGTACATCAGTGGTTCCCAAACTTTTTCAGCTTGTTACCCAATTTAACATGCCACATAAAGCATGTTACCCCTTTCACAAAATGTAGTTATTATTGATATATTTGGCTAAACGTGAACGTATACAGCCTCGCATACTCTGCTAATCCTAGCAATACCATTGAAAACGTAAGAACCACACATACATTATATATAAAATTAATAATAGCTACAAATTCACAGTAACAGTGGGTAAATACTAACTATATACTGCACAGGGCAGTACACATACATACCAGCTTATGTTAGGTAAGACACATATGCAACAGTTAGGCATCTTTATTTCGAAACGTTTCGCCTACACAGTAGGCTTCTTCAGTCGAGTACAGAAAAGTTGATAGAAGCAGAAGATACTTGAAGACGATGTAATCAGTCCATCACCCTTAAAGTTTTGAGGTGGTCAGTCCCTCAGTCTGGAGAAGAGCATTGTTCCGTTGTCTGAAACAATATGAAGTTGAAGTGACAGAATGGGGCCTTATATAGTGCCAGGAGGTGAGACGTAGGTTGCTTTGGGTTGCCCTCCCAGACAACGGAACAATGCTCTTCTCCAGACTGAGGGACTGACCACCTCAAAACTTTAAGGGTGATGGACTGATTACATCGTCTTCAAGTATCTTCTGCTTCTATCAACTTTTCTGTACTCGACTGAAGAAGCCTACTGTGTATGCGAAACGTTTCGAAATAAAGATACCTAACTGTTGCATATGTGTCTTACCTAACAATCTGTCGGTATTTTATACCATTTTAATGTTCATACCAGCTTATGTCTACCTCGGCTGATGCTCACAGATAAACTGACAGTCTGAAATAGAGGCAGCCTCAGGAAGTGAGTGACGCGTACTGGACAGGTCGATCTGGGCTACTGAGTGACTTTTGTCCTGAAGCATACTTGTCAAAATACTTTTGGGTTTCCACACACTTAGCTATATATTTCTTCTTTTCTAATACTGTATATTAGTTTTTGATGTTTATTGTTATTTGGTTTAACTTTATTACTTACTTATAATAGGTTTACTTTACAACTTTATATACTAAGACAAAGTTAACAATAATCCTCATACCGGGTACCGCATTGTTTTCTTGATTTTCAGAATTCATAACTTTTTTTCTGTCACCCCTCCATTACCCCCCAAAAATGGTTAAATTACCCCCAGGGGGTAATTTACCCCCAGTTTGGGAACCATTGATGTACATCCTGAAGTCTACTCATCAGTCTTTTATATAGCAATACGCAGTTCAACAAACTACTGTCATTACGTCCTACATCACGTCTTGTATACTTATTTATCCTCTTTTTCTTAAAATATGTATTACCTATTACCTGTATAAAGTTCAGTCAAAGGGCCCCCATTATCATTTATACCTGGTGAGACAAACTTACCTACCACACCCTCTTTAAATGCTTCTCCTATTTTATCATTTAGGTCCCATACCACAATTACTCTCTCACTTGGTTCATAAGTTCCTACACATTCGTTAACATCTCCCAAAACCTCTCTCTCTCCTCTACACTCCTGTAATGCATTTTTACAACTTCAGGGCCTCACCTCGTAGTCCCTGGCTGAATATAAGAGTTAATTGCTTTTCACTTGGCTTCTAGTCTTATCTCTCGGCGTATTTATTCCCACACTAATGTACCTCTTAAATTGGACTCGTCCTTATGTTCGCTGGCTAGGCTGGCGCCATGCGACCCCCACAAACTTTCCGTTGTCTCTTGCTTTAGGTAACGCGCCGTGTGTAATGGATGTCTGTCGCACGGCATTCATCGTGCACCAAGAGTCATGAATTCAGCGTCTTGCGTCCTTTATCATGAACTCTACGTCTTTTTTTTATACATCATGTTATACATCGTGTTGGGCATCATGTACTGCTTACCATCTATGATGTGTCAACTGCTAGTCTTTTCACACCGTGATCTCCAAAGACTCCCTTATTGCACTCTAATATAAGTTATGCCAAACTAAACCGTGAATATATATATATATATATATATATATATATATATATATATATATATATATATATATATATATATATATATATATATGTATATGTATATATATATATATATATATATATATATATATATATATATATATATATATATATATATATATATATATATATATATATATATATATATATATATATATATATATACATATGCAATAAGATCACAGTAAACAGGTGATTTCAGAATATGCAAAACAACCACTGTGAAAGAATAGAGAAATTCCAAGCGCTTTCGTGACTACTCACATTATCAAGGAACTATGATAGTTCCTTGATAAAGTGAGAAGTCACGAAATCGATTGGAATTTCTCTATTCTTTCACAGTGGTTGTTTTGCATATATATATATATATATATATATATATATATATATATATATATATATATATATATATATATATATATATATATATATATATATATATATATATATATATATATATATATATATATATATATATATATTCGAAAGTACCACCTCTATGGTTGGATTGGGGACCCTCATCCTCAGAGAAGACAATAAACGTACCTCAGGGAAAACTCGAGGTTCTCCCCGGAGCTGTTTGAATATTTTCTTCTCCTACCACCCCTTATATTTGATATTCTATGTGAACATTTATTAATAAACAGAATACATTTACAGAAAAACATTACCATGAATACAATGGCACAATGTATCAAAAATCATGAATTTCCTCCAGCTCCTCCAAGGCTGGACGTGAGCCAAGTATGAAGCAAGCATTATCCCTCTGGATGGCTACGCTGAGGCGCTGGAACATGAAGGTCCCTTGGGTCCCTGGTGGTGTCGATGAGTCTGGAACCCAATTCTTTGATGAAACGTGTGGCATTTTTTCCCCATGATCCCAAGGTCTCTGATTCCACTGGGACAAATTGATACTGTTGGCTTATGTCCCTGTACTTGCTGATCTTGTACTCCTCCCTGTGGTCAGCAGCTCCTCCCTGTCGCCCCACACTGTGATGGATATAAGTGTCAGCCAGTGTGGACACACAGGTATAGTCCCATGCTAAGAAGAGCTTGCCATTCTTCCAAGGATAGATGGTGATCCCGTCGGGACGGTTTGCTGGGTTGTGGGTATTGTTGGCTGCTAATGATCGGGGCTCCCTCTCGGCTGGGCATCCAGCTGTAGCAAGGGTTCTCTTAATGATGTCGTTGACCTCATTGTGTCTTGCATGCCAGCCCTTGGTTTTGGAACAGTTAAGATCATGTAGACCGTATTGGTCTGCTTGCACTTCGCCGCAAATATACGTATATTCTGTGTGAACTGAGGCAGCAAGGCGCAGAGCCACTGCAATACGGAGGGTCTTAGGGTCGAGTCGCGTTCCCATTGCCGATATGGGAACTGTTTGGATGAAGTCCCCGGAGTAAGGTGCGCTCACAGCCGGAGACGGGCAATCTCCCTATCTGATGTTGCAGCCCTGAGCATGTTGGCAAGCACCTTTTCAGCGATTGGGACATCCCAGCTTGACTGTTTGTGAGCCAGTGTTGCACTAGGGTTTGGTGCTGGAGCAGAAAGAGTCTCCCATTCAGTGATGGCACTGGCATAGCTAGGGTCTTCTATTCCTGCTGAGTCACTGAGGGTATCAGGAAAAATTTGTCTTATTAACTCGTTCGTTGCTATGGAAGAGGATAGGAAAGCTGGTAGAGCAATCTGGGAGGATCTGCGTACTCCTAGCCCCCCAAGCCTGACCGGAAGTGAGGCTTGCAACCACTGTCCATCATCAAGGGAAAGATTCAATACACTCTCTAGCATGGTCTTAAGGAGAGAGTCATATTCCTTGAGTTTTGGACTGCTGAAGGCTGGGATTTGGGATTGACAGGCACCTGGTGAGTAGGTAGAAGGCACCGTGTGTGTCAATGTCTTTCATCCTGCTTTCTATCGTCCATATATATATATATATATATATATATATATATATATATATATATATATATATATATATATATATATATATATATATATATATATATATATATATATATGCAAAACAACCTCTCTGAAAGAATAGAGAAATTCCAAGCGCTTTCGTGACTACTCACATTATCAAGGAACTATCACGAAAGCGCTTGGAATTTCTCTATTCTTTCAGAGTGGTTGTTTTGCATATTCTGAAATCACCTGTTTACTGTGATCTTATTGCATATATATATATATATATATATATATATATATATATATATATATATATATATATATATATATATATATATATATATATATATATATATATATATATATATATATATATATATATATATATATATATATATATATATGTATGTATATATATGCAAAACAACCACTCTGAAAGAATAGATAAATTCCAAGCGCTTTCGTGACTACTCACATTATCAAGGAACTATGAAAGTGAAGCATCCAAGGAAGCTATATAAGGGGTCCGGCCAGCACCTCACTATCAGATCCCACAACGGTTAAACACGTGACGCGCGGCGAGCCAACTTGGATAGGTCCTTTGCACAACTCACCCCCAAGCTATTTATTTGTCCAGTGTATTATTAAATTCTTCCCAAATTCTATTGTGTGATGAATGGTTTGAAAAACCGACAAGTTGAAGATTGAGACACTTATGCAGCATATGGGAATCTTTATTCATATGCTACGTTTCCTGAATAAAGATTCCCATATGCTGCATAAGTGTCTCAATCTCCAAATTCTATTAATTATAAATGGATCTAATTTATATAAACCAAAGGAAATATTCATATTATTGTCAAAACTGCTTTTTATGAAACAAGATTCAATTATATTCCTGTCGACCATGGACTTGCTTGATACTACTTTCTCAACTTTTTGAAAATCAATTGGATTGTTAAAATCTCTTACATGAATAAATAGAGCATTGGAATCTTGTCCAGTTCTAATGCTATATATATATATATATATATATATATATATGCTATATATATATATATATATATATATATATATATATATATATATATATATATATATATATCACATGCCTTTTCCAAACCCATAAATGCAACGAAAACTTCTTTACCCTTATCTTAAATACTGTTCACTTATATGCTTCACTGTATACACCTGGTGTACACATCGCCTACCCTTCCTAAAGCTTCCTTGTTCTTATGCGATCCTGCTTTCCATCTTAATCTTAATTCTTTCTATAATAAGTCTACCAAAGACCTGATCAGGTATACTCAACAAGCTTATTTATTCTCCTATAATTCTTACACTCTATTTTGTCTCCATTGCATTTATACAAAGGAATTGTTCATGCTTCCTGTTAGTCCCTTGGTATCTTCCCCTCTTTCGTACATTTATTATATAAAAGCACCAACCCTTTGGGACCTGTATCCCTACCTGCGTTTAGCATTTCTGGCTTGATCCCATCAATCCCATCTGCTTTATCTCTTTTCATTCTAACCACTGCCTCACACACCTTACCCACACTCACATCTTCTGAACGTTCCTCACTCCTAAAAGATGCTATACCTCCGTGGCCACTGCACGAAATCACAGCCTCCCTATCTTCATCAACCTTTAGCAGTTCCTCAAAATATTCCCTTCATCTTCCCCATACCTCCAATTCCTCAACTAATAATTCGCCTCTTCTATTTTTAAATGTCAAATCTATTAGTTCCCTAAGCTTTCTTAACTTATTAATCTCACTTCAATTTTTTTCTTATTCTCAGCAAAATTTGTTGATAACATCTCACCCACTCTCATTAGCTCTTCTTTTGCATTCCTTCGATATTGTATACCATTAATATAATGATATCAGAGGACTTCATTTGTAATTTGAAAAATGTAAATCTGAACATTAGCACAATGGTTAGTTTCCGTGCTTTATATCACTGCTGGGGTCTCATTGTCCCCAGTCAAATAAAATGTGCGAGATCTTTTTGTATGGTATCATTGGGATTTTGTAAAATTCTATCATAATACTTTAACTTATGTGCTAATTAAAGTATGTATGTACTTCAGTATTACTCTGAAAGACAGCAGGGAACAATTATTTCCCATATAGAAAATTATATATCCATTATCACAGAAGGGAACTGCCATCTGGCAGCTGTATGAACATCATGTGAGCGATGCCGGTTAACACAACGCCGGTTAACACAACGCCGGTTAACACAACGCCGGTTAACACAACGCCGGTTAACACAACGCCGGTTTACACAACGCCGGTTAACACAACGCCGGTTAACACAATGTGTTGACGACAGCATAAATAACCTTATTTAATTTTTAAGTCACCCAAACAATTTTATACTCTTCAAAATATATCTTTTATGAATATAATTATGAAGTTCGAATTTTAGAACATAAGTTTTATGAGTATTATATAGTTCTAAAAGCCACATTGTTACAAATTTATTTTGATATTGTTTAAACAATTCGAGCAGAACTATAACTTTACAGATGAATTGTATGGCTCTGGTGGCCTGGTGGTTATCGCTCTCGCTTCACACGGCGAGGGCCTGGGTTCGATTCCCAGCCAGGGTAGAAACATTGGACGTGTTTCTTTCCACCTGTTGTCTATGTTCCCCATCAGTAAAATGGGTACCTGGGTGTTAGTCGACTGGTGTGGGTCGCATCCTGGGACACTGACCTAAGGAGGCCTGGTCACAGACCGGGCCGCGGGGGCGTTGACCCCCAGAACTCTCTCCAGGTAAACTCCAGGTAATAAGGAGACACGTTCAGCATCAGTTGTTCAATAGCTGTTTCGACAAAAGTGAACAGTTATCACAATTCCAACGATCCACTGGACTGTAACATACCCACATATCGTTAAGAGTGCAAGCACTTGCCATCCTCGTAAAAATTCTTGACTGCTTTTATCACAAACCTCTTGTAAATCAATTAATGAAACGAAAACCTCCTTACCCTTATCTAAATATTATTCACTTATATGCTTCAATGTAAATACTTGGTCTACTGGCCCATGCTGGGCAGGTCCATCCTCATTTCGCTAATACTACACCATTAATATGCGATCCTGCTCTCAATATTACTCTTCATTTTTTCATTAATGACTCAATCATACATCTTACCTTATTTCCTTAAAATTTCTACACTTTTATGTTCTGTCATTATACAAAGGAACTTTGCACATTCTCTTTCAATCAATTGGTACATTTCTCTCTTTCATACATTTACTGAAGAAAAATACCAATAACACGTGAACTGTACACCATCTGCCTTTAACATTTCTGTTTTTATCCCATCAAAACCAGTTGCTTTACCCCCTTTTCACTTTACCTCAATCCTAACAGATTTTATACTCCCCCTTTTCATCAACATGTAAAAGCGCCTCAAAATATTCCCGCCATCTTCCCAATACTTTTAACTCCCCCTCTAATAACTCCCCAATTCTGATTGTCATAGCCATTCGTTCCATAGGCATTCTCAACCTATTAACTCATTCTAAAACGTCTTTTTTATATTCTCAACAAAATTTGTTGAGAGAAACTCACCCACTCTCTCATTTACTCTTCTTTTACACTCAATCATCACTCTCTTAACCTCTCTTTCAATTTACATATACTCCTCCCTCCTTATATCAGCTCTGTTTTTATTAAATCCTTTCATATGCTAATATTATCTCCCTCACTAATATCTGTACCGCAACATTCCACCAATCGCTCCTCCCTCCCGCACCCATCCTCCTACTTAATACTTAAATCTACCCCATACCTCTTCGGTCTTCTCATTACCTACATTGTAACTAGCCCATCTTTTCCCTAGTAGCTGTCTATATCTTACCCTAACTATTTTTTTTTTTATTATCACACCGGCCGATTCCCACCAAGGCAGGGTGGCCCGAAAAAGAAAAACTTTCACCATCATTCACTCCATCACTGTCTTGCCAGAAGGGTGCTTTACACTACAGTTTTTAAACTGCAACATTAACACCCCTCCTTCAGAGTGCAGGCACTGTACTTCCCATCTCCAGGACTCAAGTCCGGCCTGCCGGTTTCCCTGAATCCCTTCATAAATGTTACTTTGCTCACACTCCAACAGCACGTCAAGTATTAAAAACCATTTGTCTCCATTCACTCCTATCAAACACGCTCACGCATGCCTGCTGGAAGTCCAAGCCCCTCGCACACAAAACCTCCTTTACACCCTCCCTCCAACCCTTCCTAGGCCGACCCCTACCCCGCCTTCCTTCCACTACAGACTGATACACTCTTGAAGTCATTCTGTTTCGCTCCATTCTCTCTACATGTCCGAACCACCTCAACAACCCTTCCTCAGCCCTCTGGACAACAGTTTTGGTAATCCCGCACCTCCTCCTAACTTCCAAACTACGAATTCTCTGCATTATATTCACACCACACACTGCCCTCAGACATGACATCTCCACTGCCTCCAGCCTTCTCCTCGCTGCAACATTCATCACCCACGCTTCACACCCATATAAGAGCGTTGGTAAAACTATACTCTCATACATTCCCCTCTTTGCCTCCAAGGACAAAGTTCTTTGTTTCCACAGACTCCTAAGTGCACCACTCACTCTTTTTCCCTCATCAATTCTATGATTCACCTCATCTTTCATAGACCCATCCGCTGACACGTCCACTCCCAAATATCTGAATACGTTCACCTCCTCCATACTCTCTCCCTCCAATCTGATATTCAATCTTTCATCACCTAATCTTTTTGTTATCCTCATAACCTTACTCTTTCCTGTATTCACCTTTAATTTTCTTCTTTTGCACACCCTACCAAATTCATCCACCAATCTCTGCAACTTCTCTTCAGAATCTCCCAAGAGCACAGTGTCATCAGCAAAGAGCAGCTGTGACAACTCCCACTTTGTGTGTGATTCTTTATCTTTTAACTCCACGCCTCTTGCCAAAACCCTCGCATTTACTTCTCTTACAACCCCATCTATAAATATATTAAACAACCACGGTGACATCACACATCCTTGTCTAAGGCCTACTTTTACTGGGAAAAAATTTCCCTCTTTCCTACATACTCTAACTTGAGCCTCACTATCCTCGTAAAAACTCTTCACTGCTTTCAGTAACCTACCTCCTACACCATACACTTGCAACATCTGCCACATTGCCCCCCTATCCACCCTGTCATACGCCTTTTCCAAATCCATAAATGCCACAAAGACCTCTTTAGCCTTATCTAAATACTGTTCACTTATATGTTTCACTGTAAACACCTGGTCCACACACCCCCTACCTTTCCTAAAGCCTCCTTGTTCATCTGCTATCCTATTCTCCGTCTTACTCTTAATTCTTTCAATTATAACTCTACCATACACTTTACCAGGTACACTCAACAGACTTATCCCCCTATAATTTTTGCACTCTCTTTTATCCCCTTTGCCTTTATACAAAGGAACTATGCATGCTCTCTGCCAATCCCTAGGTACCTTACCCTCTTCCATACATTTATTAAATAATTGCACCAACCACTCCAAAACTATATCCCCACCTGCTTTTAACATTTCTATCTTTATCCCATCAATCCCGGCTGCCTTACCCCCTTTCATTTTACCTACTGCCTCACGAACTTCCCCCACACTCACAACTGGCTCTTCCTCACTCCTACAAGATGTTATTCCTCCTTGCCCTATACACGAAATCACAGCTTCCCTATCTTCATCAACATTTAACAATTCCTCAAAATATTCCTTCCATCTTCCCAATACCTCTAACTCTCCATTTAATAACTCTCCTCTCCTATTTTTAACTGACAAATCCATTTGTTCTCTAGGCTTTCTTAACTTGTTAATCTCACTCCAAAACTTTTTCTTATTTTCAACAAAATTTGTTGATAACATCTCACCCACTCTCTCATTTGCTCTCTTTTTACATTGCTTCACCACTCTCTTAACTTCTCTCTTTTTCTCCATATACTCTTCCCTCCTTGCATCACTTCTACTTTGTAAAAACTTCTCATATGCTAACTTTTTCTCCCTTACTACTCTCTTTACATCATCATTCCACCAATCGCTCCTCTTCCCTCCTGCACCCACTTTCCTGTAACCACAAACTTCTGCTGAACACTCTAACACTACATTTTTAAACCTACCCCATACCTCTTCGACCCCATTGCCTATGCTCTCATTAGCCCATCTATCCTCCAATAGCTGTTTATATCTTACCCTAACTGCCTCCTCTTTTAGTTTATAAACCTTCACCTCTCTCTTCCCTGATGCTTCTATTCTCCTTGTATCCCATCTACCTTTTACTCTCAGTATAGCTACAACTAGAAAGTGATCTGATATATCTGTGGCCCCTCTATAAACATGTACATCCTGAAGTCTACTCAACAGTCTTTTATCTACCAATACATAATCCAACAAACTACTGTCATTTCGCCCTACATCATATCGTGTATACTTATTTATCCTCTTTTTCTTAAAATATGTATTACCTATAACTAAACCCCTTTCTATACAAAGTTCAATCAAAGGGCTCCCATTATCATTTACACCTGGCACCCCAAACTTACCTACCACACCCTCTCTAAAAGTTTCTCCTACTTTAGCATTCAAGTCCCCTACCACAATTACTCTCTCACTTGGTTCAAAGGCTCCTATACATTCACTTAACATCTCCCAAAATCTCTCTCTCTCCTCTGCATTCCTCTCTTCTCCAGGTGCATACACGCTTATTATGACCCACTTCTCGCATCCAACCTTTACTTTAATCCACATAATTCTTGAATTTACACATTCATATTCTCTTTTCTCCTTCCATAACTGATCATTTAACATTACTGCTACCCCTTCCTTTGCTCTAACTCTCTCAGATACTCCAGATTTAATCCCATTTATTTCCCCCCACTGAAACTCTCCTACCCCCTTCAGCTTTGTTTCGCTTAGGGCCAGGACATCCAACTTCTTTTCATTCATAACATCAGCAATCATCTGTTTCTTGTCATCCGCACTACATCCACGCACATTTAAGCAACCCAGTTTTATAAAGTTTTTCTTCTTCTCTTTTTTAGTAATTGTATACAGGAGAAGGGGTTACTAGCCCATTGCTCCCGGCATTTTAGTCGCCTCATACGACACGCATGGCTTACGGAGGAAAGATTCTTTTCCACTTCCCCATGGACAATAGAAAAAATAAAAAAGAACAAGAGCTATTTAGAAAAAAGAGAAAAACCTAGATGTATGTATATATATATATGCATGTGCGTGTCTGTGAAGTGTGACCAAAGTGTAAGTAGGAGTAGCAAGATATCCCTGTTATCTTAGCGTGTTTATGAGACAGAACTACCTCCTCCTTTTGTTTATAAACTTTCTCCTCTCTCTTATATACTAATGTCATTTTCCTTGTACCCCATCTACCTTTTACTCTCCCTGTAGCTGCAACAAAATAATAATCAGATACACTTGTTGCCCCTCTGTAAAGATACGTATCCGGAAGTCTACTCATCATCCTGTTATCCACTAATACATTCTCCAACAAACTGTTGTTATTAGGCCATATATAATATCTCTTTTTCTTAAAATATGTACTACCTATTACCAACCCTCTTTCTATACAAAGTTCAGCCAAAAGTCCCTGGCACCCCAGACATACCACTACGCTCTCTGCAACAACTTTCCCCAATTTAGCATTTAAATTCTCCACAATTACTCTTTCACTTGATTAAAAACATTTTATACACTAGCTTACCCTCTCCCAAATTCACCTTTTCTCTCTTCT
This sequence comes from Cherax quadricarinatus, assembly GCF_038502225.1. NCBI lineage: Eukaryota > Metazoa > Arthropoda > Malacostraca > Decapoda > Parastacidae > Cherax > Cherax quadricarinatus. Next base: position 72,869,547 of record NC_091293.1, read on the forward strand.
ACACTCCTCTCTTCTCCACTCATGCACTTCCTATAACCTAATTTTCGAATCTGACTTTCATTTTAATCATCATAATCCTTCAGTTTATTTAATTATATTCCCTTTTTCCTGGTGTGACTGATCCTGCAGCATTATTGCTACTATTTTCATAGCTGCAACTCCCTCAGCTTGGTTTCGCATAGAGCTACGACATGCAGCTTCTTTTCATTCATAGCATTCACTATGATCTCTTTCTTATCATCTGCACAACATCCACGCACGTACAAATATTATATTCCAGCTTTATTATTTGTTTCATCTTTTGACATGTAGTAATTTATACTGGAGAAAGTGGTTCCTAGCAATTTGCTCCTCGTGTTTTAGTAACATTTATAAGATAACTCAAAGGGAAGGGGGTGTATAGATATACGTGTACATGACATAAATAAATAAATATATATATATATATATATATATATATATATATATATATATATATATATATATATATATATATATATATATATTTATATTGAGTATATATATATATATATATATATATTATATATATATATATATATATATATATATATATATATATATATATATATATATATATATATATATATATGTTGATGACACTGTGCTCTTGGGAGATTCTGAAGAGAAGTTGCAGAGATTGGTGTATGAATTTGGTAGGGTGTGCAAAAGAAGAAAATTAAAGGTGAATACAGGAAAGAGTAAGGTTATGAGGATAACAAAAAGATTAGGTGATGAAAGATTGGATATCAGATTGGAGGGAGAGAGTATGGAGGAGGTGAATGTATTCAGATATTTGGGAGTGGACGTGTCAGCGGATGGGTCTATGAAAGATGAGGTGAATCATAGAATTGATGAGGGGAAAAGGGTGAGTGGTGCACTTAGGAGTCTGTGGAGACAAAGAACTTTGTCCTTGGAGGCAAAGAGGGGAATGTATGAGAGTATAGTTTTACCAACGCTCTTATATGGGTGTGAAGCATGGGTGATGAATGTTGCAGCGAGGAGAAGGCTGGAGGCAGTGGAGATGTCATGTCTGAGGGCAATGTGTGGTGTGAATATAATGCAGAGAATTCGTAGTTTGGAAGTTAGGAGGAGGTGCGGGATTACCAAAACTGTTGTCCAGAGGGCTGAGGAAGGGTTGTTGAGGTGGTTCGGACATGTAGAGAGAATGGAGCGAAACAGAGTGACTTCAAGAGTGTATCAGTCTGTAGTGGAAGGAAGGCTGGGTAGGGGTCGGCCTAGGAAAGGTTGGAGGGAGGGGGTAAAGGAGGTTTTGTGTGCGAGGGGCTTGGACTTCCAGCAGGCATGTGTGAGCGTGTTTGATAGGAGTGAATGGAGACAAATGGTTTTTAATACTTGACGTGCTGTTGGAGTGTGAGCAAAGTAACATTTATGAAGGGGTTCAGGGAAACCGGCAGGCCGGACTTGAGTCCTGGAGATGGGAAGTACAGTGCCTGCACTCTGAAGGAGGGGTGTTAATGTTGCAGTTTAAAAACTGTAGTGTAAAGCACCCTTCTGGCAAGACAGTGATGGAGTGAATGATGGTGAAAGTTTTTCTTTTTCGGGCCACCCTGCCTTGGTGGGAATATATATATATACATATATATATATTCATATATATATTTATATATATATGTATATATGCAATAAGATCACAGTAAACAGGTGATTTCAAATTATGCAAAACAACCACTGTGAAAGAGTAGTGAAATTCCAAGCGCTTTCGTGACTACTCACATTGTCAAGGAACTATAGTTCCTTGACAATGTGAGCAGTCACGAAAGCTCTTGGAATTTCACTACTCTTTCACAGTGGTTGTTTTGTATATATGTATGCATATATATATTAATATATGTTTATGTCAAAATTTACCTCCAGTTTTTCAGTCAGCGGAACTTGGCTTCATATTGCTTAAAATCAAACAAAGAATTAGAACTCGACTAAACAATTTGTGGGTATAATTAACAAAATCTCTCTCTTTCTCTCTCTCTCTCTATGTTTCTTTTCCCTTTCTTCTTTCTTTTAAGTTCACTATCCAAGAAACTATTTTTCTCTACTCTCTGAAGAACATATACGTTGAAGCACACGTCCTGAGCCGTATTTTTTTCTCGCGTTCACTTGGAGAAATCTTTTGCTCGGTGGGTTAGGGATCTCTCAGTCCTCATTGCAGTTTTTCAGGAACCAACTTTCTTCAGGCTGATCTTTTCGGGGACTAAAGTAATCCTTAACGACCTCAGCTTCCTGCCATCAGCCGAGGTCAGGATCGCTCTCTTCCGCGAATATTCCTTTTCCTGGACATTTTCCTTGGTTTCTTGGACGTTTAATTTCTGAAAATGGCGTTGTATATAACCCTAAGTTAAACCTTAATAAATGGTGATTTTTATGCGGAGAGAGAAAGAGAGAAAGAGAGAGAGAGAGAGAGAGAGAGAGAGAGAGAGAGAGAGAGAGAGAGAGAGAGAGAGAGAGAGAGAGAGAGGCAAACAGAAGATAAGGTGAGCAAAATCCAGATTAACAGAGAATTCTAGGCATTCCCTCGTGAAACGGAGACAGTTTTCCCCTCTGGCAGTGAAGCGGCACTCCCCTCTTTTGCATCTGGGAATGAAGAGGGTGATGAGCGCGGTATTCACAGTTTTCTCTGGCCGTCTCGTGTAATCTAGCAGGAAGTCTCGTTCACGGCGTGAAGGTGCTTGTCCTTATCTGGAGCGTTCCTTCTCTTACCTCTCATTCTCCTCCTCCAGCCGTTCTTATCTCCTAACTTTTCATTCACATTCTTTTTCCCCTGCTTCCCCTCCCCTTTACCTCTCTCTCTCTTTGTCTATCTACTCTCAAGACTCCGGTCTGCTCCTTGCCGTGGCCTTATCTCTAAGGGGGTCATTATGGCCAGTTCTTTCAGACTCGTCCCTCTGTTACTTTCTTCTGTCTATTAATCCCTCTTTCTTCTTTATATCTACCTGTTTTCTCTCTTTTTCTCTCTTTATGCCTTATTTTTCTGTTCCTCCCAATCACTCTTTCCCTCTCGAACACCATTAATCCTAAGCTTTTACAAATATTATTATGTCGCTCGATAAGTCTCCCCCCTTCCCATGGAAATGGAGTCGCTCATCTTCCTCGGATCAAACCTAGTTACCTCCCAATTCCCAAGCGCTGTGTGACCTGTTAGGGTTTTGTTCTTCCCACAAGACTAAATTAATTACTAAATGTGTTTTGTCGCTGAGATTCGAGCAAGATATTAATGCATCCTGATATTACACGCTACCCTACCATAAGGTCAATGATCCGAGAAAGGTATCACCATAATCCATAAACTCCGCCCGTTCTAACTCAAAGACCCCAGAGAAGTATCTACGTAACTCATAAATCCATCCTCCTCTACCTATGGCATGCAAGCAGAGAACAGTATAGAGTGCAGATTAGGTTTTAATGCAGATAAATATCAACGATAAAGATTTAGAGATACATACAACAGGTATTCAGAAGACTTACAAGCTGTTATATTGAATTAATATCCCAGTTTCTTGAATATAAGTGGAAAGTTGGCAATACTACAACACAAAAAAAAAATTATTAACACACTGGCCGATTCCCACCAAGGCAGGGTGGTCCGAAAAAGAAAAACTTTCACCATCATTCACTCCATCACTGTCTTGCCAGAAGGGTGCTTTACACTTCAGTTTTTAAACTACAACATTAACACCCCTCCTTCAGAGTGCAGGCACTGTACTTCCCATCTCCAGGACTCAAGTCCGGCCTGCCGGTTTCCCTGAACCCCTTCATAAATGTTACTTTGCTCACACTCCAACAGCACGTCAAGTATTAAAAACCATTTGTCTCCATTCACTCCTATCAAACACGCTCACGCATGCCCGCTGTAAGTCCAAGCCCCTCGCACACAAAACCTCCTTTACCCCCTCCCTCCAACCTTTCCTAGGCCGACCCCTACCCCGCCTTCCTTCCACTACAGACTGATACACCCCTGAAGTGCATCAGTCTGTAGTGGAAGGAAGACACACAGGCTTTGAAGTTTATAGCCAATCAAAGGAGCGATTCTCTAGTTATCGCATAGCACCTTTCAAGGCAGGTGAAATTGCTGACCTAGAAAATGTACAGAGAACCTTCACGGCGCGCATAACGGAGATAAAACACCTCAATTATTGGGAGCGCTTGAGGTTCCTAAACCTGTATTCCCTGGAACGCAGGCGGGAGAGATGCATGATTATATACACCTGGAAAATCCTAGAGGGACTAGTACCGAACTTGCACACGAAAATCACTCACTACGAAGGCAAAAGACTTGGCAGACGATGCAACATCCCCCCAATGAAAAGCAGGGGTGTCACTAGCACGTTAAGAGACCATACAATAAGTGTCAGGGGCCCAAGACTGTTCAACTGCCTCCCAGCACACATAAGGGGGATTACCAACAGACCCCTGGCAGTCTTCAAGCTGGCACTGGACAAGCACCTAAAGTCGGTTCCTGACCAGCCGGGCTGTGGCTCGTACGTTGGTTTGCGTGCAGCCAGCAGTAACAGCCTGGTTGATCAGGCTCTGATCCACCAGGAGGCCTGGTCACAGACCGAGCCGCGGGGGCGCTGACCCCCGGAACTCTCTCCAGGTAAACTCCAGGTAGACACCTTTATTCCAAAATGCTGTAACACTTTAAGGTTGAAACCACTCAGAAGTTGCATTCTAATGAGGCATCTTGTTTTTATCTCAAGAATACCAGTATTTCATTATTTTCTATTACACCAATGTTTAAAGTCTGAAACCATTTTCCAGAGATTGACTTGTTTAATATAATTTGCATTTGCACAGTTTTAACTCATTGAAAATATTATTTTTAAGAAAATACACCACAGCCATAGGTGTGAAGCTGACTTGAAGAGTATTTTTCAGTTACTACACTTTATCTGACAACTCTGCAAAGCCTAGATCTAAACACATCATTTTCATAGGATGTATCCATCATTAAATACTGAAGCTGATCGGAAGAGGCGGACTCAAGTTATTCTCCATGAGTCCGAGTCTTTCTCAAGGAATCGCGTGAAATCCAAAATCAGGATGGTCGTTATAAAATTGATAATAAGGCACCTCACCATCTCTGTAGATCCCTCGTCCTTTACCTATAGTTAGAAACTATCTGACGAGGCATTACCAAATTATAGACGACAGCCTTAGAGAAAGAAAAAACTGTACCTGAGTATATGACCGGTTTTACATGAGGATGTTGAAAATACGATATTTAAGTTCCACTGAACTCATCAAGTGTTGTCTTAATCACGAAAGATTTTAATATTTAATTATTTTTACTCATTAATATTCAGTTTTAATTTCTCTACAATCTTGTAGGGAAAAAATAATAATTTTTGAAAACTGGAATTTGCATTCATACTAAAATTCTTGTAATTTTTTCAAAATTAGCACCCCAACTTATTGTCAAAAAATAACTCAATAACTCCAATAAAATGGCAAACTGGCAAATATAAAACAAAAACCTATTTAAAATACACTAGCGTTTTGCGTTTGCATCCTGTCAGAAATGGCATCATATAATTATGGCTCAGAAACAAATTTGTTAAATAAAATTTGAAAAATCCTAACTTACACAGTCGAAACCTTATATGAGTCTTCCTTAAGCACATTCCATCAGCCCTGAAAAACTGAAGTTGACCACAAGAGGCTTTCACCAGTTTTTGGGTGGAATCCAGCAACTCCAAGAGGCTTTCACCAGTTTTTTGGGTGGAATCCAGCAACTCCAAGAGGCTTTCACCAGTTTTTTGGGTGGAATCCAGCAACTCCAAATTTGTTAGCTATAATAATAAATTACTCCATGTGAAAGTGGAACAGAATTCTTTCTCCCTAAGCCATGCGTGTCGTAAGAGGCGACTAAAATGCCGGGAGCAAGGGGCTAGTAACCCCTTCTCCTGTGTAAATACTAAATTTTCAAAGAGAAACTGTCATTTTTTCTTTTTTAGGTTACTCTGCCTTGGTGGGATGCGGCCGGTTAGTTGAAAAAGAAATTGATTAGCAAATTTGCATTTACGTACTCTTAACCTATTTGGTGCCACTGTATTCATAAGATGCGTCAGCTACTAAAAGACTGAAAATATTCAGTAGAGGCATAGCCAAGTCATTTAACGGAAAGCAAACAAAATTAGCTAATAATATCAAAGATCAAATTTCTTCTATGTATCGTACACCAGTGTTGAGGTCAGAATCAGCCATAAGACAATTTCCCAAGACACCACTTGGAGTTCAAATACATGGAATCCAAGTGGGTATCTACACATCTTAATAACTGCATTAACCTTTCCCTAGTTCTAGTAAGCTAGTTTTGTAAATTTGAATGCCATTCGGATGAGGAGTTCTCATGACATAAACGAGAACCTCGAAGGAAGAAAGAAAAGAATGAAAAAAATCTGTCAACCACGTTAGTATCAATAACACTTCGGATATGCTTAATAATTTCCCATTCCTAGGCCATCTCTCTCTCTCTCTCTCTCTCTCTCTCTCTCTCTCTCTGTCTCTCTCTCTATGTATCTATGTATCTATCTGTCTGCCTCTCTCTCGCTCACTATTATCAACTCTACCTTCCTGGAAACCTTATAACACACAACGCTGAGTGCAGACGCAGCTTCCCTGCTGCGTAGCTCCTCTCTCAGTGTTACAGTGAGGTAAGAAGATGCTCTGGATTAGAAGGATTCTCCGGAGAGGTTGCTCTGGAGAGAATTCTCTAAATGAAGTTGCTGTGGGAAAACATATTCTCTGAGAGAAGAAGGATGATGTGTGAAACATATTCTACATGAAGATTTTTAAGGGAAAAAGATGTTCTGAAAATGATGCTATAAAAACATAAGAAAGAAGGAACACTGACCCATGCGAAGCAGTCCATGCCACCCTCCCCCAGCTTAGAACAATGATCACTTAGTCAGGTCACTTCCACTTAAGGAAGGAGCACAGCACCAGACCTGGTAGCACATGCTAATCAGGTCCAACTCACACCCACACCCACTCATGTATTTACCCTACTCGGGATTTGTTCCAATCATCCACAACTCTATTAGCAAACCAGTGGTTTCCTATGTCCTTCCTGAATCTGAACTTTTCCAGATTGAAACCATTGCTGCGAGTCCTGTCTTGGCTGGATATTTTCAGCACGCTATTTACATCCCTTTTATTTATTCCTTTTTCTAGGAGAGGATGATCTAGAAGAAGATGTTCTGGGGAGGATGGTCTCAGGGGAACGATTCTCTGGGAATAATGATTTGAGGGGAGGATGCTCTGGGGAGGATGCTCTGGGGAGGATGCTCTGGGGAGGATGCTCTGTGGTGGATGATCTGAATGAGGACGATTTGGGAAAAGATGCTTTGTGGATGGATCCTCTGGGAAGATTGCTCTGGAAAGAATACCCCTGGAGAGGATGCTCTGGGGAGGATACTTTGGCAAGAATAGTCTGGGGAGGATGCTGATGCTCTAAGAATGATTATCTGTATGAGGATGATATAGGAAGGATGCTTTGTAGAAAAATATTGCTCTAGGGAGAATGCTCTAGGAAAGAAGCATGCCCTAATAATTTTTAATAAAACTGGACACTTTAGCAGTGTACTACTACCTTATTCAATGTGATTATTACACAGTGGGAACAAAAGCAAGCTGTATCTCCCTGTCATATTCCATCACGCACGCTGGGGCCTAACAAGATGCTGAAATCTGCCAGCCTGAGATGCGAGACTTCAGTGGAGCAATGAAAATATCGTTAAACATTTTATCAAGGATTCATTAGTTAAGGCAGTTTCAAAGATATACTTACAGCATAGCTGGAGTTTCTATCGCCTGGAATTGCAGTTTCAGGATAGCTAATCATCAGTAAGTGGGGGTAAGAGCAATTGTACTTAAGTGGCTGAGGAAAGATAAAGGGATGGGGAAGAGAAAGATAGATGTAATAAGGTATCCAACCACATACATACATAAATACACACACACACACACACACACACACACACACACACACACACACACACATACACACACACACACACACACACACACACACACACACATACACACACATACGCACACACACATACACACACGCACACACACACATACACACACAAACAGGTATGATAAAGCTCATAGAACAGGAAGATGCGTGACCAGGATCTGTGACTCGACCCCTGCAACCACATCTAGGTGAGTACACACACACACACACACACACACACACACACACACACACACACACACACACACACACACACACACACACACACACACACACACACACACACACACACACACACACACACACACACACATACACACACACACACACACACACACACACACACACACACACACACACACACACACACACACACACACACACACACACACACATACACACACACACACACACACACACACACACATACACACATACACACATTGGAGTATGCGGCACCAGTTTGGAACCCACACCTAGCCAAGCACGTAAGGAAACTGAAAGTTAAGACACATGTGCAACATCTGGTTATCTTTATTGTAGACGTTTCGCCATCCAGTGTCTTTATCAATACAGATTCTAGGACATAATTAGAAAACAGAAGAACTATATACAAAAGATGAGGTAATCAGTCCCTCAGCCTTGGAGGTGGTGTTTACAGCACCATGGTTCTAGAGATTCTGAAGCACAGGCAAGGAGATTGGCGCTTATATAGGCGTCAGTGATTAGGGACGTGTAGCAGACGAGAGCATAGTCACTGGTAGGCGGGATTCCCTAAGAATCTGTATTGATAAAGCCACTGGATGGCGAAACGTCTACAATAAAGATAACCAGATGTTGCACAAGTGTCTTAACTTTCATCTTATCGGTATTGTATACCTGTCTTGCACAACGTAAAGAAACTAGAGAAAGTACAAAGATTTGCAACAAGGAGAGATTAAGGGAAATCGACCTGACGAAACTAGAGGACAGGAGAGATGGGGGGACATGATAACGACATACAAAATACTGAGAGGAATTGACAAGGTGGACAAAGACAGGATGTTCCAGAGATGGGACACAGCAACAAGGAAGTTGGAAGTTGAAGACATAGGTGAATCACAGGGATGCCAGGAAGTATTTCTTCAGTCACAGAGTAGTCAGGAAGTGGAATAGTTTGGGAAGCGATGTAGTGGAGGCAGGATCCAGCCAGCACACAGCTAGCTATGTGCTGGCTGCGCCATTTTTGTGGGGTTGGGTGGTCCTGTGGTTTAAAGCGTCATGTGGTTCTCGCTTACCATGAGGCAGGCCAGTACAACATGGGTTCGAATCCTTGGCTAGCGCAGTGTTGTTATTGATCAATACCACTCGTTCGTGGTTACAATAATGTATATATATATATATATATATATATATATATATATATATATATATATATATATATATATATATATATATATATATATGCATATATATGAGCTCAGATTAAGTCGTAATAAACGACTTTACATAAATAAAGAGAAAGATGGTTGGGAGGCTCGAACCGTGGTCACAACATCAAGAGGTCGAGCGCTATACCGCTTGAGCTACGGAGCTTCTAATAAGAATACAAACAGTGCTTCTGTACATTTTTCCGTCAAAGGCACCAACTGTAACCCATCTGACTCCTCCCTACAGTCCAGGAGCTTTAGCAGTAAATCTTTCATTATCTCCCTCATCTAGGTTACAGTTGGTGCCTTCGATGGGAAACATGTACAAACATGTACAAACATGTACAAACATGTACAAACCTAACAACATAAAGTGAGATGAACATTTGTTTTTTATATACTTTTAATTATTATCCATATATAACAAATATATCACATCATCAGTGATCTGCTGAGCTATCCTATGATACATTTATGCTTTTAATCTACCTATATAAACACATACATTAGTAAGTTTATTCAGGTATACACAAATAGTTACATAGATTATTATATATAGCAGCATATGTGTAGAGAACCTGGGAAACTCAAAAAAGTCAGGCAAAGTGACTTATTTCCATTGGGGTCTGTATTACACATGTATTAGGCATATATGTAATACACACATACATACATATTCCAATACATAGATATATACATATTCAAATGCATATATATATATATATATATATATATATATATATATATATATATATATATATATATATATATATATATATATATATATATATATATATATGTATATATATATATATATATATATATATATATATATATATATATATATATATATATATATATATATATATATATATATATATATTCGGTATGTACATACATATAACTGGAGCATCACTAGGCTGGTAATGAGTACAGGCAAATTTAGGGTGAACAAGGAAAATTAAATTTAAATCATTCATGGCCCATGTGGGTCATTCAGTGCAGGACGTCGAGTCGCTTCCCATGTGTACTCGCCTATATAGAATATCCTCAAGTACCCCACAGTAGACAAAGTATTCACACAGCTCCACGTACCCCATTCCATCAGGCCGAGAGTCACTGACAACTGAATACCCGGCTATATAACGGTAAAGGTTGTGTTCATCCTCTTTTTCCAAGATGAAGAGATATTTGTGCCTCCTCCATGGCAGAAATTGGTCTGATGCACTCCCACGACAGGGAGCCAAGGCCGGGCCACCTCTCGGAAAAAACCGGGGCAGGGCGATTACATCGGCGAATCTACAACAGAACATCCTCTCTTTCCACAGAACTTACATGGGATGGGAAGCTCGCCAGTGTCTGCACTCATCTGCTACTGGAGACGATAGCCCGATCTGATCCTGGCAGTTACCTTATCATGATGTTGGGGATGATCTTGGGAGATGGAGGGTTAAAGGAGGTGCTGCTCCTTCTTTTACCTTGAGCGTTATTTCACTTGCATCATGTCATCAGCAGCTGTTTGTATCTGCTTCCTTACCCCTCCCCATCTGTCCTAACTCCTCATCTGCCCAAGTTCCCATTTTTCCCTCTCCCCGTCTTCATATTTCTCTCTCGTTTCCCTTATCTGATCTCGGCATCATATAAATTTTCTTCCTTCTCCTTTCTCTTTCTTCTCTCATCTTCTTGTCTCCCCTCTTAATTTTCTTTTCTCACCTTTTTATCATATCTCTTCTTCCTTCGTTCTACTTTTCCTACCCTCTTCTTCTGTTTCATTCCCCTCCTTCTCCTCCTGGTCGCCGTTGTCGTCTTTTCTCTCTTCTCCCATGTCCTTTCTTCTCAAACCTCTACTCTCTCCCCCTGTGATGCTACACAGCATTACGACACAGTCAGGCGAGAAGTGGGTGAATGAAATCTCGTTTTACCTTCAAGAATAAAGCTATTGCATTTATATGTCGATAAGGCAACGCTAGCCCGTCTGAGTCATTCAGCGCAAGGGATGGTAGATGCTCGATTTTCCATCCAGTAAGCGTGAGACAGACATGTTACCTAACAGTACTTTTTCAGTTGATTCAAAGATATACATGAAGAAAACGACAGAAGTTTCAAAGCAAATTTTTACTGGAACGTTTCGTGATATATAGAGGGAGAATATAGGGCAAAACAATGTTTAAATTATACCTTGATCTGCAAAATGTTTCTTCGTCACCAGGAAGAGGCAATATGAACTGACAACATAGAACAGTAGAATAAAATTTGGGAGCAGGATCAATATACATGCAGAACATACCTTTCCTTCAAGGTGGTGATATGATGCTAGCGGATGGTTCTTAATCCAGGAAACTGGAGCTTTCTCGCCCTTCTCGGCTCGACTCTGATAACGTCTCATTTCTTAGACATTAAATCCTTAAGGGCTTAGAACTACTCTGTGACTCTATTCATAATAATAATGATAATAATAATAATAATAATAATAATAATAATAATAATAATAATAATAATAATAATAATAATAGAAAAAGACATGTACAGTTCAGGATATTTATTAAAGGGAACGTTTCGCCACGAGTGGCTTCTTCAGTCTTAATACAGAGATAACTAAGAAAACATGTGTATATATAGTGGCAGGAGTCAGGTGAAGTATCGCTTGGATAGAGGTTGTAGTGGTAGTCGTAGTAGTAGTAGTAGTAGTAGTAGTAGTAGTAGTAGTAGTAGTAGTAGCAGTAGTAGTAGTAGTAGTAGTAGTAGTAGTAGTAGTAGTAGTAGTAGTAGTAGTAGTAGTAGTAGTAGTAGTAGTAGTAGTAGTAGTAGTAGTAGTAATAGTAGTAGTAGTAGTAGTAGTAGTAGTAGTAGTAGTGGAACTAAGGAGGTGACACGGATGGCTACAGAGGGACCTGTTGACATCATGTAACAGCAGTTTCCAGAATGGGTAATATCCTGTTGATTAGCAATTTTGGGATACTGTAGATACCGGACTTTTGCTTTATAGTGTTACTGATAGCAATTAGGGCAGCTGCTATGCATTTTCTTCGTAATAAATCGTTTTCTTTAATCACTAGTTTAGCCTCACTGAATTTCGTGGTGTCGAGCATCGTCTCTATGTTGAACACACGCGTTTTTGCGGTTATCATTTCTGCAAGCATTTTTGTGTTCGGTTATCCTAATGTCCAGAGATCTGGCTGTTTCCCCCACATATACTTTGTCACACACCCCACATGGTATAGTGTAAATTCCTGCACTTGTGCCAGAATCATGCTTGGGTTTTTGTATCAGGTTTCTTATAGTAGTTGAAGAGCTGGTAGATATTTTAGCCAGTTTTCTGTCAAACATTTTTTGAAACGTTAGTGGCAACGTTGCTGACTGGTAAAACGATGTAACTTGGAGGCTTTCCTTCAACTTGATTGGTGTTGGTCTTGTTGACGATACGTGTCGCACGTTTCCTGCAGTCACGTATGAAGCGAAAGTGTAGTGAACTAAAAGAACTGGTGATGTATGTGCATTCTTCTTCGAGGAACTGCGAACTGGAAATTCTGTGAGCTCTCAGAAAGAGGCCAATAACTACCCCTCTTTTAGTTCTGGTGTCATGGTGAGAGAAGAAATGTAGATCGTTCTTGTAGTTAGACTTAAAAAGAAAGTCTGTTTTCACCAGTGAGTAGGAGAACGTCGAGAAAACGTAATTCGTTGTCCTTCTCCTCCTCTAGTGTAAAGTTAATAGTAGGTTCCAGAGTGTTGATGGTGTTGAGGATGCCACGTACGTCTAGATTTTTGGGTACAATGACCAAAATATCATCAACGTACCGCATCCATATAACTGAACCAGGGAAGTTACTGAGGATCCGTCTGGATTCCAGGTCCTCCATATATAAATTGGCAAGTACTGCACTAAGGGGTGATCCCATGGCTAGCCCAAAGAGTTGTTTATACTTCTTGTCTTCAAACCTAAAGCAGTTATAACGAACACAAAATTCGACAAAGCTCACAAAATCTTGGAGGGGTACAGGTAACTCTGTATCATCGTTAATAACCCTTCGAAAAAGATCAATGGCTTGATCAACTGGGACACTGGTGAATAAGACAGTCACGTCGAAACTTGCTAGCTTCTTATCACTCATGTCGAGATCCCTGACACGGTTAAGGAGGTCACCCGAATGCTTCAAGAGAGCTTAACTAATTGTACCCAGGAGTTTAGATAAATATTTCGCCAAAACTCCTGCCAGACTGTGTGGGGCGCTACCGATTTTATATACATATATACATTTGGTTTGAGGGTCTTCGGTAAACCATAGAACCTTGCTGACTTGGGGGTGGTAGGGACGAATGACTAATGTTATAGGTTACTGATTCACACACACACACACACACACACACACACACACACACACACACACACACACACACACACACACACACACACACACACACACACACACACATATATATACACACACACACACACACACACACAAACACACACACACACACACACATACACACACACATACACACACACATACACACACACATACACACACACACACATACACACACACATACACACACACACACATACACACACACATACACACACACACACATACACACACACATACACACACACACATACACACACACATACACACAAACACACACACACACACACACACACACACACACACACACACACATATACACACACACACACACATACACACACCTACACACACATACACACACACCTACACACCTACACACACACACACCTACACACACAATCTACACACTCACACACACCTACACACCTACACACACACACACCTACACACACACAATCTACACACTCACACACACCTACACACACACACACTGGACGACACTGGAGGACAGAAGGGTCAGGGGAGACATGATAACGACATACAAGATACTGCGGGGAATAGACAAGGTGGACAGAGACAGGATGTTCCAGAGAAGGGACATAGAAACAAGGGGTCACAATTGGAATCTGAAGACTCAGATGAATCACAGGGACGTTAGGAAGCATTTCTTCAGTCGTAGAGTCGTCAGGAAGTGGAATAGCCTAGCAAGTGAAGTAGTGTAGGCAGGAACCATACATAGTTTTAAGAAGAGGTATAACAAAGCTCAGGAACCAGAGAGGGAGAGGACCTAGTAGCGATCAGTGAAGAGGCGGGGCCAGGAGCTGAGTCTCGACCCCTGCAACCACAATTAGGTGAGTACACATACCTACACACACACACACACACACACACACGCACACACACCTACATACACACACACACACACACTCGCAAATACAACAGGCCTAGTGTCTAATTGACATGTGCCTAGGATAAAATGGTAACAAAAATACACACACACACACACAATATATATATATATATATATATATATATATATATATATATATATATATATATATATATATATATATATATATATATATATATATACATGCACACGATTGTAGCAATGGGTTTGAGGCTGGGGGTGATAATGGAGGTAATGATGTTGTGGTGGTAGTGGCAGAGGTGATAGTGGAGATTGTGGTGGTGGTGGTTGTGATGGAGGTGATTGTCTTAATTGTGATGGTAATAGTGATAATTGTAGGGGTGGTGATGATGATGATGGACACATATATGTACATGCATACATAAGCATGTTATGTACATAAATTT
The DNA here is from genome assembly GCF_038502225.1 of Cherax quadricarinatus. Lineage (NCBI taxonomy): Eukaryota > Metazoa > Arthropoda > Malacostraca > Decapoda > Parastacidae > Cherax > Cherax quadricarinatus. Next base: position 72,884,663 of record NC_091293.1, read on the forward strand.
TACATACATACAGCATTACATGCACACATATAAACATACACCTAAATATACAAAAGTGTACATACGTGAAAAAAATATTCGTACGTCTGCACGAGTATACAACACATATACATATGAATAAGTATACATATGCACATATACATATATACATATACATATATACATGTACATAGGTATACATAAAAATATTGCTTTGCATATATAAACACATAAGCAGGTACATGAACATCAATACATATGCATATACAGGCACGTTAATACATAAATACATACATATGAAATTGAACATGTGTACAGAAATTCAAATCCACAAACACATACACACACACACACACACACACACACACACACACACACACACACAAACACACACACACACACACACACACACACACACACACACTCCCGTGTACATTGCAGGTATGTATATTTTACATGCGTCAAATAGGTTTATAGAATATAGAGATATCTTTCTCGGATCGCGCAGAGACCGACAAAATTATCCGCGTATTTTTTAAGCTTATTCTATAAACCTATTTTTATAGTAATGTGAAGCGCTAAATACGTGTGGGATACACAGCTCCTCGGAACGAGGAGCTGTGTATCCCACAATGGAGAATATAGAATTAATTCCTTGGGTCGAGAGCCCTTCCCTAGGCCTCCAACCGTCCTCTTTTCTGGTTTTTTAATGTAATAAGCATAGCATAACAAACTATAATCACTACCTCTCGCAATTTCCATTTATATCCCAGGATGGTGTTGGTGGCTGTGTTGAGAGTCTTGTGAGATAACTCTGTGAAAATCCAACGTGATCCTTCTCTGATCCCAATTGACTTTCATGAAAAACTTCCACCTGCAAATTGATTTACGAGAGCAAGAATGTGGATGCAACGGATTTTTAAATTTCAGGTTAAAAGTTGTGTGCTGTTGGAAAGAGAAAGTCGGGAGTATTAACGACAAATCCACCTACAAAGTGATTTATGAGAAGAAAAAACTCGAACACCAAGATATTTTTTTGTTGGGAAAACCTCGTGTCAAAGCTTTCAAAAAACGGGGTAGAAAGTTAAATATGGCTCTAATAACTGCTCATTTTTTTTTGAGTGTTGCATTGACATTTTCACAGCGTTCATTTCAAAGTTAAAAGCTTGTTATAGTTACTAAAACGTGCATTCACTTCAGTTATTATTTTTTTTATGGGGGAGTAATAGCACCGGACTTGAGTCCTGGAAATGAGAAGTACAATGCATGAACTTTAAAGCAACGGTTTGGGATATTGGCAGTTTGGAAGGACATCTGAAGTGTCGTATCTGAGCGCCTCTGCAAACACATTGATTATGTAGGAGTGATGGTGAAAGTGATGAATGATGCTGAGAGATTTTCCTTTCTTTTTGGGGGTTTTCTTTCTTTTCGGGCCACCCTGTTTCTCTGGGAAACGGCCGAAGTATTATATATATATATATATATATATATATATATATATATATATATATATATATATATGTGTGTATATATATATAAATATATATATAAACACTGATCTCTGGCTGAAGGAGACTCGAGCCTACGAACCTTAGGACAAGGTACGCAGTGCTTTACCAATCTACCCACACTGGACAATACCTTGGCGTGTAGCATGCGCTACACGTTTGATCCAAGGCAGCCAGCTTTCAGGGAGAAGGCTTACAGCTTTTCATCTCATCCCCTGCATGCATCAGCCTTACTAGAGATTTGAACACTGCAAGGAATTCGCGAGAGCAGGGGATGAGATGAAAAGCTGTAAGCCTTCTCCCTGAAAGCTGGCTGCCTTGGATCAAACGTGTAGCGCATGCTACACACCAAGGTATTGTCCAGTGTGGGTATATTGGTAAAGCACTGCGTACCTTGTCCTAAGGTTTGTAGGTCCGAGTCTCCTTCAGCCAGAGATCAGTGTTTGTGTATATTTCGCCTGCTCTCGCGAATTCCTTGCATTGTTCAAATCTCTAGTAAGGCTGATGCATGCAGGGGATGAGATGAAAAGCTGTAAGCCTTCTCCCTGAAAGCTTCCAGCTCCATCCCCAAACATCTTACTGCTTGGTGATTTCAACCTAAGGCATACAAAATGGAAGAATGTAGCAAATAATGTTATAGCTGAAACAATCCCCGGAGGTAGCGCAGATGAAAGGTCGCACACACATGAGCTACTAAGTCTCTGCGAAAAACACACCTTAAGCCAGCAGATAGTGGAGCCAACAAGACTAGAAAGCACACTTGACCTTATCTTCACAAATAATGAGGACCTGATAAGAGACATAAGAATGTCAAAAACAACAAATTCCGATCACAACCTAATCGAAGTCCAGACGTACATGCATAGGGGTACTGATCAGCAGAATGCATGTACCTGTGAAGGTGTCTTCACAAAATACAACTTCAACAACAAGAACATCAACTGGGATCAGGTAAACCATGTCCTAAACGAAACATGTTGGGAAGATGTCTTAAATGACATGGATCCAAACCAGTGCCTTGAAAGGATCACTTCCTGGTAGCCGAAGCATGTTCTAAGCATATTCCCCTAAGAAAGAAGAAGAGCAGGAGTAAACTGGAGAGTAAAAGACTCTCCCTCTACAGAAGACGATGAAGAGTCACTGAGCTTCTCAGGAGTGCTAGAATATCTGATACACGAAAGGAAGCGCTGACCAGGGAAGTGGAAACTATCGAACTTAAGCTAAATGACTCTTACAGGAAACAGGAGAGGCAGGAGGAGCTTAAAGCTATTAGTGAAATTGAAAGAAATTCAAAATATTTCTTTTCATATGCCAAAAACAAGGCAAATACCACATCTAGTATCGGGCTCTTACTCAGACAGGATGGGACTTACACAGATGACAACAAGGAAATGAGTGAAATATTGAAATCCCAGTACGACTCTGTGTTTAGTGAACCACTAATCGGTCTGAGGATCGACGACCCAAATGATTTCTTCATGAATGAGGCTCAAAACTCCATAAATGTATGCCAGATTTCCGACATCACCCTAACTCCGATAGATTTCGAAAAAGCCATTGACAACATGCCTATGCACTCAGCCCCGGGCCCAGACTCGTGGAACTCTGTTTTCATTAAGAACTGCAAGAAATCCCTCTCACGTGCCCTAAGTACACTATGGAGGAGGAGCTTGGACATGGGTGAAATTCCACAGTCACTTAAAACAACGGATATAGCCCCACTCCATAAAGGTGGCAGCAAAGCATTAGCTAAGAACTATAGACCAATAGCTCTGACGTCCCACATCATAAAAATCTTTGAAAGAGTGCTAAGAAGCAGGATTGCAAATCACCTGGATTCCCAAAATCTGCACAATCCAGGGCAACATGGGTTCAGGGCAGGTCGCTCCTGCCTCTCACAACTACTGGATCACTATGACATGGCCTTGGATGCACTGGAAGAAAATCAGAATGCAGATGTAATATACACAGACTTTGCAAAAGCATTTGACAAATGCGATCATGGCGTAATAGCCCATAAAATACGTGCTAAAGGAATAACTGGGAAAGTGGGGAGATGGATCTTCAACTTCCTAACAAATCGAACACAAAGAGTAGTGGTCAACAGAGTTAAATCGGAGGCTGCCATAGTGAAGAGCTCTGTTCCACAAGGCACAGTACTCGCCCCCATCTTATTCCTTATCCTCATATCAGACATAAACAGAGATATACACCACAGCACCGTATCATCCTTTGCGGATGATACTAGGATCAGCATGAGGCTGTCATCTGCTGAGGACGCGGTTAACCTCCAAGAAGATATAAACAAAGTTTTCCAGTGGGCAACGGTAAACAATATGATGTTCAATGAGGACAAATTCCAACTACTCCGTTATGGAAAACTGGAGGAGATAATAACTAGAACAGAGTATACTACTGACTCCGGCCATACAATAGAGCGGAAAAATAATGTAAGGGACCTGGGAGTAGTAATGTCTGAGGATCTCACTTTCAAGGATCACAACAGTGCCACGATCGCACGTGCAAAGAAAATGATAGGATGGATAATGAGAACTTTCAAAACGAGAGATGCCAAGCCCATGATGATCCTTTTTACATCACTTGTTCTCTCTAGGCTAGAATACTGCTGTACATTAACATCTCCATTCAAAGCAGGTGAAATCGAAGATCTAGAGAGTGTACGTATAAGTTCTGTCAAGCACCTTAACTACTGGGAACGCTTGGAAGCACTTGACCTGTACTCGTTGGAACGCAGGAGGGAGAGATATATCATAATCTACACTTGGAAAATCTTGGAAGGAATGGTCCCAAATCTGCACACAGAAATCACTCCCTACGAAAGTAAAAGACTGGGCAGGCGATGCAAAATGCCCCCAATAAAAAGTAGGGGCGCCATTGGTACACTAAGGGAAAACACCATAAGTGTCCGGGGCCCAAAACTGTTTAACAGCCTCCCATCAAGCATTAGGGGAATTGCCAATAAACCCCTGGCTGCCTTCAAGAGAGAGCTGGACAGATACCTAAAGTCAGTGCCGGATCAGCCGGGCTGTGGCTCGTACGTTGGACTGCGTGCGGCCAGCAGTAACAGCCTAGCTGATCAGGCCCTGATCCATCGGGAGGCCTGGTCATGGACCGGGCCGCGGGGGCGTTGATCCCCGGAATAACCTCCAGGTAACCTCCAGGTGTAGTGCATGCTACACGCCAAGGTATTGTCCAGTGTGGGTAGATTGGTAAAGCACTGCGTACCTTGTCCTAAGGTTCGTAGGTTCGAGTCTCCTTCAGCCAGAGATCAGTGTTTGTGTATATTCCGCCTGCTCTCGCGAATTCCTTGCATATATATATACATATATATATATATATATAATCTGGCACTTCTGCCAGAGAGAGGCTGTGGGCATCCTGCTCTGTGTTTTTGGCACAATATCGTCTAATCAAGAACACCTACCAGGATTATTATCAACAGGCTGGTGTGTGAATATCTGCTGCTCATGTTGGAAAGGGCCAGAAGACTCTGCGTTTCGTCTCTTCCTTCAGAATCAAGAAAAGTGTTGTGTATGTGAATTCAGTGAGGGAACATAACGGTCACCATGGGTAGGTGAGGTCAGTGAGGGAAGGCCTAATGGAGGAGGAGGAGGAGGCGGAGGTTGAGGGGTAATACTGTGTCTCCCCCTTCCCCAAAGAGGCGCGCATACACCGTGTGCTCGTGTCACACCAATGGAGTGTTTGTTCCCCGTGTGTATAGTGTATATAGTGTTTAGTGCGTAGTATGAGCATGGTATGCGCATAGCACGTGTAGTGTATAGCGGCGTGTCGTTTATAGTGGGGGCTGTGCACAAAGCATAGTGGTGTATAGTAACAGGTGCACAGAGAATAGTGGCGTATAGTAACAGGTGCACAGAGCATTGAGGTGTATAGTGACTTGTCCTGGGAGGGAGTGAGTGCCCTACTCCGCCTCATCACACATCTTCCACCCCTCCCTTTCCTCCACCGCCCACCACAAGGACGGGAGACCCCTCTCCTCCCCCTACCACCACCATGAACTATATGCGGTATGTGCCATGCGCCATTTTCTCTTCAGCATGGGCTTACCACACAGTTTGAGGTATGGCAGATGATGAAGCCAGCCAGCCACAAAGCCAGGGAAACAGTGCACCCAACAATGAAAGAAGAGGCACATGTCAGGTGTGCGGAGAGTTTCGAGCATGCAACAGGAATGGTTGCATTCGTGCACACAATGGGTGTGCGGGATCACATATGCCCCCAGCAGAGAGCAGCCCACAGCCTCCACAGGCAGATGACAATTCCAATGGCAACCTCCTCAGTTGCGATAACCTTCTGTTGGCATTCAAATCCACTGCTAACAGTACCCTATCCCACATCCCTAAAGCGGTTCGCCCATATGCAGCAGGGAAATTCACAGACCTTCTTAAGCAGGTGAATGGAGGTTCCACCAACTTAGAAGCCCGAGGCACCATCCAAGTATGGCGCAACCTGCTTCTGTTCGGCAATGTCTGTCTTGCAGTTCCTGAGAGACGAGGCAAACTGCTAACCACGTCAGTTATCAAGGCAGTGCGCAACTACCCAAGAACGGATAATTGTGTCCCTCTGCCCCATCATCGCAGGAATCACAAAGGTAGACCCAAGAAAAGCCCCACTGAAAACGAGAAAATTTGCGCACAGGTTAGCAAAAAAATTGAAGGTAACACAGTGGGAGCAATCCGAATAATTACAAGTGACGACACTGTAGCCCCCAAAGATGAGACCACAGCCCAAGCACTAAGAGACAAGCATCCAACCAGGGACACCATAACCATCAACAACAACCCTGAGGAAGACCCCATCACTGAACAATTAATTTTGCCTGAATCGGAAGTCTATAAGGCGATCGTGTCATTTCCTGCAGGATCTGCAGGAGGTTACACTGGAATTCGACCTCAGCACCTCAAGGAGATGGTAAATCTAGTACTCGGTGCATCTGCATCACTTCTTCTCACCGAGTTAACAACTTTCGTCAACAACTGCCTGGCTGGGCGAATCCCAGAAGAAGTTAAACCTTTCTTTTTCCGAGCCTCACTGTATGCGTTGAAGAAGGATGGGGGAATCAGACCCATTGCGGTTGGAAACACACTTCGCCGTCTCGTGGCCAAAGCAGCAGTAAGAAACATTCGCCTAGAAGCTGCCAGTTTACTCCAGCCACACCACTGGGCTTTGGGGTCCCTCAAGGTAGTGAAGCTGCAGCTCATGCGGCAAGGGCCTACATCAGGGACCTACCAGAAGACAAGGCTGTAGTCAAACTTGATTTCAGAAATGCCTTTAATATGGTAAAGAGAGATGCTGTCTTGCCAGCTGTTCGGGATCGCTTCCCCAGTCTTTTTCCCTTCATCTCAGCTGGCTACAGCAAACCCTCAATTCTTTTGTTTGGAGAACATGAAATTCAATCATCAGAAGGTGTTCAGCAGGGTGATCCACTAGCTCTGCTTCTCTTCTGCTTGGCAGTAAGAGAACTAACTTCCAGCCTACGCAGCGAGCTCAACATCTGGTACCTGGATGATGGCACTCTGGCAGGTACTGGTGAAAACACAGGGAGAAGACTTGGGACTCATCCTCAATCCCTCCAAGTGTGAAATCATCACAGCGAACCAGGAAATAATCAATGCTGTGCGAAGAATCCTCCCAGAAGTGTCTACTACCACTCCGTCCAACAGTACCCTCCTGGGAGCACCGCTGGGTCACCAGGCCATCGACACAGTCCTCAAGGACAAATTGAATGACCTGATGAGAATGGAGGAGAGAATAAGCAATCTTGATGCCCATGATGCTCTGTATCTTCTCACAAGGTGCCTTACTATGCCAAGACTCACTTACTTCCTGAAGTGTGCACCCTCTTTTGACAACCCAACACTCCACGAATATGACGCACACCTGAGGTCAACCCTTAAGAAGGCACTGAACCTGTCACTAGAGGATCAGCAATGGGATCAGGCAACCCTCCCAGTTCGACTGGGAGGTATAGGGGTGCGCAAAGCAACGCCTGTTGCTTTACCTGCTTTTCTGTCTTCGTGCATTAGTCAAGAAGATTGTTCCCGAGCGCTTGAGAGACGTGGTAGGAGCTCAAGACCCTAGGTTTACTGAAGCAGTGATTGGTGGGACACCCTTACAGATTCCTCCAGTAGACCAGCTCCTCCCAAAGAACACAAACAGTCCCACTGGGACAAACCGATCATGGAAAAAATCGCCAACACAATGCTCTCCAGTGCCTCAAGAAAGGACAAAGCTCGTCTCCTGGCAGTGAAGGCACCACACTCAGGAGATTTCCTGTTAGCTGTTCCCAATTCCTCCTTGGGCACTCGACTAGACCCACAGGCCATTCGGATTGGTGTTGCTCTTCGCCTAGCCGCCCCCATCTTCACCGAACATAGGTGTATTTGCGGCAGGGCGACAGCTGATCAATTCAGACTTCATGGTCTCGTGTGTCACACAGCAGAAGGGAAGTATGCCAGGCATGAGGAGGTCAATGACATCATAAAGAGAAGCCTCGCCACAGCCCGTTGCCCAGCTCAACGGGAACCCCAAGTGCAGAGGTCTGACGAAAGTCAAAAGCGTCCTGATGGAGCCACTATGCTACCTTGGAAGGATGGAAAGCAGATTGCCTGGGACTACACATGTGCCGCCACATTGGCAGACACCTACTTGCCATACTCCGTAGTGGAAGGGGGTGGAGCTGCCAGCCACAGGGAGACCCAGAAGATCCGCAAATATGAAGACCTTCCCTCTTCCTATAACTTTATCCCAATAGGGTTGGGGGACCCTTGGAGCATGGGGCAAGTGTGCTCTAAAGTTCCTAATAGAGCTGGGTGAAAAGCTCATCATAGAAAACAAGGACCACAGGGTGACCAGCTTCCTCTTTCAGAGACTCAGTGTTGCAATCCAGAGAGGAAATGCCTGCAGCATTCTGGGCACGCGGCCCACCACCGGGGAGCTCGAAGAAGTATTCGAGATGTAGCTCTGAGTCAACTATGTTGTTTTACTTTCTATTGTATTTTTGTGAATGTTTTGTCAATGTATTTTGTCTTTAAATAAAATATACATAAAATATAGGGGGTGGTAGGAGAAAATTCTCAAACAGCTTCAAGGAGAACCTTGAGTTTTCCCTGAAGCAAGTTTATTCTTTTCTCTGAGGATGAGGGTCCCTATAACAGTTCTAGAGGTGGTACCTCCCTATATATTAAAAAAAAAAAAAAAAAAAAAAAAAAATATATATATATATATATATATATATATATATATATATATATATATATATATATATATATATATATATATATATATATATATATATATATATATATATATATATATATATATATATATATATACATACATACATATATATATGAGATGCTATCAACGAATTATGTAGAAAATAAGAAAAACTCTTGGAGTGAGATTAATAAGTTGAGGAAATATAAAGAACAAACTTTGATTGTTAAAAAACAGGAGAGAAGAGTTATTCAGTTGAGAGTTATGGAGAGTTAGAAGTATTAGGAAGATGGAGGGAATATTTTGAGGAATTCTTAATTGTTGATGAAGATAGGGAAGCTGTGATTTCGAGTATAGGGCAAGGAGGAATAACATCTTGTAGGAGTGAGGAGCAGCGAGTTGTGACTGTGGGGGGGGGGGGAATTTCGTGAGGCAGTGGGTAGAATGAAAAGAGGGTAAAGCAGTTGGGATTGATAGAATTGTTCAAAGCAGGTGGGAATACAGTTTTGGAGTGGTTCGTGCTTTTATTTAATAAATATATGGAAGAGGGTCAGGTACTTAGGGATTGGCAGAGAGCATGCATAGTTCCTTTGTATAAAGGCAAAGGGGGCAAAAGAGAATGCAAAATAATATAATGGAATAAGTCTGTTGAGTATACCTGGTAAAGTGTATGACAGTTTTTATTGAAAGAATTAAGAGTAAGACGGAGAGTAGGATAGCAGCTGAGCAAGGAGGCTTTAGGAAGGATAGGGGGTGTGTGGACCAGGTGTTTACAGTGAAACATATCAGTGAACAGTATTTAGATAAGAGTAAAGAGGTTTTTGTGGAATTTATAGATTTTGAAAAGGCGTATGACAGGGTGGATAGTGGGGCAATGTGGCAGATGTTGCAAATGTATGGAATACGAGGTAGAAGAATTGAGACACTTATGCAACACATGGGAATCTTTATTGAAGAAACGTTTCGCCACACAGTGGCTTCATCAGTCCAATACAATACAATACAATACCCATTTCTACTTTGTATTGGACTGATGAAGCCACTGTGTGGCGAAACGTTTCTTCAATAAAGATTCCCATGTGTTGCATAAGTGTCTCAATTCTTCAACTTGTCGGTTTTTTAAACCATTCATCACACACAAATACGAGGTAGGTTACTGAAAGCAGTGCCGAGTTTTTAAGAGGATAGTGAGACTCAGGTTAGAGTATGTAGGAGAGAGGGAGATTATTTCCCAGTAAAAGTAGGTCTTAGACAAGGATGTGTGATGTCACCATGGTTGTTCAATATATAGATGGGGTAGCAAGAGAAGTGAATGCTCGGGTATTGGCAAGAGGTGTGAGGTTAAAAGATAAGCAGTTTAACATAAAGTGGGAGTTGTCACAGTTGCTCCATGTTGATGGCACTGTGCTTTTGGGAGATTCTGAAGAGAAGTTTCAGAGGTTGGTGGATGAGTTTTGTAGGGTATGTAAAAGAAGAAAATTGAAAGTGAATATAGGAACAAGTAAGGTGAAGAGGATAACAAAAAAAATAGGTAACGAAAGATTGGGTATCAGGTTGGAGGGAGAGAGAGTATGGAGGAGGTGAATGTATTCAGATAATTAGGAGTGGACGTGTCAGCAGATGGGTCTATAAAAGATGAAGTGAATCATGGAACTGACGAGGGGAAAAAGGTGAGTGGTGCACTAAGAAGTCTGTGGAGACAGAGAACTTTGTTCATGGAAGCAAAGAGGGAAATATATGAGAGCATAGTTATACCAACCCTCATATATGAGTATGAAGCATGAGTGGTGAATGTTGCAACAAGAAGGCTGGAGACGGTGGAGATGTCGTGTCTGAGGGCGATGTGTGGTGTGAATATAATGCAGAGAATTCGTAGTTTGGAAATTAGGAGGAGGTGTAGGATTACCAAAACTATTATCCAGAGGGCCGAGAAAGGGTTGTTGAGGTGGTTCGGATATGTAGAGAGGGTGGAACAAAATAGAATGACGGGAAGGCGGGGTAGAGGTTGGACCTGGAAATATTGGAGGGAGGGGGTAAAGGAAGTTTAGTGTGCGAGGGGCTTTGATTTCCAGCAAGCATACGTGAACGTGTTTGATAGGAGTGAATGGAGACAAATTTTTTTTAGGACTTGACGTGCTGCTGGAGTGTGAACAAGGTAATATTTATGAAGGGGTTCAGGGAAACCGGCAGGCCGGACTTGAGTCCTGGAGATGGAAGTACAGTGCCTGCACCCTGAAGGAGAGGTGTTAAAGTTGCAGTTTAAAAACTGTAGTGTAAAGCACCCTTCTGGCAAGACAGTGATGGAGTGAATGATGGTGAAAGTTTTTCATTTTCGGGCCACCCTGCCTTTGTGGGAAACCTTATTATAACAAGCGCAATTTAATTTATCCTAATCCACCTAAATATATTTTAGATAAGTTTACAATAATTTAAAAATAAACAAACATTAACACCCCTCCTTCAGAGTGCAGGCACTGTACTTCCCATCTCCAGGACTCAAGTCCGGCCTGCCGGTTTCCCTGAACCCCTTCATAAATATTACATTGCTCACACTCCAACAGCACGGCAATATATATATATATATATATATATATATATATATATATATATATATATATATATATATATATATATATATATATATATATATATATATATATATATATATATATTTATTATCACACGGCCCGAAAAAGAAAAACTTTCACCATCATTCACTCCATCACTGTCTTGCCAGAAGGGTGCTTTACACTACAGTTTTTAAACTGCAACATTAACACCCCTCCTTCAGAGTGTAGGCACTGTACTTCCCATCTCCAGGACTCAAGTCCGGCCTGCCGGTTTCCCTGAACCTCTTCATAAATCTTACTTTGCTCACACTCCAACAGCACGTCAAGTATTAAAAACCATTTGTCTCCATTCACTCTTATCAAACACGCTCACGCATGCCTGCTGGAAGTCCAAGCCCTTCGAACACAAAACCTCCTTTACCCCCTCCCTCCAACCTTTCCTAGGCCGACCCCTACCCCGCCTTCCTTCCACTACAGACTGATACACTCTTGAAGTCACTCTCGCTCCATTCTCTCTACATGTCCGAACCACCTCAACAACCCTTCCTCAGCTCTCTGGACAACAGTTTTGGTAATCCCGCAACTCCTACTAACTTCCAAACTACGAATTCTCTGCATTATATTCACACCACACATTACCCTCAGACATGACATCTCCATTGCCTCCATATATATATATATATATATATATATATATATATCTATATATGGCCCGAAAAAGAAAAACTTTCACCATATATATATATATATATATATATATATATATATGTATGTATATTGCAAAAATCGCAAAGCAACCCCAGGGGGAGTTGAATAATTCCTCTAGGCCTATCGTGGTGTAATCAAGACTTCATTAGGAGCTTGCAATATTGCAGGAGTAGAGAGTCCAAGCAGGTCCGTCCATGGAAACATGTCCAGCCAAAAGAAAGAGAACGGCCTGTGGCCGCCTAAGGCCAGGTACTAGATGAGGATAGTATATTAAGAATGAGTAATGACTGTGAGAGAAAAGCTGTTGAAATGGGAGTTAGCGTTCTTGAGACTCCTAGCAACTGTAAGAGTGGCATCTAGCGGGCCGCTGCAAAACTTCAATTTCCTGGGGTCTGAGTTTCGTTAGTTTCTACTCCTGGTAGTATTAACCTTATCTGATGTGGGCTGAAGTTTGGAGAATCACTTGAACTCCACTCTTCTCCTGATCAGGTAAGGTGATCTACCAGGAATATTTCATTCTTTAGATAGCAGAAAGGCTTAATACACAAATAACCCGCACATAGGAGAGAGAAGCTTACGACGACGTTCCCGTCCGACTTCGACCATTTACAAAATTGTTTTTTGGTTATTCTGTCAGGGCTGTCACTATCTCATTTCCTAGCACTCAGAGGTAGAAAGTGATACCATACAACCAGCTGGTCCAGGCACTAAAAACAGACACCGACCATATCCACATATAGGTGAGAATTCGACGCTGGAAGGCGTATATACTAGAACTGTTATAAATATTACCATAATTTTTAAAGGGGTGGACCGGTAAGCCAGCGGAATCCCTCGGTCAGATGACCAAAAGCTCCAGCTGCGGGTCATCATGTGACTAAGACCCGCGTCAGGAGACACTTGTCCTGTTTCCTGACGAACCTTACCTAACCTAACCTGGAAGGCGTAGTTGGCAGTCGTAGTTGAATCCTCGTGGTCTTCTGATAATACTACGATATCTATATCACTTATTTTATTATGCTCTTCTTATCATACATTCCAGTTTTTGGTCACTGGCCCAGTACCATCAGTATAGTAGTAGTCACATGTTTTTCCTTATTTTTTTGGTCATAACGAGAACTATATATTAATTATATTCACAGCTCACTTTGGCAACACCAACTGCCAGAGAACTGACTATTTTTTGTTTTATATTTCTTTTACAAATCACTCACTACGGCCATCACTACCAGAAATTTACGCTTTTATCTGATTAAGGTCACTACCTTGACCTGTTGCTATTATCTGTTTGTGATTACTTGTCAACACAGCCCCCAGCAGCGATGACCAGCTGCTACTACCCCCTCACACACCCACATTCAAATTTAAATTGTAATTTTTTAACCTTATCACACTTTTCGCCTTATCACACTCTTGTACGTATGTTCTGACACTTTCCTATGACCAGATCTAGGACACTAAATACTTGGAGCAACGTTAGAAAATACTGCCTGTGTGTGTGTAATTAGTATTGCTGTAGTTTCCAGCAATGAGTGTAGGTACTATTGCTGATATTCCTTTCCTCCAGTACATTATGTAATTACAGCTGTAAAGTAAAAGGACACAAGTGCAACTAATGTGACATTTTATTGTGGCAACGTTTCACTCTCCAGGAGCTTTATCAAGCCATTACAAACAATACATGGACACAGTGGGTATATATAGGCTCAGAGTGAGGTGCAATACTAGTGGTAGTAGTAGTAGTAGTAGTAGTGACAAAAGATGTAGTAGTAGTAATAATACAATATGGTAGAGCAATTAATTCGTACATGTGTAAAAGGATATAAAAGCTATTACTTGGGTAACATAAAAATAGGTTGGAGAAATACAGACTGGATAGAGGCAGCCTGTTTCAATGTTCACTCTCTGTAATGTGCTTTGTGTAGTATAACAGGAGAGACTATGTGATGGCAGGGTTTACTGTTTTCAGGAGGATTCTTGCTAAGACTTCCTCCTGAAAACAGCAAACCCTGCCATCACATAGTCTCTCCTGTTATACTACACAAAGCACATTACAGAGAGTGAACATTGAAACAAGCTGCCTCTATCCAGTCTGTATTTCTCCAACCTATTTTTATGTTACCCAAGTAATAGCTTTTATATCCTTTTACTCATGTACGAATTAATTGCTCTACCATATTGTATTACTACTACTACTACAACTTTTGTCACTACTACTACTACTACTACTACTACTACCACTAGTATTGCACCTCACTCTGAGCCTATATATACCCACTGTGTCCATGTATTGTTTGTAATGGCTTGATAAAGCTCCTGGAGAGTGAAACGTTGCCACAATAAAATGTCACATTAGTTGCACTTGTGTCCTTTTACTTTACATATTGTCGGTAATTCTACCAACATTATTGTAATTATAGCTGTTGACAATTGCTGCTTCAATATGTTGTTAAACATGGCTGACAATATCCGTCCGCTCTCTTTTCTCCTCATAAAAGTCATGGCATTACCGGCTAGGTTGTGGATTCGTCTTAGCTACATATAACTTCCTGGAAGAAAAACTTCCAGAAACGTTGAAATATGCTTAACTTTTTCAAAGGCCGCTTTGAAAATGTACTCATTTGACTTACCTTAATGAACCTTTGTTGAATGTTGGTTTAATTAAGAAAAATCTGGTGTGCGTTTTTCATTTTTCATGAACTGTTGACACACTGTGCAATTCTCTCTGTTATTACACCGAGCGGACCTCTGCTTCTGTTGACACTCGGCGCAGACCAACTTGTCCACACAACGTGTGGAACTGTTGACACAGCAAGCGGAACCGCTGACACACCACGCGCGGAACTATTGACTCACCCCTTGTGGGATTGTGGACACAGTGCGCGGAACTGTTGACGCACCAGGCTAAGCTTTTCACACACTGTGTGGAGTTTGAGGCTTCAAAGGATTTGACTTTTTCTGTGTGTAGAAAATTCATTAATTTTCTTTTGAGTCTTTGCATATTTAGGTAGTCAAACTTGTCAAAGCAGTAACCCCAGAGGAACGGAGACAAGTGTAAGGGAACGGAGACAAATATAAAGGAACGGACAAATATATAGGAAAGGACACAAATACAAAGAAACTCAGATAAATTCAGTGGACTGGAGAGAAATCCAAAAGAACAAAGACAAGTCCAAAAAATGGAAGAACTCGAAAGTAACAGATTCACATCCAATGGAACGAACAGAGACGTTTTTAACAGTAAGGATACATTCAAAGTAATTCTGACAAGTCGAAAGCTACGCAGACACAGCGAAGAGAAAGCAGACACATCTATAAGGAAAAGAAACACATCCGAAGGAATTCAACACTTTCAAAGAATCGGAAACCTATCCGAAGGAACGGAAACACTTTCAAAGAAATCGAGATACAAAGCAGTGACGTTATTCAAATAGCTCAGCGAATGAAGACTTAAGCAATTTTAGAACACAATAACGGTTCCCAAATTACACCTGGGTGCAGCCTCTCTCTCTCTCTCTCTCTCTCTCTGTAACATGTGATGTATCGACTAACTTTCAGCTACGTTTATTGGAGCTAATTAATTTCACAGTTATGCAATTCCATATGTTTTTCCCATTGCTGCCATACTCTCCAACAACATTAACTTCCTATTCACCCACCCTAATTCCGAACCCACCCTAGCTCTTCACTTTGGCTCCCTACCCACCCTAGCTTCCAACGGGTATTACACCTATACACCCACACTGGCTCAACCTTGGCTCCCCACCCACTGGGCTCCTCGTCTGTCCCATGCAACACCAGTCTTAGTTTCCCTGCAGGATCCTGTTCCGCACAGTTTCTGTTTTGAAAATCATTTTGACTTGTCGATTTCTCCCCCTCGTGTACCCCCCTAGTCTCTGAAAATTTATCAGCTCTGCCATGTCCTCTCCTGTTTCATTCATATTTTTTATCTTAGTTTTTTTTTCTCTCTGTTGTCTTTCAGTGCATGCCCCCCCTTTTACTCTCCTGAAGCCCACGTATAAAGACTATGTGTGTGTGTGTGTGTGTGTGTACTCATATATTTGTACCCACCTATTTGTGGTTGCAGGGGTCGAGTCACAACTAATGGCCCCGCCTCTTCACTGGTCTCTACTGGGTCACTCTTCTTGCTCCATGCGCTTTATTATACATCTTCTTAAAGCTACGTAAGGATCCTGCCTCCACTACATCACTTCCCAGACTATTCCACTTCCTGACAACTCTGTGACTGATGAAATACTTCGTAATGTCCCTGTGGTTCATCTGAGTCTTCAACTTCCAACTGTGATCCCTTGTTACTGTGTCCCATCTCTGCAACATCCTCTCTCTGTCCACCTTGTCAACCCTTCCACTGCTCCTCACACACACTCTTTGGTTACAGAATAATATTTATCTGATTACAAAACATTTACTTTTTAGTGCAAAAGACTAGATTTGAGTGAGAAGTAAATAAAAAAATTAGTTTCACGTATACATCGGAGTTTTGAAAACAAAAAGCTAAATTACCTATAGCTTTGCTTAGAAATTTCGGATTGACATGAAACTTACACCATAACTTAACATTCACAATTCGATATTTTTCAGTTCCACTTCAGAAAATCTTCAGTTTCGTTTAAAATTTCATTCTCCGCCTTTGAAACTAGTGCTATGAGCCGTTTTCATGATCTTTAATGTTGCATTTTCCTCACATCTGACCATCTGAAGCTACACTATATTTCACCACTACAAAAATCCACTGGCCTCTGGAAACGAGGAACGCCAGGGCCACTAGACCAGTTTCATGGTCTCATTCCACACAGGTAATACCCCCTACTGTAACAGGTCGAAGATAGGCTTCGAAATATCTCGTTTTCCTTATCTACCCTTCCTTACTGGCATCCAGGAAAGCTCCATACCAGCTGCACAGGCAAGCCACATTCAGTACGGAAGTTAGCAAGCATTTCGCTGAGCAAAGGGGTGATTGGAAGGAGTTCTTTGATGGCTACTGCTGGGGTCATGGGTAGCTGCACATTCTTACAGGTATCAGGGTTTCTTAAGATCAACAAGAGTACTTTCCCCACAGACGGCATTCTTCTGCATCTTCATTGAGGGCAATTCATGGGTGGCAGGCATGGGTAATGGGTGTGATGGGGATACGTGAAGGACAGTCCAGTGTGTGAATGAACTAAGCGCCAAGCGCACTTTCACGCTATTAATTTTATTTTGATTATTATTATTATGGATATTAATAGTAGTAGTATTTGGGAATTGTTATAAAATATTAAATTATCTTTTAAAGATTTCCGTGCTCAGAATATTAAAAATTTCTACCATGTTATCTGACTTCCTATTATAATTTGTCTCGATGGAATGATATGGTGATATCGGTGAGACGTCATGTGATGTCCAATTTTATATTAGAAGTATGTTACTTTATACTAGATGACCATGCAACTGTGGTACATGAGAAGAAGCTTTCAAGGCTATGGATAAAGTAACTGACTGCTATCCACTGGTGCCTGCAAAGTCTTAGGTCGTTTAGCCTTCAACGTCCCGGCTGATGTTCCCTCAGTTCATATTATTTCAGACATTTCATTGGAGAGGGTCTCCTGACAACTGAATGATGTTGAAATTCGCTCACCATCCCTTCCATTAAGTTCTGGTATGCTTTCCAACTTCATACTTTCTAGATAAAGAGTAGCACACAACCTTTAAAAGTTGTGTGCTACTAACTGCTCTGCTTGCTGTTATCTATACAATTACTCACCTTTGTGCATCTGCCTACACTTGCGTGATTTATATTTGGTGTTATAACACCGAGTCTGTACGTGAGACAGATTAGGTGTTTCTCGTGTGATGCAGATTTACTCAAGTTGTAGTTTCATGTGAATAACTTTACTTGGTAAACTGTGTTGAATCTTATGGTGTAAATTACTGTTATATGTTTTTATACTTATTTACGCAGCCTTATAATTCACGAAAGTAGTTAGTGCTTGTTGGAATTTTCTGACTGCTTGTTACTAACAAATATTTATCCTGAATAAATAATTTTTTGTAATAAAATATTTATATAATTATCCTCCTAGATCTGATGAACTATAATGCTTATTGATTAGTCTTATTATACTCGGTACTGAAGTTTGGTCTCTTTTATTGTTATGGCCAGCATACACAACACAAATGAAGAGCAACTAGCCATGTTCCATTAGACTGTTGATATACACGTAATAAATGGGGAGGGGGGGTCCGAGATCCAGGAGCTATAGCTCATCTTTCTGTTTCCAAAAGTATATACTTTTCAGGATAACATCTAAATTTAACTTGTCCATTAGGATAACAAATCTCATGCTGAACATGAAATTCGTTGTTAAATTAGACACATGTGCAACTTTTGGGTATCTTTATTGAGGAAACGTTTCGCCACACAGTGGCTTCATCAGTCCATACAAAGGATAAACTTGAAAAACAGGAGAATGAGGTAATCAGTCCCTCAACCTTGAGTCGATGTGGTCAGTCCACATCGACTCAAGATTGATGGAATGGCCACATCGACTCAAGGTTGAGGGACTGATTACCTCATTCTCCTCCTGTTCTTCAAGTTTATCCTTTGTATGGACTGATGAAGCCACTGTGTGGCGAAACGTTTCCTCAATAAAGATACCCAAGAGTTGCACATGTGTCTAATTTAACAACGTGTCGGTTCTTTGAGCCATTCATCTACAATGAAATTTGTTGTTCAGATTTGGTGACTCAGTGATCTATCTTTGGGTTACACATTATTCTAAATAACTGGTAATGTGGAACACCTCATTGGTTCCCTAAGATGGTAAAAAGTTAAAAATTATTCCACTTCAATGGTGCTTGAAGGTGCTTGTTACCTTGGAATCCAGTATGAGAAGGAATTAGAAAGAGTCTATTTGCATGTATAATAAGGCATTATAAATTGTTATCCACTAAGAAGCACAATACTGACGAGAACATAAAGTCTAGCTTAGAAAATTTAGGACTCTAAACAAGAGATAATTGAAGAAGCTTCGAACATCCTACCATCTATTAGCACTCATTCTGATAGTCAATCTGTAGGCAGTGAGGTTAATAGATCATGTAGTATTTCTAGGGACCGTTGGTGACACAATTTCTTTGAGGGAATTATGTCCAGGAAACCCATAAAACTAATCCATCATTGGTGCCACATAAATCGGCCATGCTACCTGCTCTTTCTGGAGACATTGACAGCATAGCATGTTATTCAGCGACGTACTTCGTCCTGCGTCCTCTACAGTGAATGACCACAGGACGCCTAGAACGGAAGTAACCGATGTCACCCTACGCTCACACATGACGACCTTATTAAAGAATCTATCCCACTACTTGAATCTTGTCGTAAACAAGATGTGGACTTTGCTTACAATACTTCTTCAGGTAGACATCTTGGTGTGAAAAAGACTGGACAACGTGGCGAAAAATTTTTACATGGCACAAGATAAAAGAGTCGGTAACCTTCAGTGTTAGGAACTGCCATATTTATCATTTGACTGGGAACCAACACAGTCTTCAAAAATGGTTCCTTTCTCGTCCATTTCTGCTTGATGGAGAACTATTCTCCCTACCCATTACTGGTCGTGTTGGCCCACTTCCAAGAATGAATCTTGGCAACCAGTATTTGTTGACGATTATAGACTGCTCAACCTGCTGTCCTCAAGCCACCCCTAAGAGAAAAATAAACTCTCGTTCCATTGCCTGGGCACTGGCACATTCTAGTAAGTTGAACTTCCAATGGGAAATTCAGTCCGATCAAGAATCTAATTTTACGGCTAAGCCTTTAAAGGAGGCATTGTTACACCTAGGAGTTAAATTCTCTGCTGGTTATAATCTTCATTCTCAATTTTTGTTGGAACGTTTTTATCAAACATTGAATTCTATGATGCTAGCTTTTTGCACTGAATATTCGAAAGACTGGTATGAAGGGTTTCCCTTATTGCTGTTCGCTTTTAGAGAAAACTTATAAAAAATAGAAACAAGGACAATGGTCCATTGACCGTTTGGAAGGAGATCTAGCTGGGCAAACAGACTGCTTCAGTTAGTATCACTCCAGGTTTGATACAACAGTAGCTTGGGACTCCTCTTGAATAGCAGCCAAGAATTTAGCAAGTGCACAAATGAAAATGAAAGATCTATATGACATAAACGCTGTTCCTAGATCCTTTAAGCCCGGAAATAAAGTAATAGCACAAAGGTGCGTACATGGATATGTTCCAGAAGCTCGATTCTGGAGCCCATTAGAAGTTGTGATTCCCTTCCAATGACTTCATGTTTTTTATTTACTGAAGATCAGGGATATTACTAGAGGAATAGAGGTACGTCTAGTGAACTCTTATGCTTCAGTCTCTAAAGAATTTTTTAGAAAAAAACAGTCTGTTGATAAAGCTGCTGTCATTAAATCTCTGCTCCTAGAGTTCACATATATCTTTTGAGATGTTCTTCAGAGCTGTACAGTGGAGGAAGACGATGTTAATGCTCAGGGTGCTGCCATAATTTGGTAAGCTCTTTTCAGAATGTAGAGCTTACAGAAAGTTCTTCAAGATGACTTTTTTTTGTTGGAATATAGTATGTTTGAAAATACAAAAGTCCCTGCACCTCACAAAGTATTATGGTACCTAAACCTGAAGATAAATTTGGTAATACTGCCTTTTGGTTACCTCTCTACATTGAACAGATCGTAGATCGAGTCTCAAGAACCACTGACTTTAGATATCTGGTCTTGGATTGTGCACTCTATTAAGTACCCTTTACACTTTAAGCTCGAGAAGTTACTGTTTTCACTGTACATAATGGTCTCTACAACTACTTTGCGACACAATTCTGGATGAGGTATGCATCTGTCTCATTCTAAAGAATAATGCACCACTGAATAGAAGATTTAGAAAGGGTAGAATCATATATGGATTACTTGGTAGTGTTTAACAACGACTGGAAACTACTACTTTATCTGAGAGAACTGATAAAAAAATGGTTAAATATAAACTTATGGTAAATGTAGCAAAGTGCTAATTTGCACAGACCAGAATCACATATTTAGGCTTTGCAGTATTCTAAGGTCATATAACGCCTGTTGATACAAAAATGAAGGCCATAACTTGACTTAAGAAATCGTAATGACACGATTGCAAATGAAGGCCATAGTTCAGCTCTCAGTTTCTTGGGATAGATAAGGAGCGTAGTGCGTCCTATGGCAGGTTATTATAGGACGTTTACAATAATTATTGTGAAGTTGCTACTCGCATCGTAGAGCTTACTTGTAGTAAGGAACAATTTTAATTGTTAGAAACCTCCACACTTGCGTTTTAGTGTCTTAAAACGTTACTCATCTCGGCTTTTATGTTGCAGAGTCCAAATTTCACTCTGTCGTGCAGGTGAATACGACTGCTTATGCCATTGTAACTGTCCTCTAACAGAAGAAACAGTAACGCCCTCCATCCCACATTCTATTTTAACAACAGATGAAAATACAGCAAAAGAACCATGCTGCTAGAAAAGGAAGAATTAGCTCTGAGTGTACTTTTGAAGCACTTGAGGAATATCTGGGCACATCCCATCATGTTATTGACATTGTCAGTGACTATAACTCACTGATTTTTATTAATACTAAGAAGTATAGGAATACTAGAATAATGTAGTTAGCTACATATTGTGCCCTTCATATCTGCATAATGGGTCACTTAAATGTGTTGGCAAGCATTTTCTGTCTGCCTTAAAACTGTTTAAAGAAATATACACGGACCAACGTACTTTTCCTTGCTAGTAGAGGCAGATAAAATTTGACCATAATTTAATTGTCATTGGTGGTGTTAGGCACATGTTCTCCATTGTCACTTTTCTGGTCGTGTTTAGAGAAGTGACTATGACAGCTAGTAACAAGTAGTATATCTGTTTAGGTATAGTTGCACATGGGTACAGTTACACATGTTTATGTAACTCCAACTTTCATAAATAGTACCAGTCAGTGGTCACTTTACTGGGTACACCCTTCTACCACAGCCTGAATTCTTCATGACATGGATTCAACAAGGTACTGGAAATATTCCTTAGAAATTCTGGTCCATGATGACATGATAGCATCAGGTAGTTGCTACAGTATTGCCAGCCGCACAATCTTGCTGCAAATTTCCCATTCCACCACATTCCAAAGGCTTACGTGAAAATTTGATTCTACCATCTGCATGCCACAGCAGAAATGGTGATTAGTCAGACCAGGCGATGCTTTTCCAATCTTCAACTGTCTAGTTTTGGCGAGACTGTGGTCACTGTAGCCTCAGTGTCATTTTGTGGCTTTGACAAGTACTTGCCTCGTATGGGTGAGAAGACCTGCTGCAGTATTCTTCCATTCTTATGTTCTTATTGGACAAACATGGAACCCCCTATGGTCTTCTGCCCATCCATTTCAAGGTTCAATGTGTTGTGCATACCAGAGGTGTAACACGTGCTTTTTAAGTTACTATCGCCTTCCTGTCAATTTGAGTCAGTCTAGTCACTATACTCTGAGTTCTCTCATTACTAAGGAATTTTTGTCCACAAACACTGCCCCTCAATGGATGTTTTGTGTTTTTCATACCATTCTTTATTACACACGACAAATTCTAACCATACAGTAGAGAGGAAAAGTAATGTGAAGGGCCTGGGAGTGATAATGTTAGAGGATCTCGCCTTCAAAGACCACAACAATGTATCTACCCTCATCCGTTAGGAAAATGATAGGATGGATAATGAGAATGTTCAAAACTAGGGACGCCAAGCCCATGATGATTCTCTTCAAATCGTTTGTGCTCTCTAGGCTGGAATACTGCTGTACACTAACGGCCCCCTTCAAGGCTGGCGACATTGCAGACCTGGAGAGTGTACAAATAACTTTCACGGCACACATAAGTACGATAAGGCACCTAAACTACTGGGAACGGTTGGAGGTCCTTGATTTGTATTCCCTCAAACTCAGGCGAGAGAGATACATGATAATACTACACTTGGAAGGTCCTGGAGGGATTGTTACCAAACCTGCACACGAAAATCACTCCCTATGAAAGCAAAAGACTCGGCAGGAGATGCAACATTCCCTCGATGAAAAGCAGGGGCGCCACGAGTACACTGAGAGACAACACAATAAGTGTAAGGGGCCCAAGACTGTTCAATTACCTCCTAGCATACTTCTGGATCTGGAGGTTTATCTGGAGAGAGTTCCGGGGGTCAACGCCCCCGCGGCCCGGTCTGTGACCAGGCCTCCTTAGGTCAGTGTCCCAGGATGCGACCCACACCAGTCGACTAACACCCAGGTACCCATTTTACTGATGGGGAACATAGACAACAGGTGGAAAGAAACACGTCCAATGTTTCTACTCTGGCTGGGAATCGAACCCAGGCCCTCACCGTGTGAAGCGAGAGCGTTAACCACCAGGCCACCAGAGCCATAAGGGGGATTACCAATAGACCCCTGACTGTCTTCAAGAAGGCACTGGACAGGCACCTAAAGTCAGTACCTGACCAACCGGGCTGTGCTTCGTACGTCAGCTTGCGTGCGGCCAGCAGTAACAGCCTGGTTGATCAGACCCTGATCCACCATGAGGCCTGGTCTCAGACCGGGCCGCGTGGGCGTTGACCCCCCCCCCGAAAGCCTCTCCAGGTAAACTCCAGGTAAGGTAAACACTAGAGACTTGTGTGGAAATTAAATGAGATCAGCTGTTTCTGAGACATTCAAACCGCCCTGATGTTTGGTCTGGGCAACAACTACACCTATTGACCATATTTGCATCCTTTTAGGCATTGAGGTGATGCCACATGATTGGCTGATTAGATATATGTATCAATGAGAAGGGATACAGGTGTACCTAATAAAGTGGCCACTGAGTGTATATGTGGGTTGCCTAGAATATCCCAAGAAAGTCAGACGGAGTGACTTGTCTCCACGAAGGGGCTAGAGATAGGGAACATTCAGACTTCTAGAAATATTTAGAAATACAGGCGAATGGTTACAAAGGCAACACTAAGGATGTGCAAAGTTGGTAAGTATATTCAAGATGGTTCATTATGCAATGGGTCCTCGTGATGAACTGATTGCATTAGACCCATGTTCTCCGCACCTGTCCTGCACGTTTCGTCTGTCGAGGAAGGCTTCCCGACTGTCTGCATTGCCGTACATGGGGAAATCCGAAAAATTTAGCATCCTCCTTCGGCTGCTGTAGGATGGAGAGTATACCTATGTTGTTTCTCAAATTCTCTGGGTCCATTTAATGCAGTGATTCCTAAAGTGGACTGTTCTGCCCCCCCCTGGGGGCAGGGAAAAAATCCAGAGGGGTGTTCAGAAAAAATGGGGCGGCAGGGTGGCATCAGAACCAAGGGAGCATTTGTTTTACAAACTCTCTATGTCAAAATCTAAGTCATGAACACTTAAGTAACATAACTGGTTTACAAAGAATAAAATTAACTAGGAGTTTTACACGAAAACATACTTTTATTTTATTTTGCAGTCCGAAGTCGGAGTATAAAGTTCGAACATTTGTTCGGACACGATACACGCCTGCCAAAACAGAGAGCAAACGATGTGGGTACTGGTGATGATTGGATTTTTCACATCTGCCAGGGCCAAGGCGTATGCCTACTCTGTGAAAGAGTCTTTTCAAATGAAGCCATGAAACTTTCCAGGCTTCCTGAACATTTGAAGAAAATACATTCTGATAAAGCAGACGGAAGCCTAGCATATTTTCAATCAATTCGAGAAAACTTACAGAAACGGAAAACCTTTGGAAATATGTTTACTAGCACTACACAACACTCCAGTGATAGGTTGTGTGCATCTTACAATATCTCATTGCTGATTGTTAGATCTGGTAAGCTTCATACAGTTGGGGAAGAGGTTATTTTTCCAGCAGTAAGTGAGGTTCTGCGCACACTTTTACACAAGTCATCTGAACAAATTATTAAAGCTATTTATTCTTTTCAGTGATAACTCTGTTCAAAGAAGAGTGAATGAAATGGCTGAAAATAATGAAGATACATTGTGCAACATGCTTTAAACAACAAAATTTGGCTTGTAATTAGATGACTCCACTCTGCCAGGCAATGAATCGTTGCTAGTTCCTTATGTTCATTTCGTCAGAGATGAAAGTTTGGTTCAAGAGTTGTCATTTACAGGACAACCAGAAACAGATACAAAAGGGGAGTCAGTATTTCTAATTGTTGAGAAGTTTTTCAAAGGAAAAGACATCCCGCTTACCAACATTCTTGCTTGTGTAACAGATAGGGCACCATCGATGACAGGTTCTCATCGTGGCTTCATCAGTTTCTTGAAAAAAAAACTGTACCTGGTGTGTTGATGGTGCACTGTGTAATGCACAGGCAACTTCTGCTTGCAAAAAAACCTAAGTGGTTGACCTCACAAACGATTAAGCACTATGATAACAGGAGTAAATAAAATGAAGACACATGCTCTCAATTCCCGACTAATTCGACAGCTCTGCACTGAGAATGATGAAGATTTTGAACGTTTGTTGTTGCACACAGAAGTTACATGACTTTCAGAGGAAAATTTCCTAGAGGTTTTTATTCACTTTTTAATTAAAACAGTTATTGAATTCTTCCAAGACTCTAATTCTATTCTATGTGAAGATCTAAGAAACATCAAGCATGACATTGCTTATTTGTCAGACGTATTCACAAAGTTCAACGAAGTTAATTTGTAGTTCCAAGAAAATGAGGTTAATCTTATCAAAGTCAAATCAGCTCTTTCCACTTTTCGGTCCAGGTTACAGTTATTCAAACGTAACATACTTTCCTGAGCTCTTCCAGTTTCCCAGCCTCTCTGAATTGGAAAAGGAGAAGGGCATACTAGATGATGACCTTCAAGTGAATTGTGCATACCTGAATGAGCTGCATAGAAATGTATAGCAGATTTTAGAATTTTTTTTTTTCTTAAAATACCAGACTGGGTGATCAACTCATTCCTAGAGATCAGCAATGAGGAAAAAGAGATGATGGAGGAAGAACTGATATCGCTCCAAAAGGACATTACAGAGAATGTAATGCTTGCAACAGCCATTAGAACTTCAAAGAAATATATATATGGTAAAAATTAATGAAGGCTGACCACCCACGCACCCACCCACACAGTTACAAAATGCGACATCTCAGGAGCATATTAGGTCAACTTATTGATCCTCCTCTTTCAACTAGCCTGTTTCTGGTTTCGTAACAGGATGTCAGTTATCCTGTAAAAAAATAAGAGGCTTTTCTATAGCGCTTTTCAATAAGACTCGGATGACAACTGGTTGAATATAATCAAACTAATAAAAATTGATATCTTTAATGACAATTCATTATTATTTAATGCAAATTGAATAATGTATTAATAAAAGAAATAAGCTCCTTCACATATCTTGCAGTATCTTATTATACTTTTAATAAACTTATTCTTAATTTCTACATATATGCATATAGTGCTAACGTACCTCTAGACGATTTTTCTTACTAAGTACCATCTGGTATGTAGTTGATATTCATTCATCAACACAATAATTTAATTTTGTATATATGTATACGAATGTGTGTGCTCGGTAATACTCGGTATGGCTCGGTAAGACTCGACTCGACTTAATTAATTAATTAGCCTAAATAGGCTAATTTCTCGACCACCAACACTATCAAACAACTTGCTTGAAAAATGACGAACCATTCGCCAAACAGCAATAATGCTCAAAGCAGCAGAACATAGTACAACGTCTGGCAAGGAACAGTGAGACAAAAAACGACCCGAAATGGGGACCATCCACAGGTCTTCCACAAAGGCACGAAAATCCCTTATTACTGAAACATTGTTCAGCAATACCGAATCCCCATATACGACAGTACATAGATGCCATAACAATATAGGTCGAGAGTTGAAACTCGGGACCAGAGATATGAAGTGTCTCACGACACAACGTCTGAAAACGTCAAATATCACTAAATCTGAATAATGCTCTGTGAACAGAATTGCAGAGAGTTACGAGAAGTGAGTTCATGATTACTAATTGTGTGTGACATAGTCTACCTAAAACAGTCTAAATCACACGAAAAAACAGTCTAAATCACAACGAAAACGAAATGTTGTTTACGCAAGCAGAGAGAGAGAGAGAGAGAGAGAGAGAGAGAGAGAGAGAGAGAGAGAGAGAGAGAGAGAGAGAGAGAGAGGGAGGCAAGGCGGCAGCCCCAACAACAGGTATGTATGGCCAGGTGGACTCGTACCAACTTCCCTCTAACACCAGCATAGCAAGCAAGCAGGTAATCTGCAAGTCCTGACAGAATATCAAAACTCTCCAACAGTGAGCACGACGGGGGAGTAGTTGTTACATCATACTTACATACATAACCTAATATAATAGGTCAAATAATAATATAAAGCATGAAACTTTCATTTTACCTATTAATGAAAACATAAACAATATAAAATAATATGAAAAGGTACATATATATATATATATATATATATATATATATATATATATATATATATATATATATATATATATATATATATATATATATATATATATATATATAATTATATTCATTGTGTCCTTTTCAGGATGAAACATACACACACACACACATACACACACACAAACACACACAAACACAAACACACACACACACACACACACACACACACACACACACACACACACACACACTTCCTGAACGGGGTTCAGTGGGACAGAGAACTGGCAGGGAAGCCAGTTAATGAGATGATGGAATATGTAGCAACAATGTGCAAGGAGGCTGAGGAGAGGTTTGTACCCAAGGGTAACAGGAATAATGAAAAAGCCAGGATGAGCCCATGGTTCACCCAAAGATGCAAGGAGGCAAAAACCAAGTGTGCTAGGGAATGGAAGAAATATAGAAGGCAAAGGACCCAGGAGAATAAGGAGAGCAGTCGTAGAGCCAGAAACGAATATGCACAGATAAGAAGGGAGGCCCAAAGACAATATGAAAACGACATAGCAGCGAAAGCCAAATCTGACCCGAAACTGTTGTACAGCCACATCAGGAGGAAAACAACAGTCAAGGACCAGGTAATCAGGCTAAGGAAGGAAGGAGGAGAGACAACAAGAAATGACCGTGAAGTATGTGAGGAACTCAACAAGAGATTCAAAGAAGTGTTCACAGAGGAGACAGAAGGAGCTCCAGAAAGACGGAGAGGTGGGGCACACCACCATGTGCTGGACACAGTGCACACAACCGAGGAAGAAGTGAAGAGGCTTCTGAGTGAGCTAGATACCTCAAAGGCAATGGGGCCAGATAACATCTCCCCATGGGTATTGAGAGAGGGAGCAGAGGCGCTATGTGTACCCCTAACAACAATATTCAATACATCTATCGAAACAGGGAGATTGCCTGAGGCATGGAAGACAGCAAATGTAGTCCCAATCTTTAAAAAAAGGAGACAGACATGAAGCATTAAACTACAGACCAGTGTCACTGACATGTATAGTATGCAAAATCATGGAGAAGATTATCAGGAGAAGAGTGGTGGAACACCTAGAAAGGAACGATCTCATCAACAGCAGCCAACATGGTTTCAGGGACGGGAAATCCTGTGTCACAAACCTACTGGAGTTCTATGACATGGTGACAGCAGTAAGACAAGAGAGAGAGGGGTGGGTAGATTGCATTTTCTTGGACTGCAAGAAGGCGTTTGACACAGTTCCACACAAGAGATTGGTGCAAAAATTGGAGGACCAAGCAGGGATAACAGGGAAGGCACTACAATGGATCAGGGAATACTTGTCAGGAAGACAGCAGCGAGTCATGGTACGTGGCGAGGTGTCAGAGTGGGCACCTGTGACCAGCGGGGTCCCACAGGGGTCAGTCCTAGGACCAGTGCTGTTTCTGGTATTTGTGAACGACATGACTGAAGGAATAAACTCCGAGGTGTCCCTGTTTGCAGATGACGTGAAGTTGATGAGAAGAATTCACTCGATCAAAGACCAGGCAGAACTACAAAGGGATCTGGACAGGCTGCAGACCTGGTCCAGCAATTGGCTCCTGGAGTTCAATCCCACCAAGTGCAAAGTCATGAAGATTGGGGAAGGGCAAAGAAGACCGCAGACGGAGTACATTCTAGGGGGCCAGAGACTACAAACCTCACTCAAGGAAAAAGATCTTGGGGTGAGTATAACACCAGGCACATCTCCTGAAGCGCACATCAACCAAATAACTGCTGCAGCATATGGGCGCCTAACAAACCTCAGAACAGCATTCCGACATCTTAATAAGGATTCATTCAGGACCCTGTACACCGTGTACGTTAGGCCCATATTGGAGTATGCGGCACCAGTTTGGAACCCACACCTAGCCAAGCACGTAAAGAAACTAGAGAAAGTGCAAAGGTTTGCAACAAGACTAGTCCCAGAGCTAAGAGGTATGTCCTACGAGGAGAGGTTAAGGGAAATCAACCTGACGACACTGGAGGACAGGAGAGATAGGGGGGACATGATAACGACATACAAAATACTGAGAGGAATTGACAAAGTGGACAAAGACAGGATGTTCCAGAGATTGGACACAGTAACAAGGGGACACAGTTGGAAGCTGAAGACACAGATGAATCACAGGGATGTTAGGAAGTATTTCTTCAGCCACAGAGTAGTCAGTAAGTGGAATAGTTTGGGAAGCGATGTAGTGGAGGCAGGATCCATACATAGCTTTAAGCAGAGGTATGATAAAGCTCACGGCTCAGGGAGAGTGACCTAGTAGCGATCAGTGAAGAGGCGGGGCCAGGAGCTCGGACTCGACCCCCGCAACCTCAACTAGGTGAGTACACACACACACACACAAACACACACACACATACACGCACACACACACACTAACACCTCACATCTCATGTACCAACACGTTAGAGACACTACCAGAGAGAGAGAGAGAGAGAGAGAGAGGAGAGGAAGAACCAGCAAGACTGGCCCTCATATTCACCTTGAGTAGTTCAGACATTGAGGACATTACATATGAAAGACCCCTTGGAAACAGTGATCATATAGTCCTGAGCTTCAAATACATAGTAGTTACAAATAGAGAGGGAAAAAGAAAGAGTAGGCTGGGAGAAGCCCAACTTTAAAAGATGGGAAAACACAGGCATGAGATTCAGTGAGAAAGAGAACTGATGGGAAAAATCATTAAATGGGTTCGTACCCAAGGGCAACAGAAATAATGAGAAGGCCAGAACGATCCCTTGGTTCACCCAAAGGTGTAGAAAGGCCAAAACTAAGTGCATTAGATGAATGGAAAATATATAGAAGATAAAGGACGCAGAAAAATAAGGAGATTAGTAGACGAGCCAGAAACGAATATGCACATGATGAGGAGGGAGGATCAGCAGCAATATGAAAATAACTTAGCATCGAAAGTCAAGTCTGACTCAGAGATGTTGTACAGCCAAATAAGGAGGAAAACAACAGTCAAGGACCAGGTAATCAGGCTGAGGAAGGAAGGAGGGGAGATCACAAGAAACGACCGAGAAGTTTGTGAAGAGATCAACTTGAGATTTAAGGAAGTATTATCAGTGGAGACAGAAAAGGGTCCAGGAAGACAGAATGATGGGGGACACCAACAAGTACTGGGCACAATACACACAACCGAGGAGGAGGTGAAGAAACTGCTGAGTGAACTAGGTACCTCAAATTCGGTGGGACCAGACACCTCTCCATGGGCCCTGAGAGGCACTGTGTGTGTCACTAACAACAGTCATCAACACATCTATCGAAGCAAGACGGCTAGCTAAAGTGTGGAAGATAACAAATGTAGTCCCAGTTTTTAAGAAAGGAGAGAGACAGGCAGCATTAAACTACAGACCAGTGTCACTGATATGTATAGTATACAAAGTCATGGAGAAGATTATCAAGAGAAGAGTGATGGAACAAGAATATCAGAACGGTGTCAGGGAAAGGAAATCCTGTGTCACATACCTACTGGAGTTTTATGACAAGGTGATGGAAGTAAGACAGGAAAGAGAGAGAGTGAAGGGGGGATAGATGGCATTTTCTCGGACTGTAAGAACATAAGAAAGGAGGAACACTGCAGCAGGCCTGTTGGCCCATACTAGGCAGGTCCTTTACAATTCATCCCACTAACAAACATTTGACCAACCCAATTTTCAATGCCACCCAAGAAACAAGCTCCGATGTGCAAGTCCCTCTCAAATCCAACCCCTCCCACTCATGTACTTATCCAACCTAAATTTGAAACTACCCAAAGTCCCAGCCTCAATAACCCAACTAGGTAGACTGTTCCACTCATCAACTACCCTATTTCCAAACCAATACTTTCCTATGTCCTTTCTAAATCTAAACTTATTTAATTTAAATCCATTACTGCGGGTTCTCTCTTGGAAAGATATCCTCAAGACCTTGTTAATATCCCCTTTATTAATACCTATCTTCCACTTATACACTTCGATCAGGTCTCCCCTCATTCTTCGTCTAACAAGTGAATGTAACTTAAGAGTCTTTAATCTTTCTTCATAAGGAAGATTTCTAATGCTATGTATTAATTTAGTCATCCTACGCTGAATGTTTTCTAACGAATTTATGTCCATTCTGTAATATGGAGACCAGAATTGAGCTGCATAATCTAGGTGAGGCCTTACTAATGATGTATAAAGCTGCAGTATGACCTCTGGACTTCTGTTGCTTACACTTCTTGATATAAATCCCAGTAATCTATTTGCCTTATTACGTACGCTTAGGCACTGCTGTCTTGGTTTAAGGTTGCTGCTTACCATAACCCCCAAGTCCTTTTCGCAATCTGTATGGCTAAGTTCTACATTATTTAACTTATAAGTGCTAGGGTTATGGACACTCCCGAGCTTCAGAACCTTGCATTTATCTACATCGTACTGCATCTGCCACTTTTCTGACCAAGAGTAGAGTTTGTCTAAATCCTCCTGAAGTTCCCTAACATCTACGTTAATCTCTCCTGTCCTTCCCAATGTCATTACCCCAGCACTAAGACAGATAATGGGCTTGTTCCCATTACCTGCCATAATATTATCCAACCTGCTGACTGTCACCAACACCAGCTCCAGGAAGGCACACTCTCTGTCTGACCTTTCTGTCTCTGTTACAAAATGCACGGTCCATATGTCTTACCTGAGAATCGTAGGAAGGCTCTCGAAACAGTTCCACACAGGATATTAGTGCAAAAGGTAGAGGATCAGACAGATATAACTGTAAAGGCACTACAATGAATCAGAGAATACATGACAGGAAGGCAACAGCGAGTCATCGTAAGTGACGAGGTGTCAGAGTGGGCGCCTGTGACGAGCGGGGTCCTACAGGGGTCAGTCCAAGGATCGAAGTTGTTTCTGAAGGTATGACGGAAGTAATAGATTCAGAAGTGTCCCTGTCTGTAGACTATGTGAAGCTAATGAGGAGAATTCAATCGGACTATGATGAGGCAGGACTACAAAAGCAATTTGAACAGGCTGCAAGCCTGGTCCAGCAACTGCCTCCTGGAGTTTAACCGCACCAAGTGCAAACTCATAAAGATTGGGGAAAGGAAAAGAAGACCGCAGACAGAGTACAGGCTAGGGAGCCAATGACTGCAAAAATAACATAAGGAAAATGATCTTGAGGTGAGTATTATTCCAAGCATATCTCTTCAGGCGCACATCACCCAAATAACTGCTGCAGCATATGAGTGCATGGTAAACCTAAGAATAATGTTTCGACACCTCAGTAAGAAATTGTTCAAGACTCCTTATACCGTGTACGTCAGGTCCAATTTGGAACCCACAGCTGGTCAAGTACGTCTTATAACAGGAGGGATAGGGAAGACATGATAAACACATATAAAATACTGAAAGAAATTAACAAAGTAGATAGGATGTTTCAGAGATAAGGCACAGCAACAAGGGTTATTACGACGTATTTTTTCAGTCATAGAGTTGTCAGGAAGTGGAATAATCTGGATAGTGATGTAATGGAGCCAAGACCCATACATAACTCTAAGAAGAGGTTTGATAAAGTTCATGGAG
Organism: Cherax quadricarinatus; assembly: GCF_038502225.1. Classification (NCBI taxonomy): domain Eukaryota; kingdom Metazoa; phylum Arthropoda; class Malacostraca; order Decapoda; family Parastacidae; genus Cherax; species Cherax quadricarinatus. The sequence continues at coordinate 72,917,740 of NC_091293.1, forward strand.
AAGGGAGAGAGTGGACCAAGTAGCGACAGGCGAAGCAGCAAAGATATGACTCGACTCCTACAACATGAAATAGGTTAGTACAAATAGGAGATTGCACACACACACACACACACACACACACACACACACACACACACACACACACACACACACACACACACACACACACACACACACACACACACACACGCACACCAAGCAGGGATGACAGGAAAGGCACTACAATGGATCGGAGAATACTTGTCAGGAAGACAGCAGTGAGTCATGGTACGTGGCGAGGTGTCAGAGTGGGCACCTGTGACCAGCGGAGTCCCACAGGGGTCAGTCCTAGGACCAGTGCTGTTTCTGGTATTTGTGAACGACATGACGGAAGGAATAGACTCTGAGGTGTCCCTGTTTGCAGATGACGTGAAGTTGATGAGAAGAATTCACTCGATCGACGACCAGGCAGAACTACAAAGGGATCTGGACAGGCTGCAGACCTGGTCCAGCAATTGGCTCCTGGAGTTCAATCCCACCAAGTGCAAAGTCATGAAGATTGGGGAAGGGCAAAGAAGACCGCAGACGGAGTACAGTCTAGGGGGCCAGAGACTACAAGCCTCACTCAAGGAAAAAGATCTTGGGGTGAGTATAACACCAGGCACATCTCCTCCTGAAGCGCACATCAATCAAATAACTACTGCAGCATATGGGCGCCTAGCAAACCTCAGAACAGCATTCCGACATCTTAATAAGGAATCGTTCAGGACCCTGTACACCGTGTACGTTAGGCCCATATTGGAGTATGCGGCACCAGTTCGGAACCCACACCTAGCCAAGCACGTAAAGAAACTAGAGAAAGTGCAAAGGTTTGCAACAAGACTAGTCCCAGAGCTAAGAGGTATGTCCTACGAGGAGAGGTTAAAGGAAATCAACCTGACGAAGCTGGAGGACAGGAGAGATAGGGGGACATGATAACGATATACAAAATACTGAGAACAATTGACAAGGTGGACAAAGACAGGATGTTCCAGAGATTGGGCATAGTAACAAGGGGACACAGTTAGAAGTTGAAGACACAGATGAATCACAGGGATGTTAGGAAGTATTTCTTCAGCCACAGAGTAGTCAGTAAGTGGAATAGTTTGGGAAGCGATGTAGTGGAGGCAGGATCCATACATAGCTTTAAGCAGAGGTATGATAAAGCTCACGGTTCAGGGAGAGTGACCTAGTAGTGACCAGTGAAGAGGCGGGGCCAGGAGCTTGGACTCGACCCCTGCAACCTCAACTAGGTGAGTACAACTAGGTGAGTACACACACACACACACACACACACACACACACTCACACACACACATACACACAAATGTAAGAAGGCTATCGACACAAGAGACTGGTTAAAACGCTAATGGAGCAGGTAGAAAGTACTGCAGTAGATAAAGAAAAACCTGACATGTAGGAAACAACGTTCATTGTTACGTGACGATGTGTCAAAGCTGGTGTAAGTGTCGAGTGGTGTTCCACAAGGGTCAGTCCTAGATCTGGTGCAGTTTCTTGTATATGTGAATGACATGGCGGAAGGGATACATTCAGATGTGTCTCTTTTTGCGTACGACGTGAAACTAATGAGGAGAATACAAACGTATCTGGATCAGATAAGTCTACAAGCGGATCTGGACAGGCTGCAAGCCTAGTCCGACAAATGGCTCCTTGAGCTTAACCTTTCCAAGTGCAACGTGATGAAGCTTCGGCAAGGACAAAGAAGACCGTAGAGGGAGCACAGCCTAGAGGGATCAAAAGCTGAAACACTCATTCAAATCTCTTCTTGTATCAGAAATCTTGTATCAGAAATCTTCCCTATGAGGATAGACTGAGGGCCCTGAATTTGCACTCTCTCGAAAGGCGTAGAGTTAGGGGGGATATGATCGAGGTGTATAAATGGAAAACAGGAATAAATAAAGAGGATGCAAATAGCGTGCTGAAAATTTCCAGCCAAGACAGGACTCGCAGCAATGGTTTCAAGTTGGAAAAATTCAGATTCAGGAAGGATATAGGAAAACACTGGTTTGGTAATAGAGTTGTGGATGAGTGGAACAAACTCCCGAATACAGTTATAGAGGCTATAACATTGTGTAATTTTAAAAATAGGTTACATAAATACATGAGTGGGTGTGAGTTGGACCTGACTAGCTTGTGCTGCTGGGTCTGGTGCAGTGCTCCATCCTTGAGTTTAGGTGACCAGAGTGGGTGGGTCACTGGGCTACTCCGGGGGGAATGGGTCATTGGTCTTATCCGGGGGGGGGCGACATGGACCTGCTCCGCATGGGTCAGTAGGCCTGTTGCAGTGTTCCTTCTTTCTTATCTTCTTATCACCGATGTAGAGCGAACACTCGTTAAACCATGTCAAGAAACAAGAAAAAGTACAAAGATTTCCAACGAGACTAGTCGTGAAGCTAAACGGTATGAGCTATGAGGAGAGACTAAAGGAGGTAAACCTCTTCACATCAGAGGACAGAATGAGCAGGAATGACATGAACCCGACACATAAAATACTGAGAGGAATTGATAGGGTGGACAGGTGCAGACTTCTAGAGAGCCGGGACTCAAGTACTCGAGGGATCAACTAGAAATTAAAAACAGAGATAAATCCCAGGGAAGTTATAAAATATTTCTTCAGTGTTAGAGTGGCCAGGAAGTGGAATGACCTACACAGCGAAGTGGTAGGGGCAGGATCTACACATAGTTTTAGGATTAATACCTGAGGGCTTACGCAGCCTCTGGCCAGTAGCGGCCAGAGGACAAAAGGGGCCCAGGAGCTGGGACCTGAATCATTCAATCGCATATATGTGAGTATACATACACACATGCTTATATATATATATATATATATATATATATATATATATATATATATATATATATATATATATATATATATATATATATATATATATATATATATAAGCATATAAGCATATATATATAAACACAGATATATGTGGAATGATGATGTAAAGAGAGTAGTAAGGGAGAAAAAGTTAGCATATGAGAAGTTTTTACAAAGTAGAAGTGATGCAAGGAGGGAAGAGTATATGGAGAAAAAGAGAGAGGTTATGAGAGTGGTGAAGCAATGTAAAAAGAGAGCAAATGAGAGAGTGGGTGAGATGTTATCAACAAATTTTGTTGAAAATAAGAAAAAGTTTTGGAGTGAGATTAACAAGTTAAGAAAGCCTAGAGAACAAATGGATTTGTCAGTTAAAAATAGGAGAGGAGAGTTATTAAATGGAGAGTTAGAGGTGTTGGGAAGATGGAGGGAATATTTTGAGGAATTGTTAAATGTTGATGAAGATAGGGAAGCTGTGATTTCGTGTATAGGGCAAGGAGGAATAACATCTTGTAGGAGTGAGGAAGAGCCAGTTGTGAGTGTGGGGGAAGTTCGTGAGGCAGTAGGTAAAATGAAAGGGGGTAAGGCAGCTGGGATTGATGGGATAAAGATAGAAATGTTAAAAGCAGGTGGGGATATAGTTTTGGAGTGGTTGGTGCAATTATTTAATAAATGTATGGAAGAGGGTAAGGTACCTAGGGATTGGCAGAGAGCATGCATAGTTCCTTTGTATAAAGGCAAAGGGGATAAAAGAGAGTGCAAAAATTATAGGGGGATAAGTCTGTTGAGTATACCTGGTAAAGTGTATGGTAGAGTTATAATTGAAAGAATTAAGAGTAAGACGGAAAATAGGATAGCAGATGAACAAGGAGGCTTTAGGAAAGGTAGGGGGTGTGTGGACCAGGTGTTTACAGTGAAACATATAAGTGAACAGTATTTAGATAAGGCTAAAGAGGTCTTTGTGGCATTTATGGATTTGGAAAAGGCGTATGACAGGGTGGATAGGGGGGCAATGTGGCAGATGTTGCAAGTGTATGGTGTAGGAGGTAGGTTACTGAAAGCAGTGAAGAGTTTTTACGAGGATAGTGAGGCTCAAGTTAGAGTATGTAGGAAAGAGGGAAATTTTTTCCCAGTAAAAGTAGGCCTTAGACAAGGATGTGTGATGTCACCGTGGTTGTTTAATATATTTATAGATGGGGTTGTAAGAGAAGTAAATGCGAGGGTCTTGGCAAGAGGCGTGGAGTTAAAAGATAAAGAATCACACTCAAAGTGGGAGTTGTCACAGCTGCTCTTTGCTGATGACACTGTGCTCTTGGGAGATTCTGAAGAGAAGTTGCAGAGATTGGTGGATGAATTTGGTAGGGTGTGCAAAAGAAGAAAATTAAAGGCGAATACAGGAAAGAGTAAGGTTATGAGGATAACAAAAAGATTAGGTGATGAAAGATTGAATATCAGATTGGAGGGAGAGAGTATGGAGGAGGTGAACGTATTCAGATATTTGGGAGTGGACGTGTCAGCAGATGGGTCTATGAAAGATGAGGTGAATCATAGAATTGATGAGGGAAAAAGAGTGAGTGGTGCACTTAGGAGTCTGTGGAGACAAAGAACTTTGTCCTTGGAGGCAAAGAGGGGAATGTATGAGAGTATAGTTTTACCAACGCTCTTATATGGGTGTGAAGCATGGGTGATGAATGTTGCAGCGAGGAGAAGGCTGGAGGCAGTGGAGATGTCATGTCTGAGGGCAATGTGTGGTGTGAATATAATGCAGAGAATTCGTAGTTTGGAAGTTAGGAGGAGGTGCGGGATTACCAAAACTGTTGTCCACAGGGCTGAGGAAGGGTTGTTGAGGTGGTTCGGACATGTAGAGAGAATGGAGCGAAACAGAATGACTTCAAGAGTGTATCAGTCTGTAGTGGAAGGAAGGCGGGGTAGGGGTCGGCCTAGGAAAGGTTGGAGGGAGGGGGTAAAGGAGGTTTTGTGTGCGAGGGGCTTGGACTTCCAGCAGGCATGCGTGAGCGTGTTTGATAGGAGTGAATGGAGACAAATGGTTTTTAATACTTGACGTGCTGTTGGAGTGTGAGCAAAGTAACATTTATGAAGGGATTCAGGGAAACCGGCAGGCCGGACTTGAGTCCTGGAGATGGGAAGTACAGTGCCTGCACTCTGAAGGAGGGGTGTTAATGTTGCAGTTTAAAAACTGTAGTGTAAAGCACCCTTCTGGCAAGACAGTGATGGAGTGAATGATGGTGAAAGTTTTTCTTTTTCGGGCCACCCTGCCTTGGTGGGAATCGGCCAGTGTGATAATAAATATATATATATATATATATATATATATATATATATATATATATATATATATATATATATATATATATATATATATATATATATATATATATATGTATACATGCATACATACGTACATACATACATACATACATACATACATACATACATACATACATACATACATACATACATACATACATTCATACATATACATATACACGTATTTATATACATTCATACGAACACACACACATACACAACGTGTACGTCAGGCCCTTTTTTGGAGCACACTTGCACGTCAAGAAATAAGAGACAGTGCAGAGGTTTGCAATAAAATTAGTCCCGGAGCTAAGGGGGAAATATCCTATAAGTAAAGAATTAGAAAGCTCAGTCTGATAACACTTGACGAAGGAGGGATGAGAGGGGGAGGAGGTCACCATAACGACGTATAAAATACCGAGAGGAATTGACGAGGTGAACAGGGGCAGAAAGTTTCAGAGATGGGAAATAGGAACCAAAGCGCACAACTGGAAGTTGAAAACTCAGATGAGTTATACGAATGTTAGGAAGTATTTCTTCAGCCTTAGGGGTGCCAGAAAGTGGAACAATCTGGACAGTGAAGTAGTGGAAGGAATCATACATAGTTTTAAGAAGAGGTACGATATGGGTCTTGAAGCAGCGAGAGTGGACCTAGTAGCGACCAGCAAAGAGGCGGGGCCAGGAACTGTGAATCGACCCCTGCAACCACATATAGGTAAGTACACACACACACACACACACACACACACACACACACACACACACACACACACACACACACACACACACACACACACACACACACACATTCACACACACACACACACACACACACACAAGGAGCAGAGGGGGAGGAGGGGTTGCACTTCTTATAAAAAACTACTGGGATTTTGAGGAAATAGAAGGAATGGACGAGATTGGAGAAAGGGACTACAGAGTACCTACACTTCAGTCTGGGGAACAAGGTAGTCAGAGAACTGCAGGAGGCCAAGAGAGGAATATGAAGAGAACAACAGAGCGATGGTGGACACACTGGCTGAGGTAGCACGAAGAGCTCAATTGTGCAGAGCAAAATTACTGGTTATGGGTGATTTCACAGGGAGATAGATTGGGAAAACCTGGAGCCTCATTTGGGTCCCGAAACATGCAGAGCCAAGATGAAGGATGTGGTACTGGAAAACCTCATGCATAAACACATCAGAAACACTACCAGAGAGGGAAGGATGAACCATCAAGATTGGACCTTGTGTTCACCTTGAGCAGTTCAGACATTGAGGACATTACATATGAGAGGCCCCTTGGAGCTAGTGATCACGTCGTAGAGTTACAAGTGGAAAGGGTGACAAAAGTCGAATGGAAAAAGCCAAACTATAAAAGGGGGGACTATACAGGTATGAGGAACTTCCTGCAGGAGGTTCAGTGGGACAGAAAACTGACAGGAAAGCCAGTAAATGAAATGATGGAATATGTAACAACAAAATGCAAGGAGATAGAGGAAAGGTTTGTTCCCAAGGGCAGCAGGAACAGCGAGAAGACCAAAGAGAGTCCTTGGTTTACCCGAAGGGGTAGGGAGGCAAAAAACAAGTGCATTAGAGAATGGAAGAGGTACAGAAGGCAAAGGACCCAGGAAAATAAGTAGTTCAGTTGAAGAGACAGAAATGAGTATGCACAGTTTAGGAGAGAGGCCCAGCGACAGTACGAAAATGAGATAGCATCGAAAGTCAAGTTTGACTCGATACTGCTGTATAGCCACAGTAGGAGAAAGACAACAGTCAAAGACAAGGTGATCAGGCTGAGGAAAGAAGGTGGGGAACTCACAAGAAATGGCCAAGAGGTATGCGAGGAGCTCAACACAAGATTTAAGGAAGTATTCACAGAGGAGACAAGAAGGGCTCTGAGAAGACAGGACAGAGGGAGACACCAACAAGGAATACACCAACAAGTGCTGTATGGCATACACACAACTGAGGAGGAGTTGAAGAAACTGTTAAGTGACCTTGATACCTCAAAGGCAATGGGACTGGACATCTCCCTAACCACAATCTTCAACACATCCCTTGAAACTGGGCAACTACCCGAGGTATGGAAGACGGCAAATGTAGTTCCCATTCTTAAGAAAGGAAACAGAAAAGAGGCACTAAACTACAGACCAGTGTCTCTGACGTGTATAATATGCAAAGTCACGGAGAAGATTATCAGGAGAATGGTGGAGCATCTGGAAGGGAACAAGATTATAAACGACAACCAGCACGGATTCATGGAAAGCAAATCCTGTGTCACAAACCTTCTGGAGTTTTATGACAAAGTTACGGAAGTAAGACACGAGAGAGAGGGTTGGGTCGATTACATTTTCTTGGGCTGCAAGAAGGCTCTCGACACAGTTCCTCATAAGATACTAGTGCAGAAACTAGAGGATCAGGCTCGTATAACAGAAAGGGCACTGCAATGGATAAGAGAATACCTGACAGGGAGGCAACAACGAGTCATGGTACGTGATGAGGTATCACAGTGGGCACCTGTGACGAGCAGGGGGTCCCACAGGGGTCAGTCCTAGGACCAGTGCTATTTTTGGTGTATGTGAATGACATGGTGGGAGGGATAGACTCAGAGGTGTCCCTGTTCGCAGATGATGTCAAGTTAATGAGGAGAATTAAATCAGATGAGGATCAGGCAGGACTTCAAAGAGACCAGGACAGACTGGACACGTTGTCCAACAACTGGCTTCTAGAATTCAACCTTGCCAAATGCGAAGTCATGAAGATCGGAGAAGGGCAAAGAAGACCACAGACAGACTATAAGCTGGGTGGCCAACGACTACAAACCTCGCTCAAGGAGAAAGATCTTGGGGTGAGTATAACACCGAGAAGGTCTCCGGAAGCACACATCAACCAGATAACTGCTGTTGCATATGGGCCCCTGGCAAACCTGAGATTAGCGTTCCGATACTTAAGTAAGGAATCTTTCAAGACACTGTACACCGGGTACGTCAGGCCCATACTGGAGTATGCAGCACCAGTATGGAACCCGCACCGGGTCAAGCACGTTAAGAAATCAGAGAAAGTGCAAAGGTTTGCGACAAGATTAGTTCCAGAGCTAAGGGGAATGTCCTTCGAAGAAAGGTTAAGGGAAATCGGCCTGACGACACTGGAGAACAGGAGGGTTAGGGTACACATGATAACGACATACAAAATACTGCGCAGAAAAGACAAGGTGGACAGAGGCAAGATGTTCCAGAGAGGAAACACAGACATGAGGGGTCACCTTTGGAAGTTGAAGACTCAGATGAGTCACAGGGATGTTAGGAAGTATTTCTTAAGTCATAGAGTGCTCATGAAGTGGAACAATCTGGCGAGTAATGTAGTGGGGGCAGGAACCATACATAGCTTTAAGACGAGGTACGATAAGGCTCAGGGAGCAGGGAGAGAGAGGACCTAATAGCGTTCAGTGAAAAGGCGAGGTCAGGAGCTGAGTCTCGACCCCTGCAGCCACAATTAGGTGAGTACACACACACACACACACTCACACACACACACACACACACACACACACACACTCACACACACACACACACACACACACACACACACACACACACACACACACACACACATGACCTAGCCTCCCGGAAGTGATCAATACTAGAGGGATCAACGTGCTGACGTGCTCTTCCCTCTCCCTCTACCCTCTCCTTCCTCCTCATCTTCCTTCTTTATATACACAAAACAACTGACTTTTTTTCCTGTTCCTCGTGGTCCTCCTTATCCCTTTCCTTTCACTCATTCACCTTCACCTTCCCTACCGTCTCCTGTTCCCCTTTCTCCTTCTCCTTCACCTTCTCCTCAACCTCTTCCTCCTCCTCCTCCTCCTCCTCCTCCTCCTCCTCTTCCTCCTCAACCTCTTCCTCCTCCTTCTTATACTTCTTCTTCCTCTCCTCTTCTTCCTTCTCGTCTTCCTGCTTCCTGTTCCTCTTCCTCCTACTTCTCCTCCTCCTTCTCCTCCTCCTCCTTCTTTATAAAAGACGTTGATAAATTAGAGAGGGTGCAGAGAGAGGCAACAAAGCTCGTGTTTTAATTAGGAAACAAATCCTTCGAAGAAAGACTCAAAGGATTTAACCTGTTTTCTCCTAGATGGAGTTGAGGAGACCATACTCAGATGTTTTATGAAAAATTGTAATAAGGGTGTTGAAGGTTGTGCGTACAAGTAGATCCTTCAGAGAGAGAAAAAAGCAGAACGGACTTAGCGCATTGGATAACTATGCGAAGCAGAAATAATATTCAACGGCTCGAAATTATCGTGTAAAACTCTGTGAGAGAAGCTGCAACATAAATGTCGGTAAATAATTTTTTTTATCAACTGAATTATTGTTCACTATAACCGAATGTCCTCTTTTTAATGCAAGTTTTATTGGCACCTTGTAAATATTAGATTCGACTAGAGACAGTGCAAGTGCGCGTCTAGGAGCACAGATTTCTCCTCACTCGCGCTCCAGGAATCTCGAAGAAAAGCTAAAATTCTCATGGGCTTTTGCAGTACTACCTAGATGTATAACACTAGAATATCTAACACTACAACTGATATCTACTGGTTGACAGAGACGAACAGTGGAACAACCGAGGGCATAGTATCAGCAGTAGTTATAGTAGCAGTAGTAGTAGCAGCGGTAGTTGTAGAAGTAGTTGTAATAATAGCAGTGGTAGGAGTAGTAAGAGTGGTAGTATTAATGATTATAATAATTATAGTAGTAATAGTAATACTAGTAGTAGTAGTCGTAGCAGCACTACTAAAAAGTCAAATCTCTCTTTCTTTCTTCAAGTGTGTACCTTGTTGTTGGTGTCGGTCTCTTGCATCAAGGAGGCTGAATAAGCTCTCTTTCTTGGACCAAACCTGGTTACTTCTCATTTCCTTGCGCTGTATAGTAATAATGATCACAACAAGAACAACAAGCAAAAGTAAGAATAATAATAATAATTATAATGATAAAAATAGTAATAATAATAATAATAATAATAATAATAATAATAATAATAATAATAATAATAATAATAATAATAATAATAATGAAAGTACTTCCTTTTACATTCGCTATAAACATCCATGAACGTCTTTCAGTTTGATACGGTAATTCCTTTGACTCACTTTCTCAAGCCATTAGTTGACCCGACATCAACAGAGACAGAGGTAACACTGCTCTCTAATTCAGTCCTTCAAGGCAGATAACCTCGACATGCGAATTTCTCCTCATCCTAGTCTTTTCAATTCTCTTTCGTATTCTCCACAGCTTCCTCAGTTTTCTTAATCTCCTCTTCCTCCTGCTCGACTTTTCTTTTCCTCTCGCTGCTCTTATTAATAATCTTCTTACTTCTTTTCCTCTTCTATCTGCCCCTCCTTCTCCTTTTCTCTTTCCGCTCTGCAAGACAACGCAACATTATTCCCAAGAGATAGTTCCTGCATAAAATATACTACGTTCCAACAATGGCTAAGAGAACTGGTGATCTGCTTTTGGTGGGAGAGAGCGAGTGAGCGAGAGAGAGAGAGAGAGAGAGAGAGAGAGAGAGAGAGAGAGAGAGAGAGAGAGAGAGAGAGAGAGAGAGAGAGAGAGAGAGAGAGAGAGAGAGAGAGGGAGACAGTATGTACATGAGCAAGGCAGATAGCATATGATAGCCCACACCGAGGCTCACTACAGAGATGTAACCTTACTCTGGCTATCTCTACTTTTTTTTAGTTATTTGATGAGGCTAAGTTAGTTTAGCAAAAGGCTCTCTCCAGTCTCTCCACTCCCTCTGGCACTTTGCAGTTCTGAAACGGTTGGAAGGAGAATAAGTGCCATTCCGTATAGGCAAAAATTCGACTAAAGTTTTGAATGGAAATGAAGCTGAAGAAAGAAATAAGATACGCCTAAGAAAAACCTTTATGACACTGCGATACGAATTTCACAAGGCTAAAGAGACAACGTTTGTAGTTCCTGAACTCACTTGTGGGCGCCAGTGACCACCTCCAGCGTAGTAGTGTTCCACTGTCTTGCCTCCTGTGTCTAGCTGAGTCTTGTATTCGCAGAGTATATGTGTAACATGTTTCTAAGAGTGAAGGAGGTTAACACTGGGAATTATCACCAACACAGTGGAGGAGGTTAACGCTGGGAATTATCGCCACGACAGTGGAGGAGGTTAACACTGGGAATTAACACCACCACAGTGGAGGAGGTTAATACTGGGAATTATCGCCACCACAGAGAAGGAGGTTAACACTGGGAATTAACACCACCACAGCGGAGGAGGTTAACACTGGGAATTATCGCCACAACAGTGAAGGAGGTTAACACTGGGAATTAACACCACCACAGTGAAGGAGGTTAACAATGGGAATTAACACCACCACAGTGAAGGAGGTTAACACTGGGAATTAACACCACCACAGCGGAGGAGGTTAACGCAGGGAATTATCGCCACGACAGTAGAGGAGGTTAACACAGGGAATTAACACCACCACAGTGGAGGAGGTTAATACTGGGAATTATCGCCACCACAGTGAAGGAGGTTAACACTGGGAATTATCACCACCACAGTTGAGGAGGTTAACACTGGGAATTATCGCCACCACAGTGAAGGAGGTTAACACTGGGAATTAACACCACCACAGCGGAGGAGGTTAACACTGGGAATTATCGCCACCACAGTGAAGGAGGTTAACACTGGGAATTAACACCACCGCAGTGGAGGACGTTATCACTGGGAATTATCGCCACCACAGTGAAGGAGGTTAACACTGGGAATTATCACCACCACATTTGAGGAGGTTAACACTGGGAATTATCGCCACCACAGTGAAGGAGGTTAACACTGGGAATTAACACCACCACAGTGGAGGAGGTTAACACTGGGAATTATCGCCACCACAGTGGAGGAGGTTAACACTGGGAATTAACGCCACCACAGTGGAGGAGGTTAACACTGGGAATTAACACCATCACAGTGGAGGAGGTTAACACTGGAAATTATCACCACCAGAGTGGAGGAGGTTAACATTGGGAATTATCGCCACCACAGTGAAGGAGGTTAACACTGGGAATTATCACTACCACAGTGGAAGAGGTTAACACTAGAAATTAACACCACCACAGTGAAGGAGGTTAACATTGGAAATTATCACCACCATAGTTATGGAGAAATTTTCTCCAGGAGGGGGGTATCAGCCCCCTTCAGCCCCTTTCAGCCCTGAGGGGCCAAGCCCTCTCAGAGGGGGCGAGCATCTTGTTTACTGCTACAGTGAGTAATTGATCACAGATGCCGTACGAATATGCGACGTGGTCGCTTTGACCGATGCTCCTTGCAGAGTGTTGCCAATTGTATTTTTATAAGAGACAGTACATCTCTTACTTTAGCAGGACAATTAAGGAAAATCCTGCTCCCACTTCGTTACCATAGTAAAGATAGTGGACATTGTTGTCTATGCTTAAGACAGCAAGAATCAAACCTTCTGCTTTGCTTCATCGAGGAAGTGGCAAGGAAGTAAAAAGTACTAGGTCAGCTTTTTTTTTTTTTGTGCAAAGGGCAGTGACGGCATGGGGCGCTGTGGCGTCTTCAGATTACTTTTGACTCTACTGTGAGTGACACTGACACCAGGATAACCAACAAAGAACACTGATCTGTGCGTTAGTGTGGACAAAGTGTCTCACAAAACACGATAAACACTTACAGAGAAGTGTGATCAACTTCTTAGTGATATTGTGTGAACAATTGTTGATGAACAGTGTAACAACGAGTGTTGCGATCCAACAGAGTGTAGTGTGACATTCTTTAAAGAACACTATTCTTCAATCAACTCAACGGATATCCGGGCATAATTATGGGTCAGATACATATACCCAGGTAAGTGTTCTAACTCGTGATGTACTACTATTGACTGTGCAGTTGAGTATAAAGTCGTGAGTTAGTCACTTATCATAAACCCCGGTGATATGCAGACCATTGAGTCCACACAAGTAGGTATTTTGTCAGCCATCAGTGAATGAAAAATGCTGACATAACACCCCCTAGGGGTAATTTATAATCTTACAAATTATATTTCTTGACAGCCCATGTTGAGATGGTTTCGACAGCTTCTAGGCCTTGTCTGCAGGGGCGGCTGTGCAGGCGATGAGTTGTCCTTTTAAGTTAAGTATAAGTCTTTAAACTTAACTGGTAATGCCATTTCTCAACATAATTGGTCCTTCGAACCGGATAAAGACCACACTGTGGTCCAAATATGTTGTACTACAGTGTACAAATAACCTATGAGCCAAGGTCCTTCGAAAAAAGCTGTAAAACTAGTGTTTTACAATATAAATCAGTATAAATGAGTCCCTCCAGACTCAATCACAGAGAATGGGCTGCCAAAAGAAAACGGGCGCTCACCCAGCGTTCACCCAAAGAAAACGGGAGCTGGGTGACTCACCCAACAAGAAAACGGGTGATGGCATCCCGCACCCACTGCTCCAATCTCGAGAAGTGCTGACTAAAGACAACAGCAACCCAAGTGATGTTCAGTTTGTCTGAGTGTATATACACAGTGTTTATAATGTTTATAGACAGAAATTACGAGACAAGATTGTGTTAAAGTTTGTTTCTTATAGATCTACCTGTTATATTAAAGGAACTTATATATAAAGTGTAAGCTTTCAAATATATATTAACAGTGAAATTTATATATGTGTAAGTAATATTCACGGGTAATTTACAGTTATACAGTGACATTTATAGTGTATAGTGAATGAAGTGTATAATATCATTATTTACGATTAATCATCGTGGTCAGGCTGACACAGCAAACTCAAGCCATAAACGCCAGACACATGTACTGTGTACCCTTCATGGTCATTGACCCTGAGGTTAAGCTTAGTGGGTCAGTAGTGTCTGACTCAATTATTGCTGACTTAAGCATAACAAAAACTCAGCTGTCTATAGCAGTACAGTGTTTTTTAAACACTCTAAGTGTGGTGCTAGAATTTTCAGTATACCATTAAAATGGCTTGTTTGAAAACTCAGTTTCAGTCTTTACAGACTAAGATTACACAATTAGAAAATCTAATTTCAGTCTGTATAGGATTAACTCAAGATACAAAAATAGATTTTGAGGATCTTGAGGTCAAGTTTGAATTATTTACACAACGTATGGAAATAATTAATTCAGACTTTACACATTATGAAAATAAATTTCTTGAATCAGATCCATCTGAGGATGAAATTAAAAATGTTTTGGATACTTTTAGTGATCAACAATTAAGGTGGACAGGAGTACAGGCTATCTGCCGTAAAACTCTGTCACAGAGACCTACTACTAGTGGTCAAACACCTGTTACACGTGTAACAACAACAAGTGTCCCATTACCAAGCTTACCTACATTGTCATTACCTATTTTCAAAGGTCATAATTATGAAGAATTCATTAGTGGGTTTCAATCCATAGTAAATTCACGAACTGACATAGATGAGATTGCTAAGTTCAATTACCTTAAACGTCTTGTGAAGGGAGAACCCTATGAACTGATTAAGTCATTTCCGGTGGTCAAAGGCAATTATCAAATAGCCTTACGTGTCTTAGCAGACAATTACTTCGATGCTGACAAGGCCAGAGTTAGACATGCAGTCTTAATATCAAGCTTGAAGCCACCCAAACATTGTTTTTCAGACTTACAGGCATTTAGAATCACATTAGACAATAGTCTCAGATTTCTAGGTGCTAAATATGACCTAAGACATTGTGATTGGTTTATCAGTGGTATTGTACAAGATAAGTTGTCACCACAAACTATTGAACGATTAAATATTATGTTCAATAAACGCTATTTCACTTGTGAAGAAATTAGCAATGGTTTACAAACAATAGTTTCATGCATGCAAGCAACGAGACAAGACGAAAAATCCACAAATCTGGTGGATAATAAACCTTCAACTCAGTATAAAAAGAGTAAACTACTCCCACTAAACCACATAATGGGAAATCCCATATAGGCATTTATCAAGCTGTGAATACAACAGACAGTAAACAGACTGTCATACATAAACGTACTCCAAAATGTGTACTTTGTGACGGAACACATTGGGCACAGTATTGTAGTCAATACACATCAATGGAGGCACGTAAACAACGTGTTCATCAGCTGAAAAGATGCATCAAGTGTTTAGGTGAACACAAGGGAGGTAAATGCTCACTGAAGAAGTGTTTTAAATGCAAGGGTATGCATCATACAGCATTATGCCCAAATACTTTCGCTGAACAGCAGAAGACTTCCACAGCATCAGGAAGTCAACAAGCAACAGCATTAAATGTGAGAGATAAGTTTAAAGCAACTGCTCTCCCGATAGCTCGAGTTGAGTTATCTAATAAATTACACAAAACCAATGTGCTAACACTATTTGATCAAGGCTCACAAAGGTCCTTCATAAGAAGAACCGTGTTGCAGAAACTGAATAAACAACCCCATGCCAAAATACAGTTAGATATAGCTGGGTTTTTCCACAATTCTGGTAAACAGACATATGACCTAGCCAGAATCACTGTTGGTCTAGGAAACAGGAAAAAGACAGTAGAAGCTGTGGTAGTAGATGATTTGCCTAAGTCTGTGCAGATCCAGAGATTAAAAGAAACAGTTGCAGCACTGAAAGTAGCTAAGGTCAAGTTAGCTTGTCCTGACATACAGTCGGACACTATTAGTCCAATTGATTTTATCATTGGAAGTGATTATTATCACTGTTTTGTGCAAAATATAGTAAGTAAACATGATGTTCACTTGCTGAAAACAGCAGGAGGCCACATGATATGTGGTCCCATTCCCTCTCAAAGTGGGAAAGAAGCTGATATTGATTCAGTGGAAAATGTACTAGTTACGAGAATAACCGCTGATCATGTACCACAGCAAAAATTATCATTACTGGAAGAAATGAATGAACCAGTTGATAAGTTGTGGGATTTAGATGCGATAGGTATTGATGTAAATAAACCAAGCCCACAAGAGTCTCAGACTTATAACCAATATTTGGACACTGTCAAATATAAAGATGGACAGTATTGGGTTAGGTTACCATGGAAATTAAATCCACCACATCTGCCTAGCAATTATCGCATGGCTTTCGGACAGATGAAAGCACAAATACATGAGCTTAGGAAGAATCCAGAGTTACTGACTGTCTATGATAATATCATACAAGAACAGTTGGACAATAAATTCATTGAGGAAATAGTCGACGATAAGTTGAAGACAAACGCTCATTATCTCCCGCACCATGGAGTCAGAAAAGATTCTGAAACCACTCCACTACGTGTTGTATATAATTGCAGCGCAAGTGCAAATAAAGATGTAGCAAGTCTTAATGACTGTCTGATGACCGGACCCTCACTAACTGAGAAGCTTGGAGACGTGCTTATGAAATTTCGCACAAACCCATATGCCTACACGGCTGATATTTCC
Organism: Cherax quadricarinatus; assembly: GCF_038502225.1. NCBI lineage: Eukaryota > Metazoa > Arthropoda > Malacostraca > Decapoda > Parastacidae > Cherax > Cherax quadricarinatus. Next base: position 72,934,374 of record NC_091293.1, read on the forward strand.
AAGGCTTTCTTAAGAGTAGGACTACAAGAAATAGATAGAGATTATACTCGATTCTTGTGGCCTGAAAATCCACATGATCCTCAAAGTCCTGTGAAAACTTATCGCTTCAAATCAGTATTATTTGGTGCAACATCCTCTCCATTCTTACTAGAAGCTACTCTAAATACACATTTGAAGAAATCTGAAAGTCCCTTCAAAGAAATCTTAAAGAAAAGTTTCTATGTGGACAATCTTCAAGGTACTGTGAATAAAGAGGAGGATTTGAAATCCTTATACAGAGAAGCTAACAAGGAGATGAAAGAAGCAAACATGCCTCTAAGGATGTGGAATACAAATTCAAAGCAATTAAGGGAACTTATCAAAGAAGATTTCCCTGAAACTGAAATTCCTGATTGCAACAATATGCTGGGACTTAATTGGAACACACAGGAAGATACTTTGAGTCTCAAAAAGATAAACAATAAATCATGCAGTACACTCACTAAACGTAGTTTACTGTCAGAGGTATCACAATGTTTTGATCCTCTAGGACTCGTCTCACCAATTACCATAAAGGGTAAAATGCTTATGCAAGATGCATGGAAACTCAAAATTGGATGGGATGAGAACTTGCCTCTAGAAATGAGTCAAGCACGGGATGAAATATCCAGGGAGTTTAAGCAACTTTATCAAATTACATTTCCCAGACAAATAGGTCAAGAGGGAAACAAGTACACATTACATGTGTTCTGTGATGCGTCAACCAGAGGTTATGGCGCTGTAGCTTACATGAGTAATGCTGAAGGAAGTACACTAATTACTTCAAAGGCCAGGGTAGCACCCTTGAAGGTCAGAACAGTACCGCAATTGGAACTGACAGCACTCTATGTAGGTACAAAATTAGCTGTCTATCTCAACAAAGTACTTGATCATCTCACTATTGAGAAAACCGTGATCTGGAGTGATAATGAAGCAGTTCTCCAGTGGTTAAGAAATAATAAGAGTAAGCTGGTCTATGTACAGAACAGAGTAGCAGAAATAAAAGAGATGCAGAGAGATTATCTCTTTCTTCACGTCTCTACCCAAGAGAATCCAGCTGACATGTTGTCACGTGGTGTCCCACTCAAGAAATTTGTGGATAATAAATTATGGCTCCACGGACCGAACTGGCTCTCTGATGAAAATAACTGGCCTCAGCAAAAAGCTCACATTATGCCAGAAGAAACAGTCTGCTTGAACACAGCAGAAATAAGTTGTGTAAATACTGCAGACACAACAGATATAGTCGTTGATGGATCTAAATACTCATCTTTGGGTAAACTCTTAAGAGTTACAGCTCTTGTCTTTAAATTCATTAAAGGAATAAAACCTGATTATGAATATCTTGAACCCATTAAATACTGGGTGAAACTAATACAGAAAGACGTTTTCTCTACAGAATATAAATTTCTAGAAACACAAGATAAATCCCCAAAGAAACCTGTCATGATTAATTCTTTAGGACTTTATCTCGACTCAGAAAAGATTATAAGATGTCGAGGAAGAATTCATAATTCTTCACTACCTAAAGAAGCCATACATCCAATATTGATCCCCAAGAATCATTGGCTAACAAAACTGATTGTGCAAAACGCCCATAGTAACGTGTTACATGGTGGGGTAGCTGACACACTTTGTCATATACGACAATCCTACTGGATACCTCAAGGTCGACAAAGTGTGAAAAAACAAACAAAGGACTGTATTACTTGTCGTCACTACGATATGCGAGTATGTCAGTATCCAGGTCCACCTCCATATCCCTATGAAAGAGTTTGTCATATCACTCCATTTGAGGTGACAGGTGTAGATTACACTGGACCAATAATTTTAACAAAAACAGTTGACAAAGTTCCCATCAAGGTGTACATCTGTTTGTTCACTTGTGCTATAACTAGAGCAGTACATCTAGAAGTAGCCACTGACATGTCTGCTGAAACCTTTATCAAATTATTCAGAAGGTTTACAGCCAGAAGGGCATGTCCCAGACTGATGATTTCAGATAATGCAACGAACTTTGTTGCTGGTGCTGCATATATCAGCAAGATCTTTGATCAACCAGAAGTACAACAGATGCTGAATCAACGCAGTTGTCGTTGGAGATACATTCCTCCTAAATCTCCATGGCACGGCGGATTTTATGAAAGAATGATCGGCATTGTAAAACGTTGTCTAAGGAAGACTCTCCATCGTCAGAGAATAGACTTAGAAGAATTCCGTACAGTTGTGACTGAAATAGAAAATAGAGTCAACAACAGACCTCTAACTTATGTTACCGATGATCTGGACAATTTAGAAGTGTTAAGTCCATCTCATTTACTCCATGGCAGAAGGCTCGAACCTGTTCCTCCCATGAATGATAAAGAAATCATAGAGGATCCTACTTATTTCGAACCTGAGCAACTCAGACGTAAATTCAAACACCTTAATAAAGTGATTGAACGTTGGGAGAAAATTTGGCGAGAAGACTATCTCACCTCATTGAGAGAACACTTCTATGGAGCTGGTGTTCCTGAAAATCATAAGTCCTTAAGACCTGGTGACATAGTGATTATTGACAATGATGGTCCGAGGTCCCAATGGCCACTTGGAAAAATTGTGACCATATATCCTGATGCAAATGGAATCATCAGGACAGTTGATGTTTTAAGCAAAGGTGTAGTGAATAAGCGGACAATAAATAAACTAGTACCGTTAGAATTACACAGTGTTGAAAACAAAATTAGTGATTCTCCAGAAACCGCACAGAGTAAAGCTGTTTAGAAAAGACAAGCAGCAGTGGTGGCGAGTGAGAAAATCAAATTAATGTTAAGTGATGAATAGTTCACCTGCAGCGAACCTCTGCCGCCCCCCAGTATGGAGAAATTTTCTCCAGGAGGGGGGTATTAGCCCCCTTCAGCCCCTTCAGCCCCTTTCAGCCCTGAGGGGCCAAGCCCTCTCAGAGGGGGCGAGCATCTTGTTTACTGCTACAGTGAGTAATTGATTACAGATGCTATACGAATATGCAACGTGGTCGCTTTGACCGATGCTCCTTACAGAGTGTTGCAAAGTGTATTTTTATAAGAGACAGTACATCTCTTACTTTAGCAGGACAATTAAGGAAAATCCTACTCCCACTTCGTTACCATAGTAAAGATAGTGGACATTGTTGTCTATGCTTAAGACAGCAAGAATCAAACCTTCTGCTTTGCTTCATCGAGGAAGTGGCAAGGAAGCAAAAAGTACTAGGTCAGCTTTTTTTTTTGTGCAAGGGGCAGTGACGGCATGGGGCGCTGTGGCGTCTTCAGATTACTTTTGACTCTACTGAGAGTGACACTGACGCCAGGATAACCAACAAAGAACACTGATCTGTGCGTTAGTGTGGACAAAGTGTCTCACAAAACACGATAAACACTTACAGAGAAGTGTGATCAACTTCTTAGTGATATTGTGTGAACAATTGTTGATGAACAGTGTAACAACGAGTTTTGCGATCCAACAGAGTGTAGTGCGACATTCTTCAAAGAACACTATTCTTCAATCAACTCAACGGATATCCGGGCGTAATTACGGGTCAGATACATATACCCAGGTAAGTGTTCTAACTCGTGATGTACTACTATTGACTGTGCAGTTGAGTATAAAGTCGTGAGTTAGTCACTTATCATAAACCCCGGTGATATGCGGACCATTGAGTCCACACAAGTAGGTATTTTGTCAGCCATCAGTGAATGAAATATGCTGACATAACACCCCCTAGGGGTAATTTATAATCTTACAAATTATATTTCTTGACAGCCCATGTTGAGATGGTTTCGACAGCTTCTAGACCTCGTCTGCAGGGGCGGCTGTGCAGGCGATGAGTTGTCCTTTTAAGTTAAGTATAAGTCTTTAAACTTAACTGGTAATGCCATTTCTCAACAACAGTTGAGGAGGGTAATACTGGGAATTATCGCCACCACTGTGAAGGAGGTTAAGACTGGGAATTAACACCACAACAGTGGAGGAGGTTAACACTGGGAATTATCGCCACCACAGTGGAGGAGGTTAACACTCTGAATTAACACCACCACAGTGGAGGTTAACACTGGGAATTATCATCACCACAGTGGAGGAGGGTTAACACTGGGAATTAACACCACCACAGTGGAGGAGGTTAACATTGGGAATTATCATCATCACAGTGGAGGAGGTTAACACTGGGAATTATCACCAACATAGTGGAGGAGGTTAACACTGGGAATTATCACCACCGTAGTGGAGGAGGTTAACACTAGAAATTAACACCACCACAGTGGAAGAGTTTAACACTGGGAATTATCACCATCACAGTGGAGGAGGTTAACACTAGAAATTAACACCACCACAGTGGAGGAGGTTAACACTGGGAATTATCACCATCACAGGGGAGGAGGTTAACACTGGGAATTATCACCATCACAGCAGAGGAGGTTAACACTGGGAATTATCACCATCACAGTGGAGGAGGTTAACACTGAGAATTATCGCCACCACAGTGGAGGAGGTTAACACTGAGAATTATCACCACCACAGTGGAGGAGGTTAACACTGGGAATTATCACCACCACAGTGGAGGAGGTTAACACTGGGAATTATCACCACAATAGTGGAGGAAGTTAACACAGGGAATTATCACCACCACATTGGAGGAGGTTAACACTGGGAATTATCACCACCACAGTGGAGGAGGTTAACACTGGGAATTATCACCACCGCAGTGGAGGAGGTTAACACTGGGAATTATCACCACCACAGTATAGGTTAACAGTGAACATAATCACAACGAAAGTCCTTTTATGGATATACATGTTTAATTTATTTAGGGTCTTAACGATTTTCTTACTGACACTGTTTTCTGAGTAGGAACAGGTTCAGTTACAAGGGCGGATAGACAAACATACGGAAACACACAAACACATACAAAAACACACTCACAGGGGAGCTCAGCCTCGATCCCCTGCAACATCACAAAGGTGAGTACACACACACACACACACACACACACACACACACACACACACACACACACACACTCACACTCACACACACACACACACACACACACACTCACACTCACACACACACACACACACACACACACACACACACACACACACACACACACACACACACACACATACACACATGCAGACACAGATGTGTCACCAGATATTACAGCCCTCACAGAAACCAAGCTCTCAAAAATGATAACAAATGCCATCTTTCCAACTGGATATCAGATTCTGAGGAAAGCTAGAGAGAATAGAAGGATGGAGGAGTGACACTGCTCATCAGAAACCAATGGGATTTTGATGAGTTGGAGAGAGGAGACAGAAGAAAAGCAAGGGACTACATAATAAGCACACCTCAGATTGGAGGTCTCAAGGTGGAGATAGCAGTGATGAATAACCCACCACAGAATAGCAGAAGGCAAAGATAAGAATATGATGAGAGCAACAGAGAGATGGTTGATACACTGGCTGAAGTGGCCAGAAGGGCCCATATGAGCATGGAAAAGCTACTGGTTGTGGGTGACTTCAGTCACAAAGAAACAGTCTGGGAAAACCTGGAGCCACATGAGGCCCAGAAAAATAGTGGGCTAAGATGCTGGAGGTGGTTCTGAAAAAAACTCATTCATCAACTTGTTAAGGATACTACCAGATAGAGGGGAGAGGATGAACCAGCAAGACTGGACCTAGAATTTCCCTTGAGCAGTACAGATTTTGAGGACATCACATATGAAAGGCCTCTCGGAGCTAGTGATCACGAGGTGCTAAGCTTCGAATACATAGTAGAGCTACAAGTGGAAAGGGTGGCAGGAAGAATGAAACCAGTCTGCAAGAGAAGGGACTACATAGGCATAAGGAATTTCCTACACGAGGTCCAGTGGGACAGAGAACTGTCAGAGAAAACAGTAAATGAGATCATGGAATATGTGACAACAATATGCAAGGAAGCGGAGGAGTGGCTTTTGCCCAAGCACAACAGACTGAATAAGAAGGCCAGGACGAGCCCTTGGTTCACACAGAGGTGTAGAGAGGCCAAAAACCAAGTGCACTAGAGAATGGAAGAAGTACAGAAGACAAAGGACCCTGGAAAACAAGGAGAGTAGCCGTATATGCACAGGTAAGGTGGGAGGTCCAACGGCAATACGAAAATGACACAGCAGCGAAAGCCAAGTCGAACCCGAAGCTGTTCTTCAGTCACATGAGGAAGAAAACAACAGTCAAAGACCAGGTAATCAGGCTGAGGAAGGAAGGAAGGAAGGAAGGAAGGGAGTTTACATGAAACGACCTAGAAATTTGTGAGGAACTCAACATGAGTTTCAAAGAAGTATTCGCAGGAGACAGAAACGTCTCCAAAATGACGGACAGGTGGGATACACGAACAAATGCTGGGCATGAAACATTCAAACAAGGAGAAGGTGAAACGGCTGCTAAGCCAACTAGGTACCTCAAAGGCGATGGGGTCGGACACCTCTCCATGGGTCCTGAGAGAGAGAGAGCAGAGACGCTCTGTTTACCACTAACAATCTTCAACACATCTCCTGAAACAGGGCGATTACTGACGTATGGAAGACAGCAAATGTAGTCCCAATTTTTAAAAAAGGGGACAGAGATGCAGCATTAAAACTACAGAACAATGTCACTGGCATGTATTGTATGCAAAGTCTTGGAGAAGATTATCATGAGAAGTGTGGTCTACCACCTGAAAAGGAATGAGCTTATAAGCGACAACAAGCACAGATTCAGAGACGGGAGATCCTGTGTCACAAACCTAATAGAGTTTTATGACAACGTGACAGCAGTAAGACAAGATAGAGAGGGATGGGTAGACTGTGTTTTCTTGGACTGTAAGAAGACTTTTAACACAGTTCCACACAAGAGACCTGGAAGGTATAACAAGGAATCCGCTACAATGGAACACAGAATACCTGATGGAAAGACAGCAGTGAGTCATGGTACGTGATGAGAAGTCAGAGAGGGCGCCTGTTACGAACGGAGTTCCACGGGGATCAGTCCTAGGACTGGTGCTGTTCCTGGTATATATGAATGACATAATGGAAGGAATTGACTCAGAAATGTCCCTGTTTGCAGACTGTGTGAAGTTAATGAAGAGATTCAGTCGGAGGAGGGTAAGGCAGGACTACAGAGGGATCTGGGCAGGCTACAGGCCTGGTCCAACAACTGGCTTCTGGAGTTCAACACCACCAATTGCAAAGTCATGAAGATCGGGGAAGGGCAATGAAGACCGCAGAGTACAGTCCAAGGGGGCCAAAGACTACAAACCTCATTCAACGGAAAGGATCGTGGAGTGTGTATAATACCAAACACATCTCCTGAGGTGCACCAAAAAAACCATACCCCCGGCCGGGATTGAACCCGCGGTCATAGAGTCTCAAAACTCCAGCCCGTCGCGTTAGCCACTAGACCAGCTAGCCACAATAAGATTCATCCAACTAGGTATATTTCTACACCATAGGAAAGTTAGCACAGGCACCTCTGTGACCACAAATGCAAGTTTTTACAGACGAATCTCCAGCTAGCGTGGCCGTGACGAACTCTAGCTCAAGTCCCTTCACTGCCCGGCCGGGGGTATGGTTTATTTGCAATCGTGTCATTACGATTTCTTGAGTCCTGAGGTGCACACCAACCAAATAACTGCTGCAGCATATGTGCGTCTAGCGAACCTAAAAATAGCATTTCGACATTTCAGTAAGGAGTCGTTCCGGACCCTGTATACCATATTGGAGTATGCAGCTCCAGTTTGGAATCCTCACCTGGCAAAGCACATCAGGAAACTAGAGAAAGTGCAAAGGTTTAAAACGAGACTACTCCCGGAGTTAAGGGGTATGTCCTTTGAAGAGAGGTTAAGAGAACTAGACCTGACGACACTAGAGAACAGGAGGGACAAGGGAACATGATAACGACATACAAATTACTGAGAGGAATCGACAAGATGGATAGAGATAGGATGTTCTAGAGATGGGACACAACAACAAGGGGCCACAATTGGAAGTTGAAGACTAAGATGAATCTCAAGGATGTTAGGAAGTATTTCTTCAGCCATAGAGTTGTCAGGAAGTGGAAGAGTCTGGCAAGTGAGGTAGTGGAGGCAGATACCATACATAACTTTAAGAAGAGATATGATAAAGCTGATGGAGCAGGGAGAGAGTGGATCTAGTGGCGACCAGTGAAGAGGCGGGATCAAGAGCTATAACTGTACCCCTGCAACCACAATTATGTGAGTACAATTAGGTGCGTGCACACACACACACACACACACACACACACACACACACACATTTAGGGAGGTATTGTCAGCGGAATCAGGAACGGGAGGAGAGATGAGGAAAATATTGAGCGAACTAAATACCTAGAAGGCAATGGCGGGAGACAATTTCCATGGGTTCTGTGAGAGGAAGCAGAGGAACTATGTGAACCACTATGAACAATATAAAAAAAATGACTGAATCAGAGCAGCTTCCAGAAGTCTGACAAACAACAAATGTAGTCCAAAATTTAATAAAGGGATAAACAGGTGGGACTGAGTTACAGGCCAATATTACTAACATGCTTAGCATAAAACGTTACGGAGAAAAATATCAGAAGAGTAGTGGAGCACCTGGAAAGAAGCTGATTCGTAAACTACATTAATTCACACAAATTATGCAGGCGAAAGATGGCTGGGTGGATTGTATATTTATTGGATTGCATATTTTCGAAAATACATAAACTGTATACAGCAACGTCAGCACTTGCGAAATAACCAATTCTCAGAACAGAGAATTAAGGAACAGAGAGAAAGCATTGTGAGACATAAATGTAACATACAAAGTCTTAAAGGGTACTGACAGAACAGATATGGAGAAAATGTTTTACAGTGACAAGGATCGAGCATTTCTTTAATCTCGGATGGGTTGAGAAGTAAACCGACCTAGATGAGGCAGTGGTGAAGATAAACTGAATACACAGTTTTAAGAAAAGGAATGATAATGGCCAAAACTTTGGAAGTCAGTGATGCCGATCAAAGTAGTTTAGAACGCTGAGGCAGAAACTGACCATAAACCCGCAAAAAACTATTCACTGAGTGTAAACACACACATACACTCACAAAGGCACACAAATACATGTACATACACACATATATGTGAGTACACACAAACACACGCACTAACACACACACACATGGGCACACATAGAAACACACACACACACACACACACACACACACACACACACACACACACACACACACACAGAGTGGGGCCAGAAGCTGTGACGTGACCCCTGACGACACTGGGAGACAGGAGCGATTTGGGAGATGTGATAACACAAAATGCTGAGAGGAATCGACAAGGTTGACAGAGTCAGGATGTTCCAGAGATGGGACACAGCAACAAGGGGTCACAATTGGAAATTGAAGACTCAGATGAATCACAGGGATGTTAGAAAGTATTTCTTCAGTCATAGAATTGTCAGGAAGTGGAACAATGTGGATAGTGAAGTAGTGGAGGCAGGATCCATACATAGCTATAAGAAGAGGTATGATAAAGCTTATGGAGCAGGGAGAGAGGGACCTAGTAGCGACCAGTGAAGAAGAGGGGCCAGGAGCTGTGAGTCGACCCCTTCAACCACAAATTGGTGAGTACAAATAGGTGAGTGCACACACACACACACACAGGTATGTCCTACAAGGAGAGGTTAAGGTAAATCAACCTGACGACACTGGGGGACAGGAGAGATAGGGGGGACATGATAACGACATACAAAATACTGAGAGGAATTGACAAGGTGGACAAAGACAGGATGTTCCAGAGATGGGACACAGCAACAAGGGGACACAGTTGGAAGTTGAAAACCCAGATGAATCACAGTGATGTTAGGAAGTATTTCTTCAGCCACAGAGTAGTCAGGAAGTGGAATAGTTTGGGAAGCGATGTAGTGGAGGCAGGATCCATACATAGCTTTAAGCAGAGGTATGATAAAGCTCACGGTTCAGGGAGAGTGACCTAGTAGCGACCAGTGAAGAGGTGGGGCCAGGAGCTTGGACTTGACCCCTGCAACTTCAACTAGGTGAGTACAACTAGGTGAGTACACACACACACACACACACACACACACGCACACACATACACAGGGAAAGGGAGAGGAATAGTGATTGGGAAGGGAAAGGAACAGTAATAAATGGAAAAATATTAGAATTGCACATCAAAATCAATCTCTTGCTCTCGCTTCCTCCCTCCCCTCCTCTCTCTCTCTCTCTCTCTCTCACACACACACACACACACACACACACACACACACACACACACACACACACACACACACACACACACACACACTTAAATATATTTCATGATTTTGCTACAGTTCCCTCCATATTTTTGTAAAAAAGTGAAGAGCCTTCCTCAGACGGTGTTTTTCCTGGGCCAAGCAGCAGGTAGAAACAGATGAGAATGATTCTGTATTCTAAACCAGTGTGAAGCTCTGAGCATTCATGATCGCCCTTCGATATTCATGGTGGCCTGGAAGGTGAGGCACATTTATGCGGATACAGAGGAAAAGAGGCGGCCTGAAGGGACTAGCTGAGAGAAAATGTTGAATGGAGGGAGGGGAAAGGAACAGAGACGGAATGGAGGGAAAAAAGGGGAAAAATAGAAAGAGTGACTGATGGAATGAATGAGAGAAAGGGGTAATGGGTAGGTAGGAAAGAGGAATGGAAAGGAATATGGATAAAATATTAAAAGAGAAGGAGTGGAAAAGTAGAGTCTGTATGAAAAGAGATGGAGAGATGTTGAGATACTTATTTCTGTTAGTTGGGTATGAAGAGTTGGCAAAGTGCAAATGGTATCTAAGGTAATTAGGCGAAAATAAAGTGACACCCTTAAGGGAACGTTGGTGTTAAGGAATTTTTGGTGGAAACGGTTGATATGAAGGAAATTCGGTATTATTGGTTATTCCAGAAAGAGAACCTTTAGATGACTACATTTAAGATTTCCATTTGTAATTTTGGATAACCTTATACAATCGGATTCAGCCATCTTATGCTGACTCATGCAGGTGAACCATACCCCCGGCCGGGATTGAACCCGCGGTCATAGAGTCTCAAAACTCCAGCCCGTCGCGCTAACCACTAGACCAGCTAGCCACAATAAGATTCATCCAACTAGGTATATTTCTACACCATAGGAAGGTTAGCACAGGCACCTCTGTGACCACAAATGCAAGTTTTTACAGACGAATCTCCAGCTAGCGTGGCCGTGACGAACTCTAGCTCAAGTCCCTTCACTGCCGTCAACATGACTTAAGAAATCGTAATGACACGATTGCAAATAAACCATACCCCCGGCCGGGATTGAACCCGCGGTCATAGAGTCTCAAAACTCCAGCCCGTCGCGCTAACCACTAGACCAGCTAGCCACAATAAGATTCATCCAACTAGGTATATTTCTACACCATAGGAAGGTTAGCACAGGCACCTCTGTGACCACAAATGCAAGTTTTTACAGACGAATCTCCAGCTAGCGTGGCCGTGACGAACTCTAGCTCAAGTCCCTTCACTGCCGTCAACATGACTTAAGAAATCGTAATGACACGATTGCAAATAAACCATACCCCCGGCCGGGATTGAACCCGCGGTCATAGAGTCTCAAAACTCCAGCCCGTCGCGCTAACCACTAGACCAGCTAGCCACAATAAGATTCATCCAACTAGGTATATTTCTACACCATAGGAAGGTTAGCACAGGCACCTCTGTGACCACAAATGCAAGTTTTTACAGACGAATCTCCAGCTAGCGTGGCCGTGACGAACTCTAGCTCAAGTCCCTTCACTGCCGTCAACATGACTTAAGAAATCGTAATGACACGATTGCAAATAAACCATACCCCCGGCCGGGATTGAACCCGCGGTCATAGAGTCTCAAAACTCCAGCCCGTCGCGCTAACCACTAGACCAGCTAGCCACAATAAGATTCATCCAACTAGGTATATTTCTACACCATAGGAAGGTTAGCACAGGCACCTCTGTGACCACAAATGCAAGTTTTTACAGACGAATCTCCAGCTAGCGTGGCCGTGACGAACTCTAGCTCAAGTCCCTTCACTGCCGTCAACATGACTTAAGAAATCGTAATGACACGATTGCAAATAAACCATACCCCCGGCCGGGATTGAACCCGCGGTCATAGAGTCTCAAAACTCCAGCCCGTCGCGCTAACCACTAGACCAGCTAGCCACAATAAGATTCATCCAACTAGGTATATTTCTACACCATAGGAAAGTTAGCACAGGCACCTCTGTGACCACAAATGCAAGTTTTTACAGACGAATCTCCAGCTAGCTAGAGTTCGTCACGGCCACGCTAGCTGGAGATTCGTCTGTAAAAACTTGCATTTGTGGTCACAGAGGTGCCTGTGCTAACCTTCCTATGGTGTAGAAATATACCTAGTTGGATGAATCTTATTGTGGCTAGCTGGTCTAGTGGTTAGCGCGACGGGCTGGAGTTTTGAGACTCTATGACCGCGGGTTCAATCCCGGCCGGGGGTATGGTTTATTTGCAATCGTGTCATTACGATTTCTTAAGTCATGTTGACGGCAGTGAAGGGACTTGAGCTAGAGTTCGTCACGGCCACGCTAGCTGGAGATTCGTCTGTAAAAACTTGCATTTGTGGTCACAGAGGTGCCTGTGCTAACCTTCCTATGGTGTAGAAATATACCTAGTTGGATGAATCTTATTGTGGCTAGCTGGTCTAGTGGTTAGCGCGACGGGCTGGAGTTTTGAGACTCTATGACCGCGGGTTCAATCCCGGCCGGGGGTATGGTTTATTTGCAATCGTGTCATTACGATTTCTTAAGTCATGTTGACGGCAGTGAAGGGACTTGAGCTAGAGTTCGTCACGGCCACGCTAGCTGGAGATTCGTCTGTAAAAACTTGCATTTGTGGTCACAGAGGTGCCTGTGCTAACCTTCCTATGGTGTAGAAATATACCTAGTTGGATGAATCTTATTGTGGCTAGCTGGTCTAGTGGTTAGCGCGACGGGCTGGAGTTTTGAGACTCTATGACCGCGGGTTCAATCCCGGCCGGGGGTATGGTTTATTTGCAATCGTGTCATTACGATTTCTTAAGTCATGTTGACGGCAGTGAAGGGACTTGAGCTAGAGTTCGTCACGGCCACGCTAGCTGGAGATTCGTCTGTAAAAACTTGCATTTGTGGTCACAGAGGTGCCTGTGCTAACCTTCCTATGGTGTAGAAATATACCTAGTTGGATGAATCTTATTGTGGCTAGCTGGTCTAGTGGTTAGCGCGACGGGCTGGAGTTTTGAGACTCTATGACCGCGGGTTCAATCCCGGCCGGGGGTATGGTTTATTTGCAATCGTGTCATTACGATTTCTTAAGTCATGCAGGTGATGACGTGCGGGTATTGACGTGCAGGTGTTGACGTGCGGGTGTTGACGTGCAGGTGTTGACGTGCAGGTGTTGACGTGCAGGTGTTGACGTGCAGGTGTTGACGTGCAGGTGTTGACGTGCAGGTGTTGACGTGCAGGTGTTGACGTGCAGGTGTTGACGTGCAGGTGTTGACGTGCAAGTATTGACGTGCGGGTGTTGACGTGCAGGTGCTGACGTGCAGGTGTTGACGTGCAGGTGTTAACGCGCAAGTATTGACGTGCGGGTGTTGACGTGCAGGTGTTGACGTGCAAGTGTTGACGTGCGGGTGTTGACGTGCAGGTGTTGACGTGCAGGTGTTGACGTGCAGGTGTTGACGTGCGGGTGTTGACGTGCAGGTGTTGACGTGCAGGTGCTGACGTGCAGGTGTTGAAGGGCAGGTGTTGACGTGCAGGTGTTGACGTGCGGGTGTTGACGTGCAGGTGTTGACGTGCAGGTGTTGACGTGCAGGTGTTGACGTGCAGGTGTTGACGTGCAGGTGTTGACGTGCAGGTGTTGACGTGCAGGTGTTGACGTGCAGGTGTTGACTCTGGTAATTTGCCTACATCTGAGGTCAGGCTTATTGGGCGGTAATTTGACGGTAACGACTTATCCCCTGATTTAAAAATAGGAATTACATTAGCCATCTTCCACATATCAGACACTATACCTGCTAATGGTTCACAGAGTTCCATTTTACATTCCTTAAGAACCCTTGAAAAAAGTTCATCGGGTCCCGGCGACTTATTTTGTTTCAGTCGGTCTATTTGTTTCATAACCCTTTCACTAGTAAGTGTGATGTTACATAATTCATCTTCTTCAGGCCCACTATAAAAATTAATTACTGGTATATTGTTAGTGTCTTCCTGTGTAAAAACCGAGAGAAAATAATTATTAAGAATAGAGCACATTTCATGAGGGAGGGGAGACATGATCGAAGTGTGGAAATAAATTGTATAAAATACCGACACAATGGAAATATAAACACATACGCAGTATAATGTGATCCTTTATTGACAACGTTTCGCCCACACAGTGGGCTTTTTCAAGTCACAAACAGATCTGTTTGTGACTTGAAAAAGCCCACTGTGTGGGCGAAACGTTGTCAATAAAGGATCACATTATACTGCATATGTGTTTATAATTCCATGTTCGAAGTGTATAAGTGGAAGATGGGTATTAATAAAGGGGACATTAATAAGGTCTTGAGGATATCTCTCCAAGAGAGAACCCGCAGTAATGGATTTAAGTTGGACAAGTTTAGATTTAGAAAGGATATAGGAAAGCATTGGTTTGGAAATAGGGTAGTTGATGAGTGGAACAGTCTACCTAGTTGGGTTATTGAGGCTGAAACCTTGGGTAGTTTCAAATTTAGGTTGGATAAATGCATGAGTGAGAGGGGTTGGATTTGAGTGGGACTTGCATATGGGTGGATAGAGTTATCAGAGCTTATTTCTCGGGTAGTTTTGAAAATTTGGTTTGGTATATGTTTTGTTAGTGGGATGGATTGTAAAGGACCTGCCTAGTATGGGCCAACAGGCCTGTTGCAGTGTTCCTCCTTTCTTATGTTCTTATTAAAAGAGGGGTAAAGCAGCTGTAATTGATGCCATCATTTAACATTTAACATTTAACAGTTCCTCAAAATATTCCCTCAATCTTCCCAATACCTTCAATTCCCCATCGAACAACTCTCCTCTTCAATTTTTAAATGTTAAATCCATTCGTTTCCTAGGCTTTCTCAACGTATAAATCTCACTCCATAACTTTTTCCAAATCTCAGCAAAATTCGTTGACAGAATCTCACTCACTTTCTCATTTGCTCTCCTTGTACATTCTTTCACCTTTCTCTTAACCTCTCTTTTTCTCTTTATATACTCTGCCCTCCTTATATCACTTCTATTTTGTATAAACCTCATCATTCCACCAATCACTCTTCTTATCTCCCGCACACACTCTCCTACATTCACAGATTTCTTCTAAACGCTCTAACACTACATTTTCTAATCTATCCAGTACCTCTGCAACATCATTGCCAAAATTCTGACATAACCCCCAACTCCAATAGACTTTGAGAAAGCCGTTGACATCATGCCCTTGCACTCAGCCCTAGGCCCAGACTCGTGGAGCTCGGTGTTCAAGAAGCCCCTTTTGCATGCCATAAGTATGCTATGGGAAAGGAGCATGGACATGGGTGAAAGTCCAATCACTAAAAACAACAAATATAGCCCCATTTCACAAAGGTAGCAGGAAAAGAACAGCTGAGAACTATAGACCAATAGCTCTAACGTCCCACATCATAAAAATCTTTGAAAGAGTACTAAAAAGCATGAGTGTCAATCACATGGATTCTCAACAATTGAACAATCCAGGGCAACATGGCTTTAGACAAGGTCTCTCCTGAACTGAACCACTATGATATGGTCCTGGATGCACTGGAAGACAAAGAGAATGTAGATGTAGTATACATAAATTTTGCAAAATCCTTCGACAGATGCGATTATGGTGTAATAGTACACAAAATGCAAGCTAAAGGGATCACTGGCAAAGGGGGCAGATGGATCTTTAACATTCTAATCAATCAAATACAAAAAGTAGTTGTTAACAGAATTAAATTGGAAGCTACTGTCCCACAAGGCATGGTACTCTCCCCCATCCTATTCCTCACCCTCATATCTGACATTGACAGAGATGTAAACCATAGCATCATGTCGTCCTCTGCAGACGATACTAGGACTGGCTTGAGACCATAATCCATCGATGACACGGTAAATCTCCAAGAAGATATAAACCAAGTTTTTCACTAGGCAACGGAAAATAATATGATGTTTAATGAAGGCAAATTCCAGCTACTCCGTTATGCGAAATTAAAGCCTCACAACAGTGCCATTATCACCTCGGCGAGGATAATTATAGGAAGGATAATGAGAACATTCAAAACAAGAGATGTCAAGCCAGTGATGATCCTTTTTAAATCACTTGTTCTCTCTAGGCTGGAATGCTGCTGTACATTAACATCGCCATTCAAAGCAGGTGAAATCGCAAACTTAGAGAATGTACAGAGAACCTTTACTACACATACATGTATAAGTTTTGTCAAACACCTTATCTACTGTGAAAGCTTGGAAGCACTTGACTTGTTTGTATTCGCTGGAGCGCAGGCGAGAGAGATATATCGTAATCTAGACTTGGAAAATCCTAGAACGAATGGTCCCTAACCTGCACACAGAAATCACTCCCTGCGATTTCAAAAGACTAGGCAGGAGGTGCAAAATACCCCTAATGAAAAGTAGGGGCTCCATTAGTACACTAAGACAAAATGCAGTAAGTGTTGGGGCCCAAGACTCTTCAACAGCCTCCCACCAGGCATAAGGGGAATTACCAATTGACTCGTGGCTATCTTCAAGAGGGAGCTGGACAGATATCTAAAGTCAGTGCCGCATCAGCCGGGCTGTGGTTCGTACGTTGAACTACGTGCGGCCAGCAGTAGCAGCCTAGTTGATCAGGCCCTGAGCCATCGGGAGGTCTGGTCATGGACCGGGACGCGGGGGCGTTGATTCCCGAAAAGCACTCCAAGTAGACTCCAGGTAGATATCCTTACTAGCCCATCTTTCTATCAATAGTTACTTATATCTTACCCTAACTGCCTCTTCCTTTAGTTTATAAACATTCACTGCTCCCTTACTTGCTTAAGTCATTCTCCTTTTATCCCATCTACCTTATACTCTCACCGTAGCTACAATTAAAAAATGATCCGATATATCTGTTACCCCTCTGTAAACATGCACATCCTGAAGTCTACCTATCAGTCTTTTATCTTTCAATACATAGTCCAACAAACTACTGCCATTTCGCCCTATATTATTTCTTGTATACTTATCCATTTTTTTTAAACATGTATTACCTATTATTAAACTTCTTTCCATACAAAGTTCAATCAAACCCCTTCCCATCCATTATCACTCACCTCTTGCATCCCACATTAACCTACCGCTCCTTCTATAACCGTTTCTCCTACTTTGCCATTCATGTCCCCTACAAAAAATACTCTCTGGCTTGGTTAAAACTCCATAAACGCTCACTTAACATCTCCAAAAATTTCTCTCTCTCCTTTACACTCCTCTCTTCTCCAGATGCATAAACACTTAATATAACTCACTTATCACATCCGACCTTACAATTATTTCTCCCCACTGAAGCTTCCCTGCCTCCTTTAGCTTGTTTCGCTTAGAGCCAGGACATCAAACTTCTTTTCATTCAATAGAATGGCAATCATCTCTTTCTTTTCATCTGCATCACATCCACGCACGTTCAAACATCCCAACTTTACTGAGTTTTGTTTTATTATGTTTAGTAATATATACAGGAGAAAAGGATTATTAGCCCATTGCTCATAGCATTTTAGTCGCCTCTTAAGACATGCTCAGCTTACGGAGGAAAGATTCTTTTCCACTTTCCCATGGAGATGAAAGGAAATCAATAAAAATAAGAACTCTTAAGAAAAATAAAGAAAATTCAGGTGGGTGTGTGTGGCATGCAAAGAGTACGTAACCTTCATTCGGCGCATTTACACACCCTCATTTACAGGCTGTCTCCCCCAACCAGCGAACCAGGTGACTGAGGGTTGACGATGGGGCCCCGTCGTTCAACCAGTACCCAGGTTCCAGCCAATAAAAAGATGGTTTTTTCAATCGCAGAGGTTATGTGGGTACCACTCTCCTGTCTGCCCTTGTCATTCCCATTCTAGAGCTGGTTGAAGTATGGTCTGCTCTCTAGTGGCTTCTATTCTGCCTTGCTTACCGTGGAGTGCACTAATACCTATCGCTGTACATAGTGTATATAGTGTACATACTTCTGTCCTAAATTGGTGAAGGATAATGTAAGTCAAAAGTTTTTCTGCTGTGTTTATTTTGCTCCATTTACACCCAGGATAACAGGCCATTTGAAATCCTGGGTTATAATAGTGTGCACACATTTACAAGTACATTTACATGTAGTGTGACCTAAGTGTAAGTAGAAGCTGCAAGTTGTACCTGTTATATAGTGTGTAAAACAATTACAGGTTTCCATTTCACACGCATTTGGCAGGACCGTTGTACCGCCCCGGGGAGACTGTTGTCTTCCATGTAGTAACTGGATAATGATTCTTCTGAACAGCTTCAAACACTAAATGCTGAAGTATCCTGACAAGAGAAATTCTGGATTGATCTCGGGTGAGTGGGTGCCAATATGCCAATTTATTCTTTTTTGTTTAATTGTCATTGTTTTCAAGCAGCAATTTGTGAGGGGTCTCATCCGAGTGGTTTTTAAACCGTCATCACTGATGAATCTTACGTAGAGAAACAGAATTGTGTAAGTGCCAATTTGCAAAATTTTACTTCTCCCTTCAGCTTTACTGTCTCTGTCTGGTAGCCCATAAATAGTATGGAAATTCCTGTCTTAAAAACAAAAGTAAAATATTTTTTTTCTTCTAGTAGTGAGTAGAGTCTCCATGATGTTTAGCAGAGTCTTCCAAATCCCCACCCGTCATGAGTACCAGACGGAGGGGCCCCCTAGTTCAGAAGTTGGGGTTGCTACTCATTACGGCCGCCTCGTTCAGAATTCGGGGTTGCTACTCATTACGGCCGCCTCGTTCAGAAGTCGGGGTCGCTACTCATTACGGCCGCCTCGTTCAAAAGTCGCTACTCAATACGGCCGCCTCGTTCAGAAGTCGGGGTCGCCACTCACTACGGCCGCCTGCTCTGCGGGGAGAGATGAGCTAACGCCGGTGCACCGTAGTCAATGAGCGAGCGTATAGCTTGTATATAGTACAAGAGAAGTACATCTTTGCTTGCCCCTGCAAGGTGCCTCGTCATGGCTCTCATGGCGTTGAGTCTGAGTAGAGCACGTGACCTGACATACTCGGCCTGTTTCTGAAAGGTCAGCATTTTATCAATGTAGATTCCCAAGTACAGGTAGGAGCCTGTCCACTCAAGTTCTATATCCTGAATACGTAATCTATTCACAGGATCTGGTCCCTTGAACATCATTGCAAGAGATTTCTCGGCCGAGATCTTGAGGCCTAGTTCCTTGCAAGACTGCGTAATTAGGTCCAAAGCTCTCTGAGCCTGTCGTTCTAAATTGCCTTTCCCATTCACTACGAGTGCAAGATCATCAGCATAGCTGATGAGCTGTGTACCACTATGAAAGGGAAGGCTCACAAGTTCCTGCATAAGGATGTTAAACAGGGTAGGACTGAGCACACCTCCTTGTGGCATACCGTTTTTCAGGGTTTTAAAGGAAGAGTAGTGTCCCTGAAAGCTGACATAGGCCTGCCTGCCCCTAAGGTAGGACTCTATCCAGGCCAGGAGGCGTCCTTTGATTCCCTTCCGAGCTAGTATTGCCAGAATTGCTGTGGGGCTGGCTAGCTCAAATGCCTTCTCAAGGTCGAGGTAAACGACGATACTAGGTTTTTTGTTGCTATCAGCAATCTGGCTTAGTAGAGTGGCTATGCACTCTGCTGTTCCCACTCCTTTGGTGAAGCCAAATATGTGATGATGAGAGGGTCCAAGTTTCCATAGGAGGCGGTTTAACACCATCCTCTCAGCAGTCTTGGCTAAGCAGCTTTGGAAGTGGTACGATTGTAGCTTTCTTCCAAGCTGCTGGGAGTGTCCTGGCCCTCCACGATTTGTTAATGACGTCTAGTATGGCCTCCCATCCACTCTGCCCAGCCCGTGCAATCATGGAGTACGTCACACCATCGATGCCCGGGGCAGTGTCACCTGTGTTCTTAATGGCACGTCGGAGTTCCAAGTCCGTGAGGTCTACATCAGTCACATCTTCCGACTCACATGCAGCTTGTATCGTTAGCTGGCGCTGTGGCAGAAGATCCGTCTGTATATTCCGGATGTCCTGTGGGAGCTGAGTGGAGGCTCCCCTGGAAGTGAAAAGCTCCACTAGTTTCTCTGCTTCCTGGGATGGGTTCGGGTGTGCTGGTGGCCTCGGCTTGCTCTTGCCAGTTGCTATGTTGAGCTTGCCCCATATCTCAGATAAGGTGGTGTGATGCCCTAATGTTGAGCACCACTCCAGCCATTTCTCAGTTTTTACTCTGAGAGAGATTCTGCGGGCATGCTGCACAATGTCTCTCAGAGTATTCCTGTTCTCTGCCGTAGGGTTACGCCTGTATAGCTTCCTAAAAGAGTTGATGCGGTGGTTCTGCTCCCGCACCTCGTCGTTGTAGAACCACCAGTCTCTTTTGTGAGTGCGTCCTGCGGACTTCTTTGGAATTGCGCACTCTGCTGCCTGGATGAGAACAGTGATTAGCTCCTGTTCAGCCGTATCACAGTCTTCAGATAGAGAGTATGTGGACCACCAGTCATGAAGATAATCCTGGAACACCTTCCATTTGGCCCTCTTTACGTCCCATCTAGGAGGCAGCACAACTGTGGGAGGCCTGTTGATGTTGAAGGTGGTGATCACTGCAAAGTGGTCACTGACAAGGTGAGGATGAGTTTCCCATGTGGCTCCTGCTGCGAGTTTTCTTGACCCAAAGGTAAGGTCGAGGCAGCCACCCAACAGGTGTGTGGGGTCTCCATTGTTTAGCAACTTTACCTCTGGAATATCGTGTAGGAGCATTGCTATGTGTCTGCCAGCAGCATTGGTTGCTGAGTGAGAGTGCAGCATTGGGTGATGTGCGTTGAAATCTCCACCAACAATAATACACTCTGCGTGCTAGTGCGAGGAGCTCTGCAATGTCGAGGGTGTGTCTTGGGTTCTTGTAGATGTTACAGATGGTAATGGGCGCCCCAGGTATGTGCACAAGGATGGCCTGTACCTCGACATCCTCCCCACAGTCCAAAGGGTTGGCTATAACCTCATGAGGTATTGTATTGGATACAAATACAGCTGTGCCTCTGCAGTGAACGCCCGGGTCCATGTGCCGAAAATACCCAGCAAAACCGGGTAGTCTTGGGCACATAGTCGGGACAGTCTGAGTTTCTTGTAGCAAGACGATGTCAACCCGATCCCGAATTACTGCCTCCAGCAAGAGGTGCTGTTTGCTCCTTAGGCCCTGAATGTTCCATTGTAGAACCTTGAGGGTGTGATTTGGTACCGAGGTTATTCCGTCGCTGTTGTTTCCTGAGCTGGAGACTGAGTCCTGCACGCTCTGAGAACCTGCAAATTCATGGCATCCACTGTCTCCTCCTCGGTCAGCAAGCACACTCTCAGGAGCGTATTGACCATCTGCCGGAATGTGCTCTGTTGTTCCGTGGAGTTGATTGTGTTGCAAATAAGATCCGTGAACACCTTGATGAGTGCTACGAGATCCTCCCTGGTGAGAGCCTGATTTGGGGTTGGGTTCGAAACAGTGGATATTATCTGGGCTGTTGTGGTCTGTAGGGACTGCTGAGGGTTGGATTTCTTTATTGTATGCACCGTGGTCTGTTGCTGTTCGGTGGCCGGGATCTGCTGGTGAGGTGCCAGTTGAGTCTGCAAAGCGCCTGTGCCGGGTAAGGAGTGCCTACGTTGTTGTGCTATGGCTCGTTTAGTGCCACCTGCTGATCGCATTGACCAGATGCACCCTGTTGACGCCTCCTGTTCCTCTTGTTTCTGTTTCTTCGTTGAGGTAGTGGTGCAGGAGGTTCTTGACCTTGACGCCTGGTTGAGACTTCGAGGGTTGGGAATTCCTGGGCATTGACTTGGGTTAGCTGCTGAGAGATCTGCGGTATGGCAGCGTTCTCTGCACCCATCGTCTGCTGAGAGTGATGATCCGTCGTAGCCTGTTGCCGAGTTCTTGGCGTCTTCCAGACTCCTTGAATTCTGGCGAGCCTCTCGGGGCATCGAGGATTCCAGGCATGATGTTTCTGCCTGTAGTTCGGGCATTGTGGAGTGGGTGGCGATGCATTTTTCAGCTTGGTGATGCATTCCTCGGTAGGGTGGTGCTGGCTGCAGACACCGCAGATTACTCTGTTCGGACAGAGTGCACCCAGGTGTCCATAACGCTGACACTTGAAACAGCGAACTGGTTCTGCTGTGAAGGTCCTGACATCGTACTTGCCCCAAGAACCGTGGTCTAGCTGGGATGGCAGTGGTCCTACATGCTGAATGAGGACCTGTCGGGTTGGTGCGTTGCCTGCCGTCTTTGCCTTGAGACGTTGAGCTGACACCACACTGGGGTGAGCTGCTACTGCCTCGATGGGCATCATCAGCGGGTATCGCATCACTATACTTGGTGATTTTCTGCCGAGAGTCCAGTTCCTCCAGGGTGAATGAGCGATCTGTCTCCATGACTCTTTTCAAGGTGGTATACATTTCCTTGTTGAGAGGAGTCAATATTGGTTCTCCCCTCAAGTTGAACCATATCTTGAACTTCAGGTTGTGTCGTGATTCCAGGTATGAAACAACGCCATAGTGGGTTCTGTGGTCGCCGTAAGACTTCACCTTGAATTTGCCAGATCGGTTGAGCTGGTTTGCCTGCTCCTTGGACGGACGGTGCTTCTTCTTGTTGTCCACAGTGTTCCATCCCTCTTGGTTTTCGGAGGTTGGGGTGTTTATTTCCTCCCCTGTATCCATTGTCGCTGGCTCCATGGTTGGAACTGTCAGATCTTCTACAATGTGAGCAGGATCTTCCTCTTCCTCTCGCAACATCTTTGCTAGAATTGCGCCCCACATTTCCAAATCCGAGTCCTCCGTCGTGTTCATGGAGCATCGTGGCCTCTTCTTTTCGGCAGAAGCCATGCGCCTATCTTGTGATAAGGTAGTGAACTCCGTGAACTGAGTGTGTGAGTGTGTGTACTATGTACACACACTGAATTTCATGAGATGATTGGTGGAATTTCGGTGTTGTACACAGGCGTTGTTCAAGTTATCGTTCCTACATGCGTAAATGTGCTCATTGAGGCGGGTGTCGAGGTTTCTTGCTGTTTCACCTACATAAATCTTGTCACAACCTCCACAGGGTATAGTGTAAACCCCTGCATTGACTGGTTCGTGGTGCTTTGATTTTGTCCTGGTTAGATCCTTTATTGAAGTGCTAGAAGCGATGGCGACTCTGGTGTTAGCTTGTGAAAGTACTTTAGAAACGTTCAGTGCAACCTGGCTGTTGGGAAGAATTATAACTTTGTTGGGAGTGGTGTTGGTGAGTGGAGAATTAATGATCTGAAGAGTTCTTTTCTTGCAGCCTTTGATGAAAAAGGAAGGAAAATGTAACTCAGTGAAGGTTTGGTGAATGTATGTACATTCCTCGTCAAGAAACTCAGGACTACAAATTCGGTATGCTCTTAGGAAAAACCCGATGATGATGCCTCTTTTGGTCTTGGTATCTTGACTGGAATAGAAGTGTGTGAGATCATTTTTACTGGCAGGTTTCCGATAAACTTGGAATCTTTGGTTGTTGTCTACTTTGTGAATGAGCCGGAGTTCTTGCCAAACATCTTTCCTGCCTGTGATGAATGGTTTGAAAAACCGACAAGTTGAAGATTGAGACACTTATGCAGTATATGGGAATCTTTATTCAGGAAACGTTTCGCCACACAGTGGCTTCATCAGTCCAATACAAAGAGGAAGGCGTAAGGAGAGGAGGAGTATGAGGAAATCAGTCCCTCAGCCTGGAGTCGATGTGTTTAGTCCATCAATTTTGTAGAATGTACAGCATAGGGCCGTAGACGTGGCTTATATACTGTAGTGAGGTGAAGTGAAGCAGGCGGAGGCGGGGTCACAGTGGTACCATCCACTAGTCGAAGTAGGTCTTCGTCCAAAGGTTGAACAAGTGTTGAAGAATTCTTTGTAACAAGATCCCATGATGCTGCAGCGTCTGACAGTTGTGATGAATGGTTTGAAAAACCGACAAGTTGAAGATTGAGACACTTATGCAGCATATGAGAATCTTTATTCAGGAAACGTTTCGCCACACAGTGGCTTCATCAGTCCAATACAAAGAGGAAGGCGTAAGGAGAGGAGGAGTATGAGGTAATCAGTCCCTCAGCCTGGAGTCGATGTGTTCAGTCCATCAATCTTGTAGAATGTACAGCATAGGGCCGTAGACGTGGCTTATATACTGTAGTGAGGTGAGGTGAAGCAGGCGGAGGCGGGGTCACAGTGCTACCATCCACTAGTCGAAGTAGGTCTTCGTCCAAAGGTTGAACAAGTGTTGAAGAATTCTTTGTAACAAAATCCCATGATGCTGCAGTGTCTGACAGTTGTGATGAATGGTTTGAAAAACCGACAAGTTGAAAATTGAGACACTTATGCAGCATATGGGAATCTTTATTCAGGAAACGTTTCGCCACACAGTGGCTTCATCAGTCCAATACAAAGAGGAAGGCGTAAGGAGAGGAGGAGTATGAGGTAATCAGTCCCTCAGCCTGGAGTCGATGTGTTCAGTTCATAAATCTTGTAGAATGTACAGCATAGGGCCGTAGACGTGGCTTATATACTGTAGTGAGGTGAGGTGAAGCAGGCGGAGGCGGGGTCACAGTGGTACCATCCACTAGTCGAAGTAGGTCTTCGTCCGAAGGTTGAACAAGTGTTGAAGAATTCTTTGTAACAAGATCCCATGATGCTGCAGTGTCTGACAGTTGTGATGAATGGTTTGAAAAACCGACAAGTTGAAGATTGAGACACTTATGCAGCATATGGGAATCTTTATTCAGGAAACGTTTCGCCACACAGTGGCTTCATAAGTCCAATACTCCTCCTCTCCTTACGCCTTCCTCTTTGTATTGGAAAACCGACAAGTTGAAGATTGAGACACTTATGCAGCATATGGGAAAAACCGACAAGTTGAAGATTGAGACACTTATGCAGCATATGGGAATCTTCATTCAGGAAACGTTTCGCCACACAGTGGCTTCATCAGTCCAATACAAAGAGGAAGGCGTAAGGAGAGGAGGAGTAATAGACTGATGAAGCCACTGTGTGGCAAAACGTTTCCTGAATGAAGATTCCCATATGCTGCATAAGTGTCTCAATCTTCAACTTGTCGGTTTTTCAAACCATTCATCACAACTGTCAGACACTGCAGCATCATGGGATCTTGTTACAAAGAATTCTTCAACACTTGTTCAACCTTTGGACGAAGACCTACTTCGACTAGTGGATGGTACCACTGTGACCCCGCCTCCGCCTGCTTCACCTCACCTCACTACAGTATATAAGCCACGTCTACGGCCCTATGCTGTACATTCTACAAGATTGATGGACTGAACACATTGACTCCAGGCTGAGGGACTGATTACCTCATACTCCTCCTCTCCTTACGCCTTCCTCTTTGTATTGGACTGATGAAGCCACTGTGTGGCGAAACGTTTCCTGAATAAAGATTCCCATATGCTGCATAAGTGTCAATATCTTCATCTTTCCTGCCTTTTGGGGACCATCAGCCCCTCTCATCTTAAACACTCAGGCGACCTTCTCAACCGCATCCGCAACCTCTCCATCCGTAACAAGAAACTAAACAGTTTGGACGTGACTTCCCTCTTCACAAAAGTACCTACCACAAAAGCCATAGAGGTTCTACGACGTAAAGTCAATCAGGACCTTAATCTTCCTCTACCTCCCGGAGATTTTGTTGACTTGATTGAACTCTGTGTTAATTTCAACTGTTTTTCTTTCAATAACAAGCTCTACAAACAAACCTACGGCATGGGAATGGGGTCCCCATCAGTGCCGTCCTAGCCAACTTATACATGGAACACCTAGAGTCCGAACACTTCGCCAACATCATCCCTTCAAGCGTCACTTGGTTACGTTACGTGGACGACGTCCTCGTAATAACTCCCAAACGTTTTGATGTACGGAATCTTCAGGCAAGGCTCAACGCAGTTGAACCGGCGATCCAGTTTACACTTGAAGAAGAGTCCAATGACAAGCTACCTTTCCTCGACGTCCTCATTCACAAAGTAGACAACAACCTAAGATTCCAAGTTTATCGGAAACCTACCAATAAAAATGATCTCACACACTTCTACTCCAGTCAAGATACCAAGACCAAAAGAGGCATCATCATCGGGTTTTCCCTAAGAGCATACCGAATTTGTAGTCCTGAGTTTCTTGACGAGGAATGTACATACATTCACCAAACCTTCACTGAGTTACATTTTCCTTCCTTTTTCATCAAAGACTGCAAGAAAAGAGCTCTTCAGATCATTAATTCTCCACTCACCAACACCACTCCCAACAAAGTTATAATTCTTCCCAACAGCCAGGTTGCACTGAACGTTTCTAAAGTACTTTCACAAGCTAACACCAGAGTCGCCATCGCTTCTAGCACTTCAATAAAGGATCTAACCAGGACAAAATCAAAGCACCACGAACCAGTCAATGCAGGGGTTTACACTATACCCTGTGGAGGTTGTGACAAGATTTATGTAGGTGAAACAGCAAGAAACCTCGACACCCGCCTCAATGAGCACATTTACGCATGTAGGAACGATAACTTGAACAACGCCTGTGTACAACACCGAAATTCCACCAATCATCTCATGAAATTCAGGGACGCCCAATTAGTGATCAAAGAAACTAATTTCCGCAGACGCAAGTGCCTCGAATCCGCACTGATCGCTGTTTCGAATACAATTAAACAAAACAACGGCAGCTTCACCATCTCTGAAGTCTTAGCAAGAATCCTCCTGAAAATAGTAAACCCTGCCATCACATAGTCTCTGCTTTTATACTACACAAAGCACATTACAGAGAGTGAACACTGAAACGGGCCTCCTCTATCCAGTCTAAATTTGTCCAACCTATTTTTATGTAACCCAAGTAATAGCTTTTATATCCTTTTACTCATGTACGAATTAATTGCTATACCATATTGTATTACTACTACAACTTTTGTCACTACTACTACTACTACTACTACTACTACTACTACCTCTAGTGAACATCGAAATGGTACCTCACTAGTATTGCACCTCACTCTGAGCCTCTATATACCCTCTGTGTCCATATTCTGTCCATATTCTGTCCATAATACACTCAGTGCGCACTAGCACGCACTGAGTGTATTATTGTTGGTGGAGATTTCAACGCACATCACCCAATGCTGCACTCTCACTCAGCAACCAATGCTGCTGGCAGACACATAGCAATGCTCCTACACGATATTCCAGAGGTAAAGTTGCTAAACAATGGAGACCACACACACCTGTTGGGTGGCTGCCTCGACCTTACCTTTGGGTCAAGAAAACTCGCAGCAGGAGCCACATGGAAAACTCATCCTCACCTTGTCAGTGACCACTTTGCAGTGATCACCACCTTCAACATCAACAGGCCTCCCACAGTTGTGCTGCCTCCTAGATGGGACGTAAAGAGGGCCAAATGGAAGGTGTTCCAGGATTATCTTCATGACTGGTGGTCCACATACTCTCTATCTGAAGACTGTGATACGGCTGAACAGGAGCTAATCACTGTTCTCATCCAGGCAGCAGAGTGCGCAATTCCAAAGAAGTCCGCAGGACGCACTCACAAAAGAGACTGGTGGTTCTACAACGACGAGGTGCGGGAGCAGAACCACCGCATCAACTCTTTTAGGAAGCTATACAGGCGTAACCCTACGGCAGAGAACAGGAATACTCTGAGAGACATTGTGCAGCATGCCCGCAGAATCTCTCTCAGAGTAAAAACTGAGAAATGGCTGGAGTGGTGCTCAACATTAGGGCATCACACCACCTTATCTGAGATATGGGGCAAGCTCAACATAGCAACTGGCAAGAGCAAGCCGAGGCCACCAGCACACCCGAACCCATCCCAGGAAGCAGAGAAACTAGTGGAGCTTTTCACTTCCAGGGGAGCCTCCACTCAGCTCCCACAGGACATCCGGAATATACAGACGGGTCTTCTGCCACAGCGCCAGCTAACGATACAAGCTGCATGTGAGTCGGAAGATGTGACTGATGTAGACCTCACGGACTTGGAACTCCGACGTGCCATTAAGAACACAGGTGACACTGCCCCGGGCATCGATGGTGTGACGTACTCCATGATTGCACGGGCTGGGCAGAGTGGATGGGAGGCCATACTAGACGTCATTAACAAATCGTGGAGGGCCAGGACACTCCCAGCAGCTTGGAAGAAAGCTACAATCGTACCAATTCCAAAGCTGCTTAGCCAAGACTGCTGAGAGGATGGTGTTAAACCGCCTCCTATGGAAACTTGGACCCTCTCATCATCACATATTTGGCTTCACCAAAGGAGTGGGAACAGCAGAGTGCATAGCCACTCTACTAAGCCAGATTGCTGATAGCAACAAAAAACCTAGTATCGTCGTTTACCTCGACCTTGAGAAGGCATTTGAGCTAGCCAGCCCCACAGCAATTCTGGCAATACTAGCTCGGAAGGGAATCAAAGGACGCCTCCTGGCCTGGATAGAGTCCTACCTTAGGGGCAGGCAGGCCTGTGTCAGCTTTCAGGGGCACTACTCTTCCTTTAAAACCCTGAAAAACGGTATGCCACAAGGAGGTGTGCTCAGTCCTACCCTGTTTAACATCCTTATGCAGGAACTTGTGAGCCTTCCTTTTCATAGTGGTACACAGCTCCTCAGCTATGCTGATGATCTTGCACTCGTAGTGAATGGGAAAGGCAATTTAGAACGACAGGCTCAGAGAGCTTTGAACCTAATTACGCAGTCTTGCAAGGAACTAGGCCTCAAGATCTCGGCCGAGAAATCTCTTGCAATGATGTTCAAGGGACCAGATCCTGTGAATAGATTACGTATTCAGGATATAGAACTTGAGTGGACAGGCTCCTACCTGTACTTGGGAATCTACATTGATAAAATGCTGACCTTTCAGAAACAGGCCGAGTATGTCAGGTCACGTGCTCTACTCAGACTCAACGCCATGAGAGCCATGACGAGGCACCTTGCAGGGGCAAGCAAAGATGTACTTCGCTTGTACTATATACAAGCTATACGCTCGCTCATTGACTACGGTGCACCGGCGTTAGCTCATCTCTTCCCGCAGAGCAGGCAAAGGGTGGAGGTTGTACAAAACCAGGCGATAAGAACTATGCTTGGTGCCCCCATCTGGACCAACACAGTATGTCTCAGATCTGAGGCCCGCCTTCCTTCCTTGGCTGACAGAGTAAGATACATAAACGCCTGCAAAGTGGCCGCGATTCTGCACCGGCAGCAAGGTACCCCAATAAGGAGACGGATATTAACAACCATATCACAAGATCCCACACTCTTCACGGACTACTCCTGGATTCGTTCGTTTTGTGCTGCTGGGCGGAAGCTGCTGCCTGTACAGCTGCTCTGTGAGAAGAGTTGTGACCTTCCTGTTGCTGGGTACTATCCACCACCTCCCTGGCGCCCAGATCCAGCCGATGTTTTCATCATGCAGCTACCCATCTCTAAGCGTCTCTGCAGTCAAGACACCCTCAGCAATCATGCTGAGACAAGCTTGGCACTGGCAGAGGGAGGCACATGTGTAGTGTATTTCACAGATGGTTCTTTCGACCCTGACAGGAAGAGAGCAGCAGCTGGACTGTACCACAATGGTCACACACAAGGCTGGCGACTCCCTGACCACTGCACGATCCTTCAAGCTGAGCTGGTGGCGATTCAGCAGGCATCGACTCCGACCTGTCATACATGTTGATTCCACCTCTGCAATCAATGCCCTCTCCCATCCTCAACACAGGATAATGTTCACCTCATCACATCGATCCAGAGCATAATGACAGCCTTAGAAGTTCAGGGTAATAGATCGACATTGAACTGGATCCCCAGCCATGCTGGCATCCGGGGAAATGAGGCGGCAGATGATACAGCCAAGGCAGCAACAGACTATGCACATTTTGGGATTACTGTCCCAATCAGCCTACGACAGACCAAACTGGTGGCTGCCAGAGCCATGAAACTTATGGGGGAGGTCTTAGGTGATACCCCATCTCAACAGTGGTACCGAGCAGCGACTCAGGGAGAACCCCCCTCCATATGATAGAAGCTGGTCCAGAGCGCAGTGTACTGCCATCCATCGGCTTCGTTTGGGCTTTCCCACAGCCAAGATGATGGTAGACAAGGCTGAGGAGGAGATGTGCCAGTACTGTCAGCACGTTGTCCAGCGGCCCCTAACACACTATCTTCTAGAGTGCGAAGCTACTGAGACACTCCGCAGGCAACTAGGAGTGATATTCCCTCCCGAAGAGGACCCAGAGATGACTGCGGCCACACTAGTGTACCATGGGGTCAACGAACCAGACAGGCTGTTACCTGTGATAATGACATATCCTCCTCCTCGCTAGTGTCCATAGTTACATATGGTGTCGCTTATGAGATGCACCAGTTGAACTGACCAGAGGGGCGCTTGAGCGGCATGCGTCGCATCATCGTGGAAACCTTTCTCCATCGGGAGCCAGAGACGGGTCATCGCAAGATTGGGACCCGTGCCAGGACTGTGGTCTTGGCGAACATTATACATACATATTCTGTTTGTATCGGCTTGACAAAGCTCCTGGAGAGCGAAACGTTGCCACAATAAAATGTCACATTAGTTGCACTTGTGTCCTTTTACTTGACATATTGTCGGTAATTCTACCAACATTATTACAACTTCATGTTTGTTAAGGTTTCATTAATAATGAAAACCCATATGGTAGACATAAAATATAGTATCAGCATTATCCAGTAAGGTTATTGGTAGATTTTAACCACTTACATGTATTATTAAAGTTTAACTTGCATTCAGAATCCTCTGTTGCTTTGTTCAACATCTCTTAATAATAATAATAATAATAATAATAATAATAATAATAATAATAATAATAATAATAATAATAATAATAATAATAATAATATTATTATTATTATTATTATTATTATTATTATTATTATTATTATTATTACTATAATAATAGCTTTTTTCTACAAGTACACATACAAGGTATACAGGTTTAGCTGACATCAATGACATACTACTATACAGAAAGCCGTTTGTTATGCTGAGCATTTCCCAAATTAGGTCAGTGTCCCAGGATGCGACCCACACCAGTCGACTAACACCCAGGTACCCATTTTATACTGACAGGTGAACAGGGGACAGCAGGTGTCTTATGGAAACACGTCCCTAATGTTTTCCAGCCGTACCGGAGGAGATTCAACCCCCGGACCTCAGTGTGTGAGCTGAGTGTGCTAACGATCTTGCTATGGAACATCATTAATGGACATTTTCTTGTTTAGTTCTCTAGTTTTTAATCTTCTGATAATTTGAAGTGATGTCATTAAAAGGTTAGAAACCACTGCATCATTTTTAAAACGTTAGCAAAGGTAATTAACCAATAAAATAAAGTAACATGCAATAAGATCACTTACCAATACAGATCATTGTTTTCTTGCATACTATCGGTAACACGAGTTAATAAAATACTCACCAATACTAACCATTACTTTGTTGCTATGGATAATAATAATCATAAATACAGTAACACAAACTGTCATGCATTTACTTTAATGATACAATAACTGTTCAGCAAAGATAATTTAGTGAAAATTTTACCTTTAATGTAAATTAAATCGTCGCTAATGATATTCTTCTGCAAGAGACTTTGATACGATAATAAGAAACCAATCTAACAAACCATTATGTAATCACTGGTAAATATACCTACTGATTATCCCAATTAGATAATTCATTAAAGATACTAACATATTTTAGCATTATTAATAAATTTAATCAGACACAAATATAAATATAGATTCCCTGAAATATTTTAAAGCCAAAACCCCTCAAGGGAGGTTCCTTGAAGCTGGTGAGGGGCTCTTGATCTAGGGAATTGGATCCGTGCTTCGGTTCCCTGAATTAAGTCTGAATATCTTCCCTATTATCCCCCCTCCACGCGTGCTGAATAATCCTACGGGTTTAGCGCTCTCCCATGATTATAATAATTTTAAAACAAATAGCCAAAATAAACCTGTTACTAATTTTTCAGCATGAATTAATTTAAAGGATAATATATACCTTAAAGAATAATATATACTTTAAAGAAAAATATATACCTTAAAGAATAATATATACCTTAAAGAAAAATATATACCTTAAAGAACAATATATACCTTAAAGAATATTATATACCTTAAAGAAAAATATATACCTTAAAGAACAATATATACCTTAAAGAATATTATATACCTTAAAGAAAAATATATACCTTAAAGAACAATATATACCTTAAAGAATATTATATACCTTAAAGAATATTATATACCTTAAAGAATATTATATACCTTAAAGAGAAATATATACCTTAAAGAATATTATATACCTTAAAGAAAAATATATACCTTAAAGAACAATATATACCTTAAAGAATATTATATACCTTAAAGAATATTATATACCTTGAAGAGAAATATATACCTTAAAGAATATTATATACATTAAAGAATATTATATACTTTAAAGAATATTATATACCTTAAAGAGAAATATATACCTTAAAGAATAATATATACCTTAAAGAATATTATATACCTTAAAGAATAATATATACCTCAAAGAGTATTATATACCTTAAATAATAATATATACCTTAAAGACTAAAAAAATGTTTTTGAAATGATGTTAGTTTCACACTAACATGCTTAATGTAACTCAATGACAAAGACACACTGTTATTATTAACGACAAAAGTTACTATGTTGTTACTGTTTTACGTTACTGTGTCATTTTGAAGTGCAAAAGACACACTATCTCTGATACCAGTGCAAGATATTAACAAAGTTACTGTGTATTTCCAAAAAAAATTATTTTCACAGACCGGGCCGCGGGGGCGTTGACCCCCGGAACTCTCTCCAGGTAAACTCCAGGTAAAACTAGCAACGAGTTGTTACGTTCACATGAAGTTTTTGGTTGAAGCACTAAGTCACATAGCACTAAGTCACATAGCACTAAGTCACATAGCACTAAGTCACATAGCACTAAGTCACATAGCACTAAGTCACATAGCACTAAGTCACATAGCACTAAGTCACATAGCACTAAGTCACATAGCACTAAGTCACATAGCACTAAGTCACATAGCACTAAGTCACATAGCACTAAGTCACATAGCACTAAGTCACATAGCACTAAGTCACATAGCACTAAGTCACATAGCACTAAGTCACATTAACTTATCATGTGTTACATTTAAGTCACATAGCACTAAGTCACATAGCACTAAGTCACATAGCACTAAGTCACATAGCACTAAGTCACATAGCACTAAGTCACATAGCACTAAGTCACATAGCACTAAGTCACATAGCACTAAGTCACATAGCACTAAGTCACATAGCACTAAGTCACATAGCACTAAGTCACATAGCACTAAGTCACATAGCACTAAGTCACATAGCACTAAGTCACATAGCACTAAGTCACATTAACTTATCATGTGTTACATTTAAGTCACATAGCATTAAGTCACATAGCACTAAGTCACATTAACTTATCATGTGTTACATTTAAGTCACATAGCACTAAGTCACATAGCATTAAGTCACATAGCACTATAGCACTCACATTAACTTAATCATGCACTAAGTCACATACTAAGACACATAGCACTAAGTCACATAGCACTAAGTCACATAGCACTAAGTCACATTAACTTATCATGTGTTACATTTAAGTCACATAGCACTAAGTCACATAGCACTAAGTCACATTAGTCACATAGCACTAAGTCATGCACTAAGTTAGCACAGTCACATTAAGTCACATAGCACTAAGTCACATAGCATTAAGTCACATAGCACTATGTCACATTAACTTATCATGTGTTATATTTAAGTCACATAGCACTAAGTCACATAGCACTAAGTCACATAGCACTATGTCACATTAACTTATCATGTGTTACATTTAAGTCACATAGCACTAAGTCACATAGCACTAAGTCACATAGCACTAAGTCACATTAACTTATCATGTGTTACATTTAAGTCACATAGCACTAAGTCACATAGCACTAAGTCACATAGCACTAAGACACATAGCACTAAGTCACATTAACTTATCATGTGTTACATTTAAGTCACATAGCACTAAGTCACATAGCACTAAGTCACATTAACTTATCATGTGTTACATTTAAGTCACATAGCATTAAGTCACATAGCACTAAGTCACATTAACTTATCATGTGCACTAAGTCACATAGCACTAAGTCACATAGCACTTATAGCACTCACATAGCACTAAGTCACATAGCACTAAGCATAGCACTAAGTCACATAGCACTATGTCACATAGCACTAAGTCACATAGCACTTATCATAAGACACATAGCACTAAGTATATTAGCACTAAGTCATATAGCACTAAGTCACATAGCACTAAGTCACATAGCACTAAGACACATAGCACTAAGTCACATTAACTTATCATGTGTTACATTTAAGTCACATAGCACTAAGTCACATAGCACTAAGTCACATAGCACTAAGTCACATAGCACTAAGTCACATAGCACTAAGACACATAGCACTAAGTCACATTAACTTATCATGTGTTACATTTAAGTCACATAGCACTAAGTCACATAGCACTAAGTCACATAGCACTAAGTCACATAGCACTAAGTCACATAGCACTAAGTCACATTAACTTATCATGTGTTACATTTAAGTCACATAGCACTAAGTCACATAGCATTAAGTCACATAGCACTATGTCACATTAACTTATCATGTGTTACATTTAAGTCACATAGCACTAAGTCACATAGCACTAAGTCACATTAACTTATCATGTGTTACATTCTTAAAATGATCATCGTAACAGTAACTGATATTATACATTGCAAAGTTCACAAGAAAAGTTTAACAGGAATTAGGACAACTTTGTGAGTAAAACAAGTTTACCAGTAATGCCTTTCACTGTCGCTGAAGTTTCAGTTGTAATTATCAAAGATTTTAAAAGTGTATTACAAAAAAAAAAATTACAAAAAGTGGTTATGAAACATTACAAAAAAAAAGAGTTTAATGATACTCGCTAAAGGTTAAATGAATATGAAAATATAAAACAAAATTTTATATTAATCCACAAGATGTATTCACAATGTTACAAATGTGTCAACACAATGTGATACGTAAGTTATTTTGTCATTTTGAGGTGCAAAAGACACACTTTATCTGAGAACAGTGTAAGTTATTAGCAAAGTTATTGTGTGTTACCCTTAAGTTACTATCGCAATAACATCATTCATAATCCAGATTCATAATAAAGTGTGGATGAAGAAGACGCAGAAGACACTAAAGAAGATCAGGCCCATCCTTACCCTGACTGTCTGAGAGTAAGGAGGCTATTCCACTGATCCTATCACCCGTATGTCTCTGACTTGTACTTAACCATTCCCAGGGTTAAACGAATCTCTCTCTCTTCCCTCAAGGGTGGTTCCTCGACGTTGGTGAGGAGCTCTTGGTCTAGGGAATTGGATTTGTGCTCGAGTTCCTTGAATCGAACCTGAATACCTTCCACATCCCCCCTACAGGCGCTGTATAATCTTACGGGTTTAGCGCATTCCCCTTGATTACAATAATAATAATCCGTTTCCGTAAGTTTTCTTGAAATGACTGAAAATATGTTAAGTTTTCATCTGCTTTATCAGACTGTATTTTCTTCAAATGTTCAAGAAGCCTGGAAGGTTTCATGGCTTAATTTGAAAAGACTTTAACACAGTAGGTACTTTGGTTGTTGTTATTATTTGATGCTAATACAAATCCATATTTCATATATTCCACACTATATTGTCTGCACTTCCTTTTGTGTCCGCTGGGCTGGGGCCATTTTTTATTATGTAACAAAGAGTAAAAATCATGCTAATCACAACAAAATGCAGCAGAAATAATATAAGGAAACATATAGTAATGCATTTACTAGGAATAGTGCATGACACAATAATAAAAGTTAAGCTACAAAACAAATAACTAAGAACTATAAATCACAACCTTATCACAGCAGTACTTCCACAATGTACATTACAAAACTTAAGATAACTTGCAGTGCATACATGACTTACAGACGTGAAGATCTGGTCATCACCAGTACCCCCGGCGTCTGCTGTCTGATTTGGCTGGCGTGTGGTGCATCCGAACAAACGTTGGAACTTTTAACTCCGAGTTTGGACCACAAAATATCATTAAACGTTGTTAATTTTGTTCTTTTTAAAGCATTTTGTGTTACGTAAGTGTTTGTGACTTAGATTTTGTCATAGATTTTGTAAAACAAACACTCCCATGGTTCTGATGCCACCCCCCAACTGCCCCCTTTTTCCTCAACACCTTTTAGATAATTCCACTGCCTCTAAGGGGGGCGGTACCTCCCACTTTGGGAATGATTGAGTTAGAAACATGAGCAACAGTTCGCTATTATTATAGATGAAACGTTTCGCCTACACGGTAGGCTTCGTAAGTCAGATAAAGAGGAGAGTAAATATGGAGCTGGCAGGTGTAGTGGCGTGGTAAAGACGATGTTATCAGTTCGTCACTCTAGATATAGTGATTTTGAGGTGGTCAGTCCCTCAGCATGGGAGAAGATCTGAACTCCATAGTCAGGAACAATGTGAAGCTGAGGCATGAGGAATAAGTCTTATCTCAGTCTTATGTAACGCTAAAGGTGAAGCTTGGAAAGTCTCGAAGACGTTGCTTGAGGTAGGGCCCACTAGTAGGAGCAAGAAGCTAAGAACTTAGCAGCACTGCAGCAAGTTTACTTTCCCATGGGCCAGTAGATATGCTACTGCGAATAATTTTTTTTTTTTAATATACCAAGTAAAATTAGGTTAAGGAAAAATCGTTATTTAATTTCAACCCTTTTTTGTTGTTAATATATGATTATTAAAAACGTTTCCTGTAATGAATAATGCAAATGAAAATATGAGGATATTACCTTTTATAATAAAATAACGGTGATGCAGTGAACATTGTAAAAATGTCCAGTAACAATGAAAAACATTGAATTTGCCTTGAAATCAAATTTTCTTTGGAAAAAAACAAGTATGTTGAATCAACCTGCATTTTTTTAATGTCAGACATCTAACAGTATCTGTAAACAAATTACACTTTAAAGCACATTACTATCATGTACTACTCTGAGTGTTTTCACTCTCTTTTTTGAGTGTTCCCAAATACCATATCTTGAGAGGGGTGCTCCTGTAACATACACATATAATAAACCATCTTGAGAGGGATGCTCCTGTAACATACACATAATAAACCATCTTGAGAGGGGTGCTCCTGTAACATACACATATAATAAACCATCTTGAGAGGGGTGCTCCTGTAACATACACATATAATAAACCATCATGAGAGGGATGCTCCTGTAACATACACATAATAAACCATCAAGAAAGGGGTGCTCCTGTAACATACACATAATAAACCATCTTCAGAGGAGTGCTCCTGTAACATACACATAATAAACCATCAAGAGAGGGGTGCTCCTGTAACATACACATAATAAACCATCTTGAGAGGGGTGCTCCTGTAACATACACATATAATAAACCATCTTGAGAGGGGTGCTCCTGTAACATACACATATAATAAACCATCTTGAGAGGGGTGCTCCTGTAACATACACATATAATAAACCATCTTGAGAGGGGTGCTCCTGTAACATACACATATAATAAACCATCTTGAGAGGGGTGTTCCTGTAACATACACATATAATAAACCATCTTGAGAGGGGTGCTCCTGTAACATACACATATAATAAACCATCTTGAGAGGGGTGCTCCTGTAACATACACATATAATAAACCATCTTGAGAGGGGTGCTCCTGTAACATACACATATAATAAACCATCTTGAGAGGGGTGCTCCTGTAACATACACATATAATAAACCATCTTGAGAGGGGTGTTCCTGTAACATACACATATAATAAACCATCTTGAGAGGGGTGCTCCTGTAACATACACATATAATAAACCATCTTGAGAGGGGTGCTCCTGTAACATACACATATAATAAACCATCATGAGAGGGATGCTCCTGTAACATACACATATAATAAACCATCATGAGAGGGGTGCTCCTGTAACATACACATAATAAACAATCTTGAGAGGGGTGCTCCTGTAACATACACATATAATAAACCATCTTGAGAGGGGTGCTCCTGTAACATACACATATAATAAACCATCTTGAGAGGGGTGTTCCTGTAACATACACATATAATAAACCATCTTGAGAGGGGTGCTCCTGTAACATACACATATAATAAACCATCTTGAGAGGGGTGCTCCTGTAACATACACATATAATAAACCATCATGAGAGGGATGCTCCTGTAACATACACATATAATAAACCATCTTGAGAGGGGTGCTCCTGTAACATACACATATAATAAACCATCTTGAGAGGGGTGCTCCTGTAACATACACATATAATAAACCATCATGAGAGGGATGCTCCTGTAACATACACATATAATAAACCATCTTGAGAGGGGTGCTCCTGTAACATACACATATAATAAACCATCTTGAGAGGGGTGCTCCTGTAACATACACATATATTAAACCATCATGAGAGGGATGCTCCTGTAACATACACATAATAAACCATCAAGAGAGGGGTGCTCCTGTAACATACACATAATAAACCATCTTGAGAGGGGTGCTCCTGTAACATACACATATAATAAACCATCTTGAGAGGGGTGCTCCTGTAACATACACATATAATAAACCATCTTGAGAGGGGTGCTCCTGTAACATACACATATAATAAACCATCATGAGAGGGGTGCTCCTGTAACATACACATAATAAACCATCTTGAGAGGGGTGCTCCTGTAACATACACATAATAAACCATCTTGAGAGGGGTGCTCCTGTAACATACACATATAATGAACCATCATGAGAGGGATGCTCCTGTAACATACACATAATAAACCATCAAGAGAGGGGTGCTCCTGTAACATACACATAATAAACCATCTTGAGAGGGGTGCTCCTGTAACATACACATATAATAAACCATCTTGAGAGGGGTGCTCCTGTAACATACACATATAATAAATCATCTTGAGAGGGGTGCTCCTGTAACATACACATATAATAAACCATCATGAGAGGGGTGCTCCTGTAACATACACATAATAAACCATCTTGAGAGGGGTGCTCCTGTAACATACACATAATAAACCATCTTGAGAGGGGTGCTCCTGTAACATACACATATAATAAACCATCATGAGAGGGATGCTCCTGTAACATACACATATAATAAACCATCATGAGAGGGATGCTCCTGTAACATACACATATTAAACCATCAAGAGAGGGGTGCTCCTGTAACATACACATAATAAACCATCTTGAGAGGGGTGCTCCTGTAACATACACATATAATAAACCATCTTGAGAGGGGTGCTCCTGTAACATACACATATAATAAACCATCTTGAGTGGGGTGCTCCTGTAACATACACATATAATAAACCATCATGAGAGGGGTGCTCCTGTAACATACACATATAATAAACCATCTTGAGAGGGGTGCTCCTGTAACATTCACATATAATAAACCATCTTGAGAGGGGTGCTCCTGTAACATTCACATATAATAAACCATCTTGAGAGGGGTGCTCCTGTAACATACACATATAATAAACCATCTTGAGAGCGGTGCTCCTGTAACATTCACATATAATAAACCATCTTGAGAGGGGTGCTCCTGTAACATGCACATAAGAACATAAGAAAGGAGGATCACTGCAGCAGGCCTGTTGGCCCATACTAGGCAGGTCCTTTACAATCCATCCCACTAACAAAACATTTGACCAACCCAATTTTAATGCTACCCTAGAATAATCTCTGATAACTCTATCTACTCATTTGCAAGTCCCAATCAGATCCAACCTCTCTCACTCATGTATTTATCCAACCCAAACTTGAAACCACCCAAAGTCCTAGCCTCAATAACCCAACTAGGCAGACTGTTCCACTCATCAACTACCCTATTTCCAAACCAATACTTTCCTATGTCCTTTCTAAATCTAAACTTGTCTAATTTAAATCCATTACTGCGGGTTCTCTCTTGGAGAGATATCCTCAAGACCTTATTAATATCCCCTTTATTAATACCCATCTTCCACTTATACACTTCGATCATGTCTCCCCTCATTCTTCGTCTAACAAGTGAATGTAATTTAAGAATCTTCAATCTTTCTTCATAAGGAAGATTTCTAATGCTATGTATTAATTTAGTCATCCTACGCTGAATGTTTTCTAACGAATTTATGTCCTTCTGTAATATGAAGACCAAAACTGAGCTGCATAATCTAGGTGAGGCCTTACTAATGATGTATAAAGCTGCAGTACGACCTCTAGACTTCTGTTGCTTACACTTCTTGATATAAATCCCAGTAATCTATTTGCCTTATTACGTACGCTTAGGCATTGCTGTCTTGGTTTATGGTTGCTGCTTACCATAACCCCCAAGTCCTTTTCGCAATCTGTATGGCTAAGTTCTACATTATTTAACTAATAAGTGCTAGGGTTATGGACACTCCAGAGCTTCAGAACCTTGCATTTAT
Organism: Cherax quadricarinatus; assembly: GCF_038502225.1. NCBI lineage: Eukaryota > Metazoa > Arthropoda > Malacostraca > Decapoda > Parastacidae > Cherax > Cherax quadricarinatus. The sequence continues at coordinate 72,975,341 of NC_091293.1, forward strand.
CTACATTGAACTGTATCTGCCACTTTTCTGACCAAGAATAGAGTTTGTCTAAATCTTTCTGAAGTTCCCTAACGTCTACATTTGAATCAATTATCCTTCCTATCTTTGTGTCATCGGCGAATTTGCTCATATCACTAGTAATTCCCTCATCAAGATCATTGATATATATTATAAACAACAACGGGCCCAAGACTGATCCCTGTGGAACGCCACCTGTTACAGATCCCCACTCAGATCTAACCCCATTTATGGACACTCTCTGCTTCCTGTCTGTGAGCCGCGACTCGATCCACGAGAGCACTTTTCCCCCAATGCCATGAGCTGCCACTTTCTTTAACAGTCTTTGGTGCAGAACTCTATCAAAAGCCTTACTAAAATCTAAGTAAATAATATCAAATTCTTTATCGTGGTCAGCAGCCTCAAAAGCTTTACTGAAGAAAGTTAATAAATTAGTTAGACAAGACCGGCCTCTTGTGAATCCATGCAGAGTAACATTAATCAAGCTATGCTTATCGAAATGGCTTCTTATAATCTCAGCTATAATTGACTCTAGCAATTTGCCTACAATTGAGGTCAGGCTTATTGGGCGGTAATTTGACGGTAACGACTTGTCCCCTGTTTTAAAAATAGGAATTACATTAGCCATCTTCCACATATCAGACACTACACCTGTCTGAAGAGATAAATTAAAAATATTAGTTAATGGTTTACAGAGTTCCATTTTGCATTCCTTAAGAACCCTTGAAAAAACCTCATCAGGACCCGGAGACTTATTTAGCTTCAGTCGGTCTATCTGCTTCACAACCATTTCACTAGTGACTGTGATGTTACATAATTTATCTTCTTCTGGCCCACTATAAAAATTAATTACTGGAATATTGTTAGTGTCTTCCTGTGTAAACACAGCTCCCTCCACCGCAGTTGCCAGTGCCCCCACCCCAGACCTAGATAAGTGAACCCCATCCCTGGCATACATGTTATTTCTGCCATAGAAGAGGTCCCAGTTGTCAATGAATGTTACCCCATTTTCCTTACAGTATTTGTCCAGCCAGCAATTGACACCAATTGCCCTGGACAACCATTCATTTCCAACTCTTCTCCTTGGCAAAATACCACATATGACAGGGTTCCCACCCTTCCTCCTAATTATTTCTATTGCTGACCTATACCTGCTAATCAGGTCTTCACTTCTACGTCTGCCAACATCGTTGCCCCCAGCACTGAGACAGATAGTAGGATTGCTCCCATTACCTCTCATGATGTCATCCAGACGGCTAAATATATCCTCCATCCCAGCCCCAGGAAAGCAAACCCTCTGTCTCCTACTCCTGTCCTTCAAGCAGAACACCCTATCCATATACCTAACTTGGCTATCCCCAACAACAACAATATTCTTACCTTCCTTGGTGTCGTTCGTCGTGACGTTCCCAGTAGTCGACTCACATTCGTCGGGTAGCACTGAGAATGTATTAGATGTTTCCACAACAGTTTCTACAGCAGTCTCTTTCTTCTTCATCGTTTCTACCTTTCCATTCGTCTTCTTGATCATCAACTTCGTTCCCTGCTGTCCAGCCACTGACCAGTTTCCCTTCTTGACCTGAGGACTCAAAACAGGAGGACTACTACGAATCTTCTTGTTTTCCTCAGTCAGTCGCCGAATCTCCATCTTCGCCATCCTCAATTCTTCCTTAAGCTGTTGGTAAAGTTTCTCGATGGAGGGCATCTTGGTTCAATCCGGAGAGTGCACACTCGACACGTCCTCACTGAGCCAAGTACAGGTCACCTCTGAGCTAAGTACAGGTCACCACCTGGTTCAGATTCACAGAGAGCACACAAACAGGTCTTCACAGAGCAGATTTCTGGATATTAGTATCAGGGAACACAAAAACGCCTGAAACCATCATGAGAGGGGTGCTCCTGTAACACACACAGCTTGAGGCATATACACCTCTAATAATAACTCCTGCAATTACCCTTAAAAACCTAGACTACATTGGAACACTTCAAAATTATTAGTTTTCTGTGAAACTTGCACTGCCTTTAAGTGAACATCTCAAAACACCCTGAAAAGTTTCTTTACAAAGGTACGTTTAGTACCTTTGTAAAGTATATAGTACCTGTAAACTGACACACTTTACAATGCATAATCTACCTCAATCATGAAATGCTCTCTAAAATTTTCTAACATTACTTAACATAAATCTTTGTCAGATTATTTTTTAATCCACTTCTTTAAAGCATTCTCTTTTGAAAAAAATAAAGCTTTCTTTTACAGCTCAAAAAATGACTTAGAGAAAATTTAGATTACCTTCTAAGTGGCTAGCTTAAATATAAAAATTTTGAGAAGGTTACCTTCAATATATTTTTAAACTAAATTTCTAGTAAAAGCTTAAAATAGTACAATATATGGAGAAAGAATTTAATCCAATGTATTGGAGGTAAAAAAAAATTCACCGACTGTTTCATTTCAAATGAGTGAGAGAGAGAGAGAGAGAGAGAGAGAGAGAGCTCTTAGCTTGTCAATAAAGTTAGGAATCCTTAACTGGTAAATAGCTTGTCAATAAAGCTAGGGATCCTAAACCTAACCTTGTCAAACCCTGCTTGACTGCTTGACTGCTTGACAGAGTAGAGAACAGATCAAGACGTCTCATCTCTCTCCTGGACCATTCCTGGATAGATCTGTCATTTCAACAGAGCCTTCAAGACAGGAGGGATGTTGGTGGCCTTACTGTTATGTACAAGGCCAATATTGTCAAAGTACCACACTTGGATCCACTTCGAGGACAGCGTGAAGAAAGCTTCTATACCACAAGACGGGCAGAAAGCAGCAGCTTCACTCTGGCTGTATCCTTCTCCAGAACATCACTTCGTCTGAGATCATTTATCCCCAGGATGACTCGAGTATGGAATACATTCGTACAGCATTATGATGTCAATGAGATAAAGTCAGTTGATCAAATGAAAATGCTGGCCCACAGATGGCTCCAACTTCATCCTGTTCCCTACTTGTATGTCTCATAACAATAAAAATGCTTTCAAATGAGCTGATGTAGGTAACAACTCTTAGCTTGCCAATAAAGTTAGGAATCCTTAACCTGTAAATAGCTTGTCAATAAAGCTAGGGATCCTTAACCTAACCTTGTCAAACCCTGTGTAAAAGAGAGAGAGAGAGAGAGAGAGAGAGAGAGAGAGAGAGAGAGAGAGAGAGAGAGAGAGAGAGAGAGAGAGAGAGAGAGAGAGAGAGAGAGAGAGAGAGAGAGAGAGAGAGAGAGAGAGACTGGTGTTAAAAAACAAGGAGGGAAAGGTTTATACGAAATGTTTATCTCGTTATTAATAAACCAAGAAACGAATCATTTTACCCACCTAATATTTATTCAATAAACTAGGTAAGCAGTAATCCAGATACATTTATTACAAATGATTTTAGCCATTATGAAATATAGATTAATCATTTATTATTATCCCTTTATTATTATTAACCCTTAAACTGTCCAAACAGATTTACGTTCACATTCGTAGTACTCCAAATATAACAAAAAAAAAAGTAGATCAAAGTTTTTTACACGTTTTCAAATGTAAAAAAAAAAAATGATCTGCGTTTTTTACATACTTTCAAATGTTGAAAAAAACGTAGATCTACGTTTGGACAGTTTAAGGTTTAAGTAATAAAAGTATTCACCCTAGACGATATGATAAGTGAATGTTGTAAAGAACGAAGATTATCAATAAGTGACCAGTATGAATATCTGTAGTAAAATTAATGGATGAACAAGAGAGGGTATGGAGGTATGGAGATGGTAGATGATTTTCAATCCCATTGCCTAAAGAAGATTAAAGATTGAGACACTTATGCAACATATGGGAATCTTTATTGAAGAAAGTGATGGACTGAACACATCGACTAGAGTCTGAGGGTCTGATTACCTCTAACTCCTCTCGTTACACCTTTCTGCTTTGTCTTGGACTGATGAAGCCACTGTGTGGCGAAACGTTTCTTCAATAAAGATTCCCATATGTTGCATAAGTGTCTCAGTCTTCAACTTTAAAGTGCTAGTGTATCTTAAGATATTGGGCCTAGAGTGTTTGCTAGATAATGGCTCTTCCGATTCGTTATCATCATTCAGAACTTGTATCCTACGAAATGGAAGATTCGAGTTGGTTATTTAGGTGTCAAGTTGCATTATTTGGAGTAATTGGGAGTTTCCATGTGATAACTTGTGAATACTTCTTTCCTTTGGCTTTATACCATCAATGCTGATCAGAAACTTATCCTGCACTCTGCACTATTCCTTGTGCGTCCACTGAAGTAGATCGAACTAAGCTATGGGATACGGGAATTCCTTTCTCATTTCAAGCAGTGATCCAGACACTTCTGGTTATTCTTATTAGTAAGAAATGCGAATACCATAGATCAAATAGAAGGTAGCAATGTTCGATCCAAGGAAAGGGAAAGTAAGTCTAGTTCCTTGGAACAAGCAACCCACAAGGCATCCAGTGACCTCCCTGGAAGGGTGAAGTATTTGTAGGGGAAACCTTAACAGAGCAATATTGTCGATACGCATACCAATGGTAGGAAAGATTAATGTCGCTTGATGTAACAGGTTAGCAAGAAAAGATGAGATCAAATGTTGGAAAAATGAGGTTGTCAGATGGGCTCAAGGACCTTACTACTAAACATGGTTGCTAGCAAAAAAAAAAAAAAATATGGTTGGCAGGGAATTGGTTTGCAAAACTTGGTGTGCTGGCAAGGTTAAATTTATTTTTTTTTGTCAAATGTGAGACAGTGAAAATATTGGCAGCCTTTTGAAAAATTTAGTTTTCTGAGAAGGGAAAGTGGTGCAGAGCGACGACATTAGTAGCATAATATTATTCAATAATTTGGTCTAAATTTTTTTAACTTTCTATTGTAATTATAAATACAAAAAATGGATTTATAATTATTTATAATGTACCTTTCATTACTTTATTTATTTAAAAATGTTAGTCTTCATTATTATTGAAAGTAACCAACAGCAGCAGCAACAGAAACATCAACAGCAGCAGTAGTAGCAACAACAACAGGAGCAGTAACAGCATTAACAGGTACAGCAATAAC
>NC_091293.1:72985435-73061828 GCF_038502225.1 Cherax quadricarinatus
CCGTTCAGGTAGTTCCTCATTCCTGTGTGTGTGTGTGTAGGTGTGTGTAGGTGTGTGTGTGTGTGTAGGTGTGTGTGTAGGTGTGTGTGTGTAGGTGTGTGTGTGTGTAGGTGTGTGTGTGTGTGTGTGTGTGTGTGTGTGTGTGTGTGTGTGTGTGTGTGTGTGTGTGTGTGTGTGTTAGTTACCATTTTGTCCTAGGCACATGTCGATTAGACACTAGGCCTGTTGTGTGTGTAGGTGTGTGTGTGTGTGTGTGTGTAGGTGTGTGTAGGTGTGTGTGTGTAGGTGTGTGTGTAGGTGTGTGTGTGTAGGTGTGTGTGTAGGTGTGTGTGTGTAGGTGTGTGTGTGTAGGTGTGTGTGTGTGTGTGTGTGTGTGTGTGTGTGTGTGTGTGTGTGTGTGTGTGTGTGTTTGTGTGTGTGTGTGTGTCAGTGTGTGTTTGTGTGTGTGTCAGTGTGTACTCACCTAATTGTACTCACCTAATTGTGGTTGCAGGGGTCGAGACTCAGCTCCTGGCCCCGCCTCTTCACTGATCGCTACTGGATTCTCTCTCTCTCTGCTTCCTGAGCTTTGTCATACCTCTTCTTAAAACTATGTATGGTTCCTGCCTCCACTACTTCACTTGCTAGGCTATTCCACTTGCTGACAACTCTATGACTGAAGAAATACTTCCTAACGTCCCTGTGACTCGTCTGAGTCTTCAACTTCCAGTTGTGACCCCTTGTCCCTGTGTCCCCTCTCTGGAACATCCTATCTCTGTCCACCTTGTCTATTCCCCGCAGTATCTTGTATGTCGTTATCATGTCTCCCCTGACCCTTCTGTCCTCCAGTGTCGTCAGTCCGATTTCCCTTAACCTTTCCTCGTACGACATTCCCTTGAGCTCTGGGACTAGCCTTGTTGCAAACCTTTGTACTTTCTCTAACTTCTTGACGTGCTTGACCAGGTGTGGGTTCCAGACTGGTGCTGCATACTCCAGTATGGGCCTAACATACACAGTGTACAGTGTCTTGAACGATTCCTTATTAAGGTATCGGAACGCTATTCTCAGGTTTGCCAGGCGCCCGTATGCTGCAGCGGTTATTTGGTTGATGTGTGCCTCCGGTGATGTGCTCGGTGTTATGGTCACCCCAAGGTCTTTCTCCCTGAGTGAGGTCTGTAGTCTTTGTCCACCTAGCCTATACTCTGTCTGCGGTCTTCTTTGCCCCTCCCCAATCTTCATGACTTTGCATTTGGCTGGATTGAATTCGAGAAGCCAGTTACTGGACCACATGTCCAGCCTCTCCAGGTCTCTTTGCAGTCCTGCCTCATCCTCGTCCGATTTAATTCTTCTCATCAACTTCACGTCATCTGCGAACAGGGACACTTCAGAGTCTATTCCTTCCATCATGTCGTTCACATATATCAAAAATAGCACTGGTCCTAGAACTGACCCCTGTGGGACCCCGCTCGTAACAGGCGCCCACTGTGATACCTCTTCACGTACCATGACTCGTTGCTGCCTCCCTGTCAGGTATTCCCTTATCCATTGCAGTGCCCTTCCTTTTACGTGTGCCTGATCCTCCAGCTTCTGCACTAATCTCTTGTGGGGAACTGTGTCAAAGGCCTTCCTGCAGTCTAGGAAAACGCAATCTACCCAACCCTCTCTCTCATGTCTTACTTCTGTTACCTTGTCATAAAACTCCAGGAGGTTTGTGATACAAGATTTGCCTTCCATGAACCCATGCTGGTTTTCATTTATAATCTTGTTCCTTTCCAGGTGTTCGACCACTCTCCTCCTGATAATCTTCTCCATGACTTTGCACACAATACATGTCAGAGACACAGGTCTGTAGTTTAGTGCCTCGTTTCTGTTTCCTTTCTTAAATATGGGGACTACATTAGCTGTCTTCCATTTCTCAGGTAGTTGCCCAGTTTCAAGGGATGTGTTGAAGATTGTGGTTAGAGGCACACACAGCATCTCTGCTCCTTCTCTAAGGACCCATGGGGAGATGTTGTCCGGTCCCATCGCCTTTGAGGTGTCAAGGTCACTTAAGAGCTTCTTCACCTCCTCCTCAGTTGTTCGTATGTCATCCAACACTTGTTGGTATATTCCCTCTTGATGTTCCCTTCTGTTCTGTCTTCCCACAGCCCTTCCTGTCTCTACTGTAAAAACTTCCTTAAATCTCCTGTTCAGCTCCTCACATACCTCCTGATCATTTCTTGTGAGTTCTCCACCTTCTGTCCTTAATCTGATCACCTGGTCTTTGACTGTTGTCTTCCTCCTGATGTGGCTATACAACAGTTTCGGGTCTGTCTTGATTCTCGATGCTATGTCATTTTCATACTGTCGCTGGGCCTCCCTCCTTACCTGTGCGTACTCATTCCTGGCTCTGCGACTGATCTCCCTATTTTCGTGTGTTCTCTGCCTTCTGTACTTTTTCCATTCTCTATTGCACTTTGTTTTTGCCTCCTTACACCGTCGGGTGAACCAGGGGCTTGTTCTGGTCTTCCCGTTGTTACTGTTGCCCTTGGGAATGAACCTTTCCACTGCCTCCTTGCATTTTGTTGCTACATATTCCATCATTTCATTTACTGGCTTTCCTGCCAGTTCTCTGTCCCACTGGACCTCCACAGGAAGTTCTTCAACCCTATGTAGTCCCCTCTTTTATAGTCAGGCTTTTCCCATTCTACTCCTGTTATTCTCTCCACTTGCAGCTCTACTATGTATTCAAAGCACAGAACCACGTGGTCGCTAGCTCCTAGGGGACTCTCATACTTGATGTCCTCAATGTCTGAGCTGCCCAGGGTGAACACAAGGTCCAATCTTGCTGGTTCATCCTCCCCTCTCACTCTGGTAGTGTCCTTAACATGTTGGTGCATGAGGTTTTCCAGCACCACGTCCAACATCCTGGCTCTCCATGTTTCGGGACCCCCATGTGGCTCCAGGTTTTCCCAGTCAATCTCCCTGTGGTTGAAATCCCCCATAACCAGCAACTTTGCTCTGCTGGAGTGAGCTCTTCTTGCCACCTCAGCAAGTGTGTCCACCATTGCTCTGTTGCTCTCTTCATATTCCTCTCTTGGCCTCCTGCAGTTCTGTGGTGGATTATACATCACTGCAATGACCACTTTGTGTTCCCCAGACTGAAGTGTACCTGCTATGTAGTCTCTTTCTCCCGTCTCATCTATTCCTTCCATTTTCTCGAATTTCCATCTGTGTGTGTGTGTGTGTGTGTCAGTGTGTGTGTTAGTTACCATTTTGTCCTAGGCACATGTCGATTAGACACTAGGCCTGTTGTGTGTGTAGGTGTGTGTGTGTGTGTAGGTGTGTGTAGGTGTGTGTGTGTGTGTAGGTGTGTGTGTGTGTGTGTGTGTGTGTGTGTGTGTGTGTGTGTGTGTGTGTGTGTGTGCACGCGCGCATGCAGTGACTTCCCCAAAGGAGTTCAGTAACATGTTTCAACATCCAGAGAAAAGATGAAACCAACAGTAATTGAAGAGTGAATTTAAAAAATCCAACACGACACAAACTAAATGTACAGTTCGTGTATTTCTGGGAAACACCTGGTGGGTTTTTTCTCTTGCAAATGCCAACCTTAGTGACAGTGTCATTATGCAGACACACATACACTCTACTGTACTTTTATACATGTATTCACAATTTACAGTGCCATAAATAAAATTACTGTCCTTGATTCAGAAGGCACTCGATGCTTTTGTCCTTACTGTGTACACTGCACACAAGGTAGATGTTCTTCAAATAAAATGAAGCATGTTATATAAGAGTGTCAAAAATTTTACAAGCTGGATGATTCTGTCAGGTAAATATACTGCACTTTATATTTATTAGAACTGATTTAGCCAGGGCTCTTTTTCTGGCTGCGAAAAAAAAACAGATAAAGAAATATGAAGAGGCCCACAAACTGTTGGAGTCACTTATCACATTTTCCTTAAATACTTTAAAAATGTGACAAAATTGACTATCAAATATATATCAAGACAGTCAGCAAGGCCATTTGAAGCTCTAATTTTGGAGAAAAATAAAGAGGTCAACATCTAGACCAAATTATCAAGTAGGGCCAGGAGCCAAGTCTCAACCCCTGCAACCACAATTAGGTGAGTGTATACACACTCACGCAGCACCAGTTTGGAACCCACACCTGGTCAAGCACGTCAAGAAATTAGAGAAAGTACAAAGGTTTGCAACAAGGCTAGTTCCAGAGCTCAGGGGAACGTCCTATGAAGAAAGGTTGAGGGAAATCGGACTGACGACACTGGAGGACAGGAGGATCAGGGGAGACATGATAGCAACATACAAAATAATGCGTGGAATAGACAAGGTGGACAGAGACAGGATGTTCCAGAGAGGGAACACAGAAACAAGGGGTCACAATTGGAAGCTGAAGACTCAGATGAGTCACAGGGATATTAGGAAGTACTTCTTCAGTCACAGAGTCGTCAGGAAGTGGAATAGCCTAGCACGTGATGTAATGGAGGCAGGAAACATACATAGCTTTAAGATGAGGTATGACAAAGCTTAGGAAGCAGAAAGAGAGGACCTAGTAGCGATCAGTGAAGAGGCGGGGCCAGAAGCTGAATCTTGACCCCTGCAACCACAATTAGGCAAGTACAATTAGGTGAGTACCTTTTTTTCACTTATGACAGGCCAGAGAGACCACTTTTCCCACTTGAGCATGGGTGGCAGCTCTTTTAAGGAAACTTACAGCCAGTCCTTTGTACAAAGCCTGCGCTGCTTGAATCTTTAAGCAGTTTTATCTCCAATGAGACAATACACAAATAACCCACACATCGGAGAAAGAAACATACAAATCTAAGGTTATTTGTGAACTGTTCCAGTCATGGTATTGTGCCTTTGTGTTCTTCAAATGAGACAATTTCCACTGATATAAGAGATGATGATGATGACCTTCCTGGAGCCTACCAAGAATGTGTTCCACAAGTCAACATCCCAATGGCCCAATCCCCAGACTAGGCCTCCCAGTGGATGACCATTTCAACCAAGATGTTGGTGTTAGCTACACAAAGTCCAGTGTAAGCACCACAGCCCATCTAATCAGGCAGTGGCTTAAACTTATCCAGTTCCATCTTGCCAACAGACAGGGTCTGCTGGTAGACCCCTTTACAAAGGGAGGACATTGAAAAGTCTTGGTTCCTCTGTGTACTAATTGCACCCCTGCTTTTCATTGGGGGTATTTTGTATTGTCTGCTTATTAATTACATATATTTTTCCTTATCAATTTTCTGTTTCTTAATTCAATGGATAAACTCCAAGTAAATTTTTAGATGTGTCAACTCTCTTTTGTGTCCACATTTGTTCCTACACTCAAAACAGAATTAATTATTTTCTTTGACACTTAATTTAATGGTTTTAATATAATTATTCCTTTACATGGACAACTGATTTATCATTTAAAGCCAATTTATAATGTATATTATTGCTATTCGAGACGCTTTTCTGGTTCATAATTGAATTATAAGACCCACAAAACCTACATTTAGAAGGAAAAAATCTCTGCTATATGAAAAGCTAAAGTCAAGAAGTAGTTTTATCTATATTGGTTCTATTTTGAATTTTACCACCTGTGGATTAATTAAGCCAATACTTTTGACAAGGGTCACCACAGCATATCTTTTTCTTTTAGAAACTATTCAAGGTGTCAGTAAAATCTTCATACCTTTATCCCAGTGAAATGCTTATAGATACAATTTTCTTTTACTATAGTGAATAAAAGGGTGGAGGACAGGGTTTTGGTTACACAACTATTTAATAGAAAAAAAAATAAGTGGGCATTACTTACTGTAAGAGCAAAACAAAGGTGAAATACAAAGAAAATAGTGTCAGAGGGTAAATGAAGAAGTGAATGAAGTCAAGATTTGTTAGTGAGAGAAATAAGCAAATCTTGAAAGAAAGCATGTCTAGTGTGAAATTTTATGATAATGCCAGAAAGACACGTGGATTTGATAAGAAAATTGATCAAGGTTACTGAGTGATTGTGCTGGAAATTTCCTACTTTATGGAGTGGTATTACTTAGCCCTGCATATAAATTATATTTGTATTTGAATTTTTTCTTCCTTCATTACCCTTGTATATTTAGTTATGAAACAATTACAACTTCTACAGCACAACCATTTATGTTCTCAGCAAAAGTTATTCACCACATGGCTAATAGTAACTAGGGGGTAAAAAAGTGTACGTATAAATGGTCTCACTCTTTGCAATTTACCTACGTTTAATGAAACAAATTTTCTGAGCAAAAATTACATGGATTTTAGAAACGTACGTAGTTAAATAAAGGTCTGCCCAATTTATAGCTCAGTGCCATTAACTAGCTGCCATCCTGCCTCAAGATCAACACAGTGTCTTGTGTTCTTATTGTAGTGTTATGGGTGTTGTGGCATTGTATTTTGCCTGAAATAATATTTGAGCTAAATTAAATACCTGCACTTCAAGTATAAACTACAAACAAACTGTGCTGTTTTCTCTCAAGCTGTAAGAGAAAAAACAATATGTATAAGGGGTGGGCGGGAGGTGGAGCCACAGTGTCATACTGCTTGTCATGATTCACTTAATACTGCATGGGAAAATACAGGGCATTTACTATTACACTATACTGGAAATAACACTATTTCAAACATGCTACAATATTAAATATATCTGACCTTCGAGCTTTCTCCGGCACTGTACACTTTTAGTGATGGTGGTGGGAGGAGGATGCCATGGAGGACCCCATGACTAGATGGGACCTATGTAATAATGATGATGCAGGGATCTATGTACTAAAGGTGACACAGGGACCTATGTACCAATGGTGATGCAGGGACCTTTGTACTAAAGGTGATGCAGGGACCTTTGTACTAAAGGTGATGCAGGGACCTTTATACTAAAGGTGATGCAGGGACCTTTGTACTAAAGGTGATGCAGGGACCTTTGTACTAAAGGTGATGCAAGGACCTATCTACTAAAGGTGATGCAGGGACCTATGTACTAAAGGTGATGTAAGGCCCTATGTACTAAAAGTAATGTAGGGACCTATGTACTAAAGGTGATGCAGGGACCTTTGTGACAAGGTGTGGCACAAATCAATGTGCAGTAGAATGAATTATTACTGTCTTACATTAAAAGGGTCATACAGTGCCTAAGGAATGAATGCAAATGATTTAGATCCAGGTTAAGAAGGAAATGTCCCATTCCTTGAATCAAAAGTCCCTTACTAACATGAAAAAGCATTATTGTGACCTGTGTCATCACCCACCTCCCCAATGTTTAGTAACCTTTATGTTGTGGAGGGAGATTCCTTGTACTGTGCTTGGGTGATTGCCACCCAAGCACACTCCATGAATAATGCCAAATGTTAGGTAAGATACATATGCAACAGTTAGGTATCTTTATTGTGAAACGTTTCGCCTACACAGTAGGCTTCTTCAGTCAAGTACAGAAAAGTTGATAGAAGCAGAAGATACTTGAAGACGATGTAATCAGTCCATCACCCTTAAAGTTTTGAGGTGGTCAGTCCCTCAGTCTGGAGAAGAGCAATGTTCCATAGTATGAAACATCGTCTTCAAGTATCTTCTGCTTCTATCAACTTTTCTGTACTTGACTGAAGAAGCCTACTGTGTAGGCGAAACGTTTCACAATAAAGATACCTAACTGTTGCATATGTGTCTTACCTAACAACCTGTCGGTATTTTATACCATTTTAATGTTCAATAATGCCAAATGTTTTTTTTTTTTTTGTAAATGGCAAGTGTTCTTCTTTATCATCAGGATTTCAGAACTCTGGCCTTTGGTCAGGCCAAGGTTCAGCAATTTTTTTTATGAAGAAAATAAGTGTATATTAAGTTAGATTGTTTTCTTTGTAGTTTAAGGCCAATGGAGAGTTGAAACTGGAGACAACAGGTGACCCACCTGCCACTGCTCCACATAGCTTCACACATTCTGATCAATATTTTGAAAGTATTTTAGTAATTTGTATGTGATAAATAGGAGCAAGTGGAGGCAAATGGTTTTAGGGTCTTCATAAGCTGTTGGAATGTGAGCAAGGTAACATTTGGTAAAGATATTCGGTGGGAGACGGCCGACTTGTTGAAAAAAAAAAAAAAATTCAGGAAACCAGCTAGCCAGACTTGAGTCCTGGAGGTGGAAAGTACAGTGCCTGCACTCTAAAGGACAGGTGGGGATATTTGCAGTTTGGAGGGATATTTGAACTATAGTACTGCACACCTTTGGCAAGACAGTGATAGAAGGAATAACAGAAAATGTTTCTTCTTTTTCAGGTCACCCTACCTAAGTGGGAGATGGCCAGTGTTAATTTTTTAAAATACATGTATGTGCATACGTACGTATGTATGTATGTATGTTTATGCATATGTATGTATGCATGAATGTAAATGGAATGTTTTCATTTCAAACTAAGATTTCCCATATACAAGATTATACAAATGCACATTGCCACTTGCCAGGCTCCATTGACTATCAATACAATGCTCAACACATTTTTCTAGAAAGTCATAATTTGCATCTTTTTTGGGCAATATTAAGTCAATGTTATATGTTTTAAGTACATGTATTACACTGTAGTATTTACCTACTGTGTAATGATAAATGTTCACATATTTCTTGGGCTGGCAGCTATTATAAACATTGGCAGTCATTCCTAATAAATGACCAATTTTCAAAACAGAAAGGGCTGGAAAACTCTTTCAATATAATGGTAATTTCAAATCAATAATTACTCATATAGTGGTGATGTAAGTGTGAAAGAGGCAGTAAGCTGACACACACTATATCTAAGACATGTAGAAATAAAGCTTTTATTAAAATGTTTGGATCAGTGAAAATTTTATCAAGTTCATAAGATCGAAGGTAAGTAATAAAGGGAGCACGTGTGTAGTTCATCAAGTTACTCAATATGGCTATGACTGAACTTAACATTATCCTCAGCCCTCCAGGCTGAGGGACTGATTACTTCAAACTCCTTCTGATCTTCACTATTCTTCTTTGTATTGAACTGATGAAGCCACTGTGTGGTGAAATGCTTTCACAATGAATATACCCAAGTGCTGCACATGTGTCTAATTTATCATTCAAAATAATGCTGGCTCAGACACAGCCACTGAATGTAACTTGGTGAATCACACACATGTGCTGTCTTTGCACATGTGTCTAACTGATCAACTTGTGTGGTTCTCTGAACCATTTATCTATATCTTCTTTCAACAAACCGGCCGTATCCCACCAAGGCAGGGTAGTCCAAAAAGAAAAACGTAGGTTTCTCTTTTTAAATTTAGTAATTTATACAGAAGGGGTTACTAGCCCCTTGCTCTATTTATCTACATTACTTTGAATAAAAGCTTTCTTCACTTGTCTTTGATTTAGTACTGGTGCACATACATATTTATGGAAGCTACTTCTATGTTACTTAAAATATATTCAAGAGATATGCAATGATCGCGAACAAGCGATACAAAATGCAAAAAAACCATGGGGAGAGTTGAACGACAGCTCTAGGCCCTTCATGTTGCAATCAACACCTCATCAGCTTATAATGTTGCAGAAAAATGTTGGAATTCCAAGAAAATACGTTCAGAGGAAGTGTGTCGAGCAGATACACTTTCTTAATATATTTGCTGGTAATTCCTATTTTTTCGACAACACTACAGGGTCCTGATGATGTGTTGATTGCAACACGAAAGACCTAGAGCCACCATTCAACACCCCCATGGCTGCTTTGTATTCAAGAGTGTTACATGAAAAGTATAAAATAATGGAAGAATGCTTATACAAAATAATATTCTACACACAGTTCAAAATTGCGACTAAAAAGTACTGTGAGACTGTAATCTTGACATACTAAACAATGAATACCTTACAGTGCTGCCTTACGTTACTGACTCGTACTTTCACAATTCAAAACAGCTCTTGTAAGTTCACACTGGCTGCATGCATTTGAGATCAGATGAAGTGTATAAATTATTCTTAAAAGTAAGACCCTCTTCAGATTCTGCTTGTGGAGATATGAGCCTACTGGCATCCAAACTGAATTCAACAAATACAAATATATCAATGTGATATGTTATGAATAATTAAATTTCACACATATAATTACTTAAGGTACACATATAGACTAAAAGTTTTGATTATAAAATAAGTTTTGGAATAAAGCACACACAATTACTTCATCACTAAACAAAGTGGTCTTGAGATATTAAAAAAATAACTTAGCAATTATAAATACTTTTCAATACACTATTTACAAAATAAAAACATAATACTTTCTGATTTATGAAGACAATTATGGAAATCTGTGGTGAACAATCTACAGTTAGAGGTGAAGAGGTCAAAAAAGCCAAACAAAATTATGTTAGCACCACATAACAAAATAAACAATACAAAGTTGATCTTGCAAATATGCCGGAATACCTCCATCACTCAACATCAAGTAATTTCACTGTTCAGTGTATGTTATTTGTGATACTTTACTATCTTATTATTAATTATAAATGTCACAGTTAATTATAAAATGAACAGAATGCATAATGTTGAAGTGAACATATGGTGTAAGCCAATAAGTATAGTATATCAAACAATATTACAGTATAAAGCAAATGCATGAAATTTAATCATTCCCCATACACTTACCCAAATAATTTGACCAATCATTAAAAGTATTAAAACTCATTGACCTTCATACAAAAACTGCCCAGCAAGCAACTGAATGACTTGTAGTAATAAGTAAAATGTCTCTCATAAACACTTGTTTGTTAAAAACCTGTAAAAAGTGTCTTCAGTCTTGCAGATCATTAGGATAGCTAATGTTTATAGTTTCTTTTATGGAAACGCAGACCACATTTTTGCTTGTGTGTGTGTGTGTGTGTGTGTGTGTGTGTGTGTGTGTGTGTGTGTGTGTGTGTAGCAATGAAACAACGAAACAAGTGTATTTGAATCATTTATCAAAGTGCGGCAGGCCAAGATTCGACCCCACGACACGTTGTCCCGCCTCAAGAGTCCACACAATGTATATACTATCACCTTACCATCACTAGGCTCATGTTGTTTGTAGGATAAATGTCATAATTATGTAATTCCTTGAGGTAAAAATATATTGTTAGACGAAAAATATTAGCCATTTGATGACACAAAATTTATTTCTTCATCCTACATTATCTCTAAATTAATTTATTTGATATTTATACGTATAATTTCTTTTTTTATTGAAGAATCACAAAAAATCCATCTGGTATTATACAAGATGTCATTGTTTAATTCCACGTTGTCATATTTACCAAAATAATTCTCAAAATATTTCATTTTATTGGCTTATTGAAAATTTAGGTTTCATAAATATTCACACTTTCTTAAAACATACAAGATCACTCATTTTCATAATTTTGGCAATACAAAAAAACTCAAGTAACCCATTTTTAATGATGTGCACTCATCTAGAAACCTTTTCCTTAGGTCATTTTTTCTGTGCACATGCACGAGTGTCGCCATATCTAAAAACGTTTTGTTTTTATTTTCAGAACTCTCACTATAAAACTACAGCATCATATTCCAACATAGATGTACTTTCAGTAAAAAAATACTAACAAATCGGACAGTGCAAAAGATAAAATGTCATGAATGGGGCCTCACTCCCCTGAAGAGCATCACTGACCTAGAGCATCACTGACTCAGCATCTCATGGTACCTAGAGCATCACTGACTCAGCATCTCATGGTACCTAGAGCATCACTGACTCAGCATCTCCTGGTACCTAGAGCATCACTGACTCAGCATTTCATGGTACCTAGAGCATCACTGACTCAGCATTTCATGGTACCTAGAGCATCACTGACTCAGCATCTCATGGTACCTAGAGCATCACTGACTCAGCATCTCATGGTACCTAGAGCATCACTGACTCAGCATCTCATGGTACCTAGAGCATCACTGACTCAGCATCTCATGGTACCTAGAGCATCACTGACTCAGCATTTCATGGTACCTAGAGCATCACTGACTCAGCATTTCATGGTACCTAGAGCATCACTGACTCAGCATCTCATGGTACCTAGAGCATCACTGACTCAGCATCTCATGGTACCTAGAGCATCACTGACTCAGCTGATCATTTCATGGTACCTAGAGCATCACTGACTCAGCATCTCATGGTACCTAGAGCATCACTGACTCAGCATCTCATGGTACCTAGAGCATCACTGACTCAGCATCTCATGGTACCTAGAGCATCACTGACTCAGCATCTCATGGTACCTAGAGCATCACTGACTCAGCATCTCCTGGTACCTAGAGCATCACGGGCTCAGCATCTCCTGGTACCTAGAACATCACGGACTCAGCATTTCCTGGTACCTAGAGCATCACTGACTAAGCATTTCCTGGTACCTAGAGCATCACTGGCTCAGCATCTCCTGGTACCTAGAGCATCACTGACTCAGCATTTCCTGGTACCTAGAGCATCACTGACTAAGCATTTCCTGGTACCTAGAGCATCACTGGCTCAGCATCTCCTGGTACCTAGAGCATCACTGGCTCAGCATCTCCTGGTACCTAGAGCATCACTGACTCAGCATCTCCTGGTACCTAGAGCATCACTGGCTCAGCATCTCCTGGTACTTAGAGCATCACTGACTCAGTATTTCCTGGTACCAAGAGCATCACTGACTCAGCATCTCCTGGTTCCTACATAATATAATAACAGTTCAACACTACCTGTACGACACATCACATCAACAATAATAAGCAAAACTATGGCAAAACAACAATAATAACATCAACAGTAGCAGCAAGAACAACACAACAACAAATGTAACAAGAATAACGACGACAAAGCAAAAACGACAGCATAAACAACATAAACATTAACAGCAAATGCAACATCGACCACGACAACAACAAAGTCAAACACTACTACTTAGGCTTCTGCTACATGTACGAAATCGTTTTCATCTGCAAGTATTATTATTATTATTATTATTACTAGTAGTAGTAGTAGTTGTAGTAATAATAGTAGTAGTATCATTATTACTATTATTATCTTTTTATTATCCTCGTTATTATTATTCTTCTTGATTCGCCGGTATTCTCCCGGCCCGGGCCTTTTCCAAGTGGTGGCCCGGCCTTGGCTCCATGTCTAGGGAGTGTCTGAGACCCAAGTCTCCCAAGGGAGGAGGCATAAGTACCCCCTCATCTTTGGGACCAACTGTACCCAGGCCTAGCCATATTCCCCGCCCTCACGGGGCTCGTAGGGAGAAGCTAGGCCTCTCTGGTCTGCCATCCCCGCCCCAAGGGGGCTAATGGGATTGACAGTCTTGTGAGCTGCAAGCTCTGGCTCAGGCACCTACCCTACCCTAGAAGGGCTGGGCATTGTGTCGATCTTTATTGTTATTATTTGTATTATTATTATTACTGCTATTATTATTATTATTATTATTATTTATTTATTTATTTATTTATTTATATTACTCAGAAGCACACATATTCTCTCTCCGAAAAGAAGGGGTAACTAAGGAGAAAGAGAAGATAAGAATGCAGGGGAGAGATGAGGTACTCAGGGTAGGTTAGGGTAAATTAAGAGTAGCAGGGAGCAAACAGCCTGTTGCATCTAGTCAGGTAACCAGTGAGATCTAGTATTTAAAATAAATAATGCAGGGTGCAGATGAGGTCAGATGGATGAAATGTAAGTTCTTTTGCGAAAATCTTTGTAGCATGTTCCAAAAAGAGACGAATTATCGCATTTCAATCATCAGAGAGTTCAGATGTCATTTCTCTCTATGAACTTTGCTTTTATCCACTTGACAGCAGAAATCCTTTTGTCTTCATGCAGTAAATATATTAAATACAGCTTACTCTCATAAACATATAATCAGATCACATGCCAAGTAAAAATTTAAGAGTGACATGTCAGGTGGAGTATAAAATCCTCATAAACTCTGTTCATTATAAATGAATCTGAGATATACAACTCTGAAAGTATATTCATATTGCAGTCAGTATATATTTTTGACAGAAATATAATAGAATCCATCTTTATAAAAAGTAGTATTGACTGAAATATGAATATAAGTTCAGTGTTGCATAAATCAGAGTCGTAATGATGTTGGTGGAATTAACGACAATATGTAAAGTAAAAGGACACAAGTGCAAATAATGTGACATTTTTATTGTGGCAACGTTTCGCTCTCCAGGAGCTTTGTCAAGCCGTTACAAACAATACAGTATGCATGTATAATGTTCGCCAAGACCATAGTCCTGGCACGGGTCCCAATCTTGCGATGACCCGTCTCTGGCTCCCGATGGAGAAAGGTTTCCACAATGATGCGACACATGCCACTCAAGCGCCCCTCTGGTCAGTTCAACTGGTGCATCTCATAAGCGACACCATATGTAACTATGGACACTAGCGAGGAGGAGGATATGTCATTATCACAGGTAACAGCTTGTCTGGTTCGTTGACTCCATGGTACACTAGTGTGGCCGCAGTCATCTCTGGGTCCTCTTCGGGAGAGAATATCACCCCTAGTTGCCTGCCAGTACTGGCACATCTCCTCCTCAGCCTTGTCTACCATCATCTTGGCTGTGGGAAAGCCCAAACGAAGCCGATGGATGGCGGTACACTGCGCTCTGGACCAGCTTCTATCATATGGAGGGGGTTCTCCCTAAGTCGCTGCTCGGTACCACTGTTGAGATGGGGTATCACCTAAGACCTCCCCCATAAGTTTCGTGGCTCTGGCAGCCACCAGTTTGGTCTGTCGTAGGCCTGACAGTACTGGCACATCTCCTCCTCAGCCTTGTCTACCATCATCTTGGCTGTGGGAAAGCCCAAACGAAGCCGATGGATGGCGGTACACTGCGCTCTGGACCAGCTTCTATCATATGGAGGGGGTTCTCCCTAAGTCGCTGCTCGGTACCACTGTTGAGATGGGGTATCACCTAAGACCTCCCCCATAAGTTTCGTGGCTCTGGCAGCCACCAGTTTGGTCTGTCGTAGGCTGACTGGGACAGTAATCCCAACATGTGGATAGTCTGTTGCTGCCTTGGCTGCATCATCTGCCGCCTCATTTCCCCGGATGGGCATGGGCATGGCTGGGGATCCAGTTCAATGTCGATCTATTACCCTGAACTTCTAAGGCTGTCATTATGCTCAGGATCGATGCGATGAGGTGAACATTATCCTGTGGTTGAGGATGGGAGAGGGCATTGATTGCAGAGGTGGAATCAACATGTATGACAGGTCGGAGTCGATGTCGTAGGGCATGTGACAATGCCTGCTGAATCGCCACCAGCTCAGCTTGAAGGATCGTGCAGTGGTCAGGGAGTCGCCAGCCTTGTGTGTGACCATTGTGGTACAGTCCAGCTGCTGCTCTCTTCCTGTCAGGGTCGACAGAACCATCTGTGAAATACACTGCACATGTGCCTCCCTCTGCCAGTGCCATGCTTGTCTCAGCATGATTGCTGAGGGTGTCTTGACTGCAGAGACACATAGAGATGGGTAGCTGCATGATGAAAACATCGGCTGGATCTGGGCGCCAGGGAGGTGGTGGATGGTACCCAGCAACAGGAAGGTCACAACTCTTCTCACAGAGCAGCTGTACAGGCAGCAGCTTCTGCCTATCAGCACAAAACGAACGAATCCAGGAGTAGTCCGTGAAGAGTGTGGGATCTTGTGACATTGTTGTTAATATCCGTCTCCTTAGTGGGGTACCTTGTTGCCGGTGCAGAATCGTGGCCACTTTGCAGGCGTTTATGTATCTTAATCTGTCAGCCAAGGAAGGAAGCCGGGCCTCAGATCTGAGACATACTGTGTTGGTACAGATGGGGGCACCAAGCATAGTTCTTATCGCCTGGTTTTGTACGAACTCCACCCTTTGCCTGCTCTCCGGGAAGAGATGAGCTAACGCCGGTGCACCGTAGTCAATGAGCGACCATATAGCTTGTATATAGTACAAGCGAAGTACATCTTTGCTTGCCCCTGCACGGTGCCTCGTCGTGGCTCTCATGGCGTTGAGTCTGAGTAGAGCACGTGACCTGACATACTCGGCCTGTTTCTGAAAGGTCAGCTTTTTATCAATGTAGATTCCCAAGTACAGGTAGGAGCCTGTCCACTCAAGTTCTATATCCTGAATACGTAATCTATTCACAGAATCTGGTCCCTTGAACATCATTGCAAGAGATTTCTCGGCCGAGATCTTGAGGCCAAGTTCCTTGCAAGACTGCGTAATTAGGTCCAAAGCTCTCTGAGCCTGTCGTTCTAAATTGCCTTTCCCATTCACTACGAGTGCAAGATCATCAGCATAGCTGAGGAGATGTGTACCACTATGAAAGGGAAGGCTCACAAGTTCCTGCATAAGGATGTTAAACAGGGTAGGACTGAGCACACCTCCTTGTGGCGTACCGTTTTCCAGGGTTTTAAAGGAAGAGTAGTGTCCCTGAAAGCCTGCCTGCCCCTAAGGTAGGACTCTATCCAGGCCAGGATGCGTCCTTTGATTCCCTTCCGAGCTAGTATTGCCAGAATTGCTGTGGGGCTGGCTAGCTCAAATGCCTTCTCAAGGTCGAGGTAAACGACGATACTAGGTTTTTTGTTGCTATCAGCAATCTGGCTTAGTAGAGTGGTTATGCACTCTTCTGTTCCCACTCCTTTGGTGAAGCCAAATATGTGATGATGAGAGGGTCCAAGTTTTCATAGGAGGCTGTTTAACACCATCCTCTCAGCAGTCTTGGCTAAGCAGCTGGTCAGCGATATGGGTCTCATACTGCCTGGGTCCTTGGGCTTTGGAATTGGTACGATTGTAGCTTTCTTCCAAGCTGCTGGGAGTGTCCTGGCCTTCCACGACTTGTTAATGACGTCTAGTATGGCCTCCTATCCACTCTGCCCAGCCCGTGCAATCATGGAGTACGTCACACCATCGATGCCCGGGGCAGTGTCACCTGTGTTCCTAATGGCACGTCGGAGTTCCAAGTCCGTGAGGTCTACATCAGTCACATCTTCCGACTCACATGCAGCTTGTATCGTTAGCTGGCGCTGTGGCAGAAGATCCGTCTGTATATTCCGGATGTCCTGTGGGAGCTGAGTGGAGGCTCCCCTGGAAGTGAAAAGCTCCACTAGTTTCTCTGCTTCCTGGGATGGGTTCGGGTGTGCTGGTGGTCTCGGCTTGCTCTTGCCAGTTGCTATGTTGAGCTTGCCCCATATCTCAGATAAGGTGGTGTGATGCCCGAATGTTGAGCACCACTCCAGCCATTTCTCAGTTTTTACTCTAAGAGAGATTCTGCGGGCATGCTGCACAATGGCTCTCAGAGTATTCCTGTTCTCTGCCGTAGGGTTACGCCTGTATAGCTTCCTAAAAGAGTTGATGCGGCGGTTCTGCTCCCGCACCTCGTCGTTGTAGAACCACCAGTCTCTTTTGTGAGTGCGTCCTGCGGACATCTTTGGATGAGAACAGTGATTAGCTCCTGTTCAGCCGTATCACAGTCTTCAGATAGAGAGTATGTGGACCACCAGTCATGAAGATAATCCTGGAACACCTTCCATTTGGCCCTCTTTACAAACAATACATGGACACAGAGGGTATATATAGGCTCAGAGTGAGGTGCAAAACTAGTGGTAGTAGTAGTAGTAGTAGTAGTAGTAGTAGTAGTGGTAGTAGTGATATAAGTTGTAGTAGTAGTTGTAGTTGTAGTACTACTACCACAACTTATATCACTACTACTACTACCACTAGTATTGCACATCACTCTGAGCCTATATATACCCTCTGTGTCCATGTATTGTTTGTAACGGCTTGACAAAGCTCCTGGAGAGCGAAACGTTACCACAATAAAAATGTCACATTAGTTGCACTTGTGTCCTTTTATTTTACATAAATTAGAGTCATTTATATTGAGTAGAACTTGTAAAACTTTTAAACTGTGATCAACGGCCCAGGAACCCTGTTCATGAGATTTGATTTGACTAAATCTTCACTATGCTCACATGCTCAATGAGTGTGGGTCTTGTGAGGTCATATCTCAGCTTTATAAGTCTTCTGTTGTCCAGTTATTTTTATTATTACTTGATAGTGTGAGGCATCATGAAGGAGATTGGGATCTCACTATTCTTTTTACTGTAGTTATTTTACATTTTGTGATATCTCTTGTTTATTGTGATTTTATTTCGTCAAAGGAAAAGTTTTCCTAATCTTACTCCATTTGTTTCCTAGTTATCCTCTGCATTGATAAAGTAATATAAACTTATAATTCGGCTCAATTAAAAAAAAAAGTCTGAAAAAGTTTTGCCTAAATCTCTTTTCCCAAATTAATTTCTTGATAAGAACATAAGAACATAGGTGACCTGTACTTAGCTCAAGAGGTGACCTGTCCTTAGCTCAGTGAGGACGTGTCTAGTGTGCTCTCTACGGACTGAACCAAGATGCCCTCCATCGAGCAACTTTACCAACAGCTTAAGGAAGAATTGAGGATGGCGAAGATGGAGATTCGGCGACTGACCGAGGAAAACAAGAAGATTCGTAGTAGTCCTCCTGTTTTGAGTCCTCAGGTCAAGAAGGGAAACTGGTCAGTGGCTGGGCAGCATGGAACGAAGTTGACGATCAAGAAGACGAATGGAAAGGTAGAAACGATGAAGAAGAAAGAGACTGCTGTGGAAACTGTTGTGGAAACATCTAATGCTTTCTCCGTGCTACCCGACGAATGTGAGTCGACTACTGGGAACGTCACGACGAACGACACCAAGGAAGGTAAGAATATTGTTGTTGTTGGGGATAACCAAGTTAGGTACATGGATAGGGCGTTCTGCTTGAAGGACAGGAGTAGGAGACAGAGGGTTTGCTTTCCTGGGGCTGGGATGGAGGATATATTTAGCCGTCTGGATGACATCATGAGAGGTAATGGGAGCAATCCTATTATCTATTATTATCAGGTATAGGTTAGCAATAGAAATAATTAGGAGGAAGGGTGAGAACCCTGTCATATGTGGTATTTTGCCAAGGTTAGGAGTTGGAAATGAATGGCTGTCCAGGGCAATTGGTGTCAATTGCTGGCTGGACAAATACTGTAAGGAAAATGCCGTAACATTCATTGACAACTGGGACCTCTTCTATTGCAGAAATGACATGTATGCCAGGGATGGGGTTCACTTATCTAGGTCTGGGGTGGGGGCACTGGTAAGGGCAGTGGAGGGAACTGTTAGGACTTTGAACTAGGAATAGTTAGTGGTATGAGTTTTGGCAGGAAAACAGTGAAGTCCCAGTGTAGTAATATGAGTTCTAGGGGAACTAGTAATAAGCAGAACGAGGTAGATATTGAAAATCCAGTGACACTAGGTGATAAGGACAGTAATAGATTTAGTAGAAAAACAGAAATGAGCAGGAAGGGTAAAGAGAAAGGAGAGTCTTTCAATGTATA
Source organism: Cherax quadricarinatus (assembly GCF_038502225.1). Taxonomy (NCBI): domain Eukaryota; kingdom Metazoa; phylum Arthropoda; class Malacostraca; order Decapoda; family Parastacidae; genus Cherax; species Cherax quadricarinatus. The sequence continues at coordinate 73,004,829 of NC_091293.1, forward strand.
TTATGCTAATAACCGTAGTGCTAGGAATAAGATGGGCGAGTTGAGATTAGTTGCTAGTGCAGGTAACATTGATGTATTTGCCATAACTGAGACGTGGTTTAATTCAAAAAGTCGGGACATGCCTGCGGAATGTCACATTCAGGGTTTTAAATTATTCCAAGTAGATAGAGGTATCGGGAAGGGGGGTGGGGTAGCATTGTATGTCCGAAATCTCTTGAATTGTTGCATAAACACGGGTATTAAGTCTGAAGTAACACATACAGAGTCTGTTTGGATAGAATTTTCAGAGGGGCATGAAAAATTGATTTTAGGTGTGATATACCGTCCCCCAAACTTAGATAGGGACCAAGGGAGACTACTATGGGAGGAAATTGTCTAGGCCACAAGGCACGGTAATGTAGTAATTCTAGGAGACTTTAACTTTAGTCATATTGATTGGAATTTCTTGACTGGGAATTTAGAATCATACGACTTCTTAGAAATAGTTCAGGATTGTTTTTTGAAGCAGTTTGTGACAGAACCTACAAGGGGAAATAACCTGCTTGACTTAGTTCTGGCAAACAATGAATCCCTTGTTAATAATTTAGAAATTTCAGAGGAACTGGGTGCTAGCGACCACAAATCAATTACATTTAGCATTGAATGGAAGTGTGATAGTAGGGATAACTCAGTAACAGTCCCAGATTTTCGCTTAGCAGATTACAATTGGCTTAGAGAACACTTATCATCTGTTGACTGGGGTAACGAAGAGAGCTTCAATATGACAGTTTTCTGAACACCATACATGCTGCTCAAAGAACGTTTACCCCGTGTAAAGAAATTAGATCAAATAGAAATGACCCAAAATGGATGAATAATAGGCTGAAATGTATACTAGGGCATAAGAAAGGAATTTATAGGCGTATCAAAAGAGGTGAGAGTCATCTTATGAATCAGTATATTGGCATTAAGAGGGACGTTAAAAAGGGGATAAGAAAAGCTAAAAGGGACTATGAAATTAAAGTTGCTAGGGATTCGAAAACTAACCCAAAAAGTTTTTTCCAGGTCTATAGAACAAAAATTAGAGATAAGATAGGTCCCCTTAAAAATAACTATGGGCATCTTACTGACAAAGAGAATGAAATGTGCTCGATTTTAAATAATTACTTTCTCTCGGTTTTTACACAAGAAGACACTAACAATATTCCAGTAATTAATTTTTATAGTGTGCCTGAAGAAGATAAATTATGTAACATCACAGTCACTAGTGAAATAGTTGTGAAGCAGATAGACAGACTGAAGCAAAATAAGTCACCGTGTCCTGATGAGCTTTTTTCAAGGGTTCTTAAGGAATGCAAAATGGAACTCTGTGAACCATTAACTAATATTTTTAATTTATCTCTTCAAACAGGTGTAGTGTCTGATATGTGGAAGATGGCTAATGTAATTCCTATTTTTAAAGCAGGGGACAAGTCGTTACCGTCAAATTACCGCCCAATAAGCCTGACCTCAATTGTAGGCAAATTACTAGAGTCAATTATAGCTGAGATTATAAGAAGCCATCTCGATAAGCATAGCTTGATTAATGATACTCAGCATGGATTCACGAGAGGCCGTTCTTGTCTTACTAATTTATTAACTTTCTTCAGTAAAGCTTTTGAGGTATGTTTGTTTGTTCACCTGTACTGCTACTAGGGCAGTTCATTTAGAAGTGGCACAGGATTTGTCTGCAGCTGTTTCGAAAATTTGCAGCTAGGAGATCCTGTCCGAGGTTGATGATTTCGGATAATGCCACAAATTTTGTAGCAGGTGCTCAACACTTGATAGAATTAAATAATAGTAACGATGTTCAATCTCTGTTAACCCAGCGAGGGTGTACCTGGAAATTTATTACTTCTAGAGCCCCTTGGCAGGGGGGGGAGGGGTTGTACTAAAGACTGTTAGGCACAGTGAAGAGGTGTCTCCGTAAAGTACTACACCGGAAGAGAATTAATCTGGAAGAATTCCGTGCAGTGTTAGTGGAGGCAGAAAATCGTATAAATAATCGGCCTCTCTCGTACATGAGTGATACACCTGATGCAGATGTATTAACACCTTCTCACCTAATATGTGGAAGGAAATTGGAAGCTGCCCCTGTCTATAGAGATAATCCGGAAGAAAGTGATGAAGATTACAATGATGCGGCAGTGTTGTGTAATAAATTTAAAACGTTAAATAAAGTAATTGATCATTGGTCTAATTTGTGGCATAAGGAATATCTTCTTACACTACGTGAACACTTTTATGGTGTGACAGAGGCAGTAAATCGACAGACCATTCAACCACGTGACATTGTGTTAATTGACACTGAACAACATTGAACATTGTGGCCTCTGGGCAAAGTATTGACATTGTACCCAGATGCACAAGGTGTTGTCAGGAATGTCAAAGTGTTGTGTCGTGGCCAGGAAAGTTTACGCACAATTAATAAACTGATTCCCTTGGGATTAGGTGTTCAATCAAACGTAAATGAAAATCTGAGGGAAAGTGACACGAGTGATATGGAAGATAACGCAGACCAAGTGATGCTGGAAGATGAAATCGTAGTAAGACCTACTAGGAGAACAGCCACTCAAGCCAGAACTGGCTGGAATCATCTCCTAAAGGAAGGAGTAATTTGAATCGTTTAGCAACGAACTCTGGCCGGCCGCAGTGTGGAAAATACTGTATATGTTTTCCAGAAATTCAGTATTTATATGTAAATAGATGGCCATACTGTATTTAATAATATTTATGTCATAGAAAACGGAAAGCCTGCGTCTGCGCAGACGAGACTCGCCATCTTGGTTTTGAATTGGATACAGCGTTAGTGTAATGGGAAGGAATTTTCGTGCTCTAGAGGTTAAAATTGGGCTGACACCTCTCAATAGGAGGCGAAATTGTTGGATGTGCATTCCTGCATAACTTGAGATATCAGACGACTGGACAAGACAGCTCCAGGAACCTCAGATAAGCTCTCTAGATTTGAGTATAATCCTGGCCAGTGTTTCATAAATTTAGTTAGTGAGGTTTTTCTGAGTGTGATACAACTTAATATCCAGTCAAATTGGTGAGTGATATTAAGATATATTTTCCTTCTGTTATGTAATTGTGTATATATATAACCATTTATTATTTTTAATATACAGTCCACAAAATTTATATATTTACCAGTATTCCTGGTTATACATATTTCATTGGTAATTAATAGGTCCAGAGCAACTTGTGGTTATGACAGCGGTAGGTATCGAAGGGGGACATTTTTTGCGACCTAGGTGTCCCAAATTCCTACTTGTCTATGTAACATTGATAAATAATTATCTTTGTTATCATTTACTGTTATGTACATAATTAGTTACATTCAGATAAATGCAATTTTCCACAGGTACTTTACTCATTTTTAGTGCTATAGGTCAAAGTGAATACTCAGACACTATCTCATATGTGTTGTATAGATAAAAGTGGAAAAGTAAGTGCTAGAGGCCTAGATTATGAAAAATAACACTCAATTTTAGAGGGCATTCATGCAGCCTGACACTTTTTCTGATATGTTTTGGATATGAGCATTGAATTAAAAACAGTTGTTTATGATTCGACCAAAGAATTCTACTTGTCTTATTTCATTACTTCTGTTTCACTAATTCTAATATCTATGGTCCTCATAAAAATTTTTGAATTTTTGATTTTTGAGTTTATGTTTGATGAGAGTTGTATATAATACCGAGAGGTTGATGAGTAAGACACATGTGCAGCAGCTGAGTATCATTATTGTTGAAATGTTTCGTTTATGCGGCAGGCTTCTTCAGTCAAATACAGAGGAGAATAAATATGAGGTAACAGGCGTAGTGGCGAGGTAAAGGTGACGTAATCAGTTCATCAACCTATAAGAAGAGATCGGCTTCACAGTCTGGAACACTGTGAAGGTGAAGTCACATATACTGCCGAAGGTGAAGCGTGTATGGTCTCAATTCTTGCCTTCTTATTTTTACTAGTGAACCCTGCCTCCTGTAACGTCTTCGAGATCTTTCAAGCCTCGGCTTCGGCTGTATATATTATATTCTCAGATTGCAGCTTCACATTGTTCCAGACAATAGAGATGAATTTTTTTCCAGGCTTAGAGACCGACCATCTCAAAAACTATTTCTGCAAGGTTAATGGATTGATCACATCATCATTACGTTACCACCACGCCTGTTGCATCCAATTTATTCTCCTCTGTATTTGATTAAAAAGCCTACCGCGTAGATGAAATATTTCAACAGTAAAAAAAATCAACTGTTGCAAATATCTTACTCATTGGTGTTTAATTTTTGGAGTTTATAGCAGGTTAAATATACTTGCAAGCTCCGAATGATGTGTTGACTGCAAAACGAAAGGCCTAGAGATATCATTCTACTCCCCCAGTGGTTGTTTTGCACACATATTGTACACTTATATACACTTAACTTCTTGTAAAAATAAGTGTATGCTATGAACATAATCACTACAAAAGATCTTCCTTAATTGGGGGACAAAGATAATTCCTGAAGGTTATTTGGAATGTTTTTCTGAAATATTAGGGATGATTTTATTGGCTCTGATCCACGTGTAGGCTTCAAATTTTCATTATTTGTGTATGGTATCATGGGTTAAATTCTTGGAAAAATAGGCATGTTCACGTGCCCTATGACCAAAGTTATTGAACCCATTCCTAGCATCCTGGAATTGTTCGGATAACTGCTAAAATTCTCAGTAGGGTAGCTTCAAACATTCTAATAATTGGTGCCAAAAATTTTGGTGTCCGCGGAGAGTGAAATTCAAATGTGTAGGTGTGGATCTGATCATTTTATGTGTAAAATAGAGTAAAATATTGATTCCCATAAAAATATCAATTTACTTCTACGGAATGCCTTTAATGTTTATTGGCTGATGTATCTTAGGACCAGGATACTTAATATCTATTAGGCTTCGCTTGCGTACAGTCGAATTTATTAATGTAATGAACTAGAAAAAAATCATGGAATCCATACAATTACTGGAGAAAGGCTTGTAAGATTGATATCATTCTTTTCAGCTATTTACATTTAATGATGATGTGTTTTCCTCAGCGGACACAATCTTTTCATATTAAGTTGTGTAAGAAATCATGGTTCAATATTATTAATCAAATTCGTTTTTGTGAAATAATTGAAGAATGTCTCTTGTGATCAGAAATAAGTAACACTATTTGACTTTGCTTGATTATTCTAGGTAAAACTCAACTTAATGTTATTGTATCTGCCTTTAACATCTATGTGCCCTCAAGGCCATTCTTAAACTTTTGTTCGTAAGTACACTAGGCCTGCATAATCTTTTTATTCTTAAAAGCTGGTTAGTTTTACTTAGAGAAAAGTTTGAACTGATTTTAATCTGTGCAGGTCCCAACTCTCTTTTTCTGAAGAAAATTAAAAGAAATGAAATACTGTTTTTCACGTGATAATTTTTGAGTGCTGCATTTGATTAGCTTCAAGTTATGCTTGCTCATTACATGATTATGCAACTTCTGAGCGGCTTCGGGCTTAATGTACTTGTGTGTTTTAGGATATTGATCTGTTTGGCCTCTTTGAAAGGTTTAAATTAAATTTGGACAGACTATGTCCTGAATTACAATCTTTATTGAAGAAATTTCAATATTAGTTTCCATATTATGGTTTATGAACGTCTCTTCTAATTCTCTTCAAATATTCAGCATTAATATTTAACTGCATGGTCAATTTATGCCGCACAAGAGAATGGAATTATGGAATACGGAGATTCCCTCCTCAAACTGCGCAGCAACTGAAGAACATCTAGGTATAATCTATGATTAATAATGTAAAGGAGTTTGCACTTGATAATTATCAATTACTCTTGATAATTATCAAGTGCAACTTTTATATTTATGAGATACTGGGTAGAATTTTGTAGGGGGATGATACGGGAAGGACAGGAAGGGGACCAAGAATACTAGCATTGGGTTCCCCTAAATTCATTGGCAAGATTTTCAAAGAGATGTCAATTAGGCCTACATTATATTGTCTGTTTGTGAATTATAACAGAAAATACATTTGTGAGCACTTTGAGTCTCTAATGATTTAGTTTGCAGATCAACATTAATTCCATTAAGAAAATTATTCCTTTCTGGTACTGAATAAACTGAATCAAGCATTTTTGTTCTTGATTCATATATGATTACTAGGATTTCAAACTGACGTTGAGTAACCACACTGTGCCTATTTAAAAATGCGTTCAGTTGCCAGTGGATCAAAAAGAGGAAAGGGCAGCTCTAATCTCTTGGCTGAAAAATCTTCCACTGAGATCGCTTTTTAAAAGGCCTTACGCATAGTTAACATACTAATGAGGGAACAATAAACTCGTAGGGGTAAACCAGACCTTGGAAAATGAGAATCAATCACAACTGATGCAATTCTTTCAATAACGAGCACTTCACCAACACCAAAGTAACTTGCATTACTATTATTATTACATTCATAGGAAGTGCACTCCTGTAAAGGTCAGATTATAATTATAATCAGAGGGTGATGCCAAACCCTGAAGGGAAATGCAGAAATTTATGTATAATCGCACAATCTATGAATGACTGCAGTTGTCTTACATAATAAAAATAATATGTTACGTAGGATTATCCTAGGTAACTTATGTCCATTGGAGTCTTTGATTCTTTGTATCAAGGACTCTTGTCCATCGTCGAGGGATATTCCCTGAATGAATTTTTTCCTTTTCTCGTCAGTATTTTCATTGTAGGGATCATGAAGCACCTAAGGCAATTAAAGGAAATAAAGGTCGATTCCTGAAAAGGGAGAAATGGCTCCATTATCTTGAATTAAGAGCCCTTACCTGCAACATGGCACCTCTCATGAGGAGAGATTTTGTTTTATCTTATTCATTTTAATCAGGAAAAAGCGCTAAACCCACAGTAGTCATACAATGCTTGGGGAAGAAGAGCCATTCTGATTCGATCCAAGGAAGAGATGTATAAATCCAGTTCCTACTCCAAGAGCTCTCACTGGCATCAGAGCTCCTCAGGACCTCAGGACAGGATAGCTCAACTTCCTGGAATTTCCATCGGAATATAAATCAGTTGCAGCTTATTTTTTCTTGTTAGTTTCTACAAACAACAGCAGAGACGTACCTCTGGGTGTTTAAGAAGTAAATATAATCCAAATATCGCTGGAATATCAAAGGAAATTCACTAAATACATAAAACTGAATTAGGTGGGACGTAATTCCTGCATAAGTAATTATATTTATTTAACAAAACTGAAGTCGGATGCGGACGTTACTAGGATGACGACCATGTAGAGTATTCCTCGAAAATTTGTGTCGAGGAACCAGCAGAATAAATATTGACTTTACTATTCTTCCAGGATATAAATCATAATTTATAAGCGAAAAAAAAATCAGAAAAAAACATATTTTAAAAATTCGCTAGAGACAATTCATCGATTCAGTCCTCAAGGAAAATATGACTGAATAAAATTTTATGGAGGAGCAATGGAATCAGCCTTTTACTTTTTAAGGCTTTTTAAAAAAATGAACGAATTACTATTTACAAACAGTTCTAATTAGAACGGCTACTTAAGGGAACGAGTTGTGTTTGAAGCAGAGACAGTGGTAGTGAGAGTGGTGATCATACCAGTGACATGTAGTGGTAGTGAGAGTGGTGATCATATCAGTGACAACATGTAGTGGTAGTGAGAGTGGTGATCATACCAGTGACAACATGTAGTGGTAGTGAGAGTGGTGATCATACAAGTGGCAACATGTAGTGGTAGTGAGGGTGGTGATCATGCCAGTGACAACATGTAGTGGTAGTGAGAGTGGTGATCATACCAGTGACAACATGTAGTGGTAGTGAGAGTGGTGATCATACCAGTGAAAACATGTAGTGGTAGTGAGAGTGGTGATCATACCAGTGACAACATGTAGTGGTAGTGAGAGTGGTGATCATGCCAGTGACAACATGTAGTGGTAGTGAGAGTGGTGATCATGCCAGTGACAACATGTAGTGGTAGTGAGAGTGGTGATCATGCCAGTGACAACATGTAGTGGTAGTGAGAGTGGTGATCATGCCAGTGACAACATGTAGTGGTAGTGAGAGTGGTGATCATACCAGTGACAACATGTAGTGGTAGTGAGGGTGGTGATCATGCCAGTGACAACATGTAGTGGTAGTGAGAGTGGTGATCATGCCAGTGTTATCATGTAGTGATAGTGAGAGTGGTGATCATGTCAGTGCTATCATGTAGTGGTAGTGAGAGTGGTGATCATGCCAGTGTTATCATGTCATGGTAGTGAGAGTGGTGATCATACCAGTGACAACATGTAGTGGTAGTGAGAGTGGTGATCATACCAGTGACAACATGCAGTGATAGTGAGAGTGGTGATCATACCAGTGACAACATGTAGTGATAGTGAGAGTGGTGATCATAGCAGTGACAACATGTAGTGGTAGTGAGGGTGGTGATCATACCAGTGACAACATGTAGTGATAGTGAGAGTGGTGATCATAGCAGTGACAACATGTAGTGGTAGTGAGGGTGGTGATCATACCAGTGACAACATGTAGTGGTAGTGAGGGTGGTGATCATACCAGTGACAACATGCAGTGGTAGTGAGAGTGGTGATCATACCAGTGACAACATGTAGTGGTAGTGAGAGTGGTGATCATACCAGTGACAACATGCAGTGGTACTGAGAGTGGTGATCATACCAGTGACAACATGTAGTGGTAGTGAGGGTGGTGATCATACCAGTGACAACATGTAGTGGTAGTGAGAGTGGTGATCATAGCAGTGACAACATGTAGTGATAGTGAGAGTGGTGATCATAGCAGTGACAACATGTAGTGATAGTGAGAGTGGGGATCATAGCAGTGACAACATGTAGTGGTAGTGAGAGTGGTGATCATACCAGTGACAACATGTAGTGATAGTGAGAGTGGTGATCATAGCAGTGACATGTAATGATAGTGAAAGTGGTGATCATACCAGCGACAACATGTAGTGGTAGTGAGAGTGGTAATCATACCAGTGACAACATGTAGTGATAGTGAGAGTGGTGATCATAGCAGTGACAACATGTAGTGATAGTGAGAGTGGTGATCATAGCAGTGACAACATGTAGTGATAGTGAGAGCGGTGATCATAGCAGTGACAACATGAAGTGATAGTGAGAGTGGTGATCATACCAGCGACAACATGTAGTGATAGTGAGAGTGGTGATCATACCAGTGACAACATGTAGTGGTAGTGAGAGTGGTGATCATACCAGTGGCAACATGTAGTGGTAGTGAGAGTGGTGATCATAGCAGTGACAACATGTAGTGATAGTGAGAGTGGTGATCATAGCAGTGACAACATGTAGTGATAGTGAGAGTGGTGATCATAGCAGTGACAACATGTAGTGATAGTGAGAGTGGTGATCATACCAGCGACAACATGTAGTGGTAGTGAGAGTGGTGATCATGCCAGTGACAACATGTAGTGGTAGTGAGAGTAGTGATCATGCCAGTGTTATCATGTGGTGGTAGTGAGAGTGGTGATCATGCCAGTGACAACATGTAGTGGTAGTGAGAGTGGTGATCATACCAGTGACAACATGTAGTGATAGTGAGAGTGGTGATCATAGCAGTGACAACATGAAGTGATAGTGAGAGTGGTGATCATACCAGCGACAACATATAGTGATAGTGAGAGTGGTGATCATACCAGTGACAACATGTAGTGGTAGTGAGAGTGGTGATCATACCAGTGGCAACATGTAGTGGTAGTGAGAGTGGTGATCATACCAGTGACAACATGTAGTGATAGTGAGAGTGGTGATCATAGCAGTGACAACATGTAGTGATAGTGAGAGTGGTGATCATACCAGTGACAACATGTAGTGGTAGTGAGAGTAGTGATCATGCCAGTGTTATCATGTGGTGGTAGTGAGAGTGGTGATCATGCCAGTGACAACATGTAGTGGTAGTGAGAGTGGTGATCATACCAGTGACAACATGTAGTGGTAGTGAGAGTGGTGATCATACCAGTGACAACATGTAGTGGTAGTGAGAGTGGTGGTCATGCCAGTGACAGCATGTAGTGGTAATGAGAGTGATGATCATGCCAGTGATATCATGTAGTGCTAGTGAAAGTGGTGATCATGCCAGTGACATCACGCAGTGGTAATGAGAGTTGTGATCATGCCAGTGACAACATGTAGTGGTAGTGAGAGTGATCATACCAGTGACAACATGTAGTGGCAGTGAGAGTGGTGATCATGCCAGTGACAACATGTAGTGGTAGTGAGAGTGATCATAGCAGTGACATGTAGTGGCAGTGAGTGGTGATCATGCCAGTGTTATCATGTAGTGGTAGTGAGAGTGGTGATCATGCCAGTGACAGCATGTAGTGGTAGTGAGAGTGGTGATCATGCCAGTGACAACTTGTAGTGGTAGTGAGTGGTGATCATGCCAGTGACAACATGTAGTAGTATGAGAGTGGTGATCATGTCAGTGATATTATGTAGTGGCAGCGAGAGTGTTGATCATATCAGTGACAACATGTAGTGGTAGTGAGAGTTGTGATCATGCCAGTGACAACATGTATTGGTACTGAAAGTGGTGATCATGCCAGTGATGTCATGTAGTGGTAGTGAGAGTGGTGATCATGCCAGTGATATCATGTATTGGTACTGAGAGTGTTCATACCAGTGACATCATGTAGTGTTACTGAGAGTGGTGATCATGCCAGTGATATCATATAGTTTTAGTGAGAGTTGTGATCATACCAGTGATATCATGTAGTGGTAGTAAGAGTGGTGATCATGCCAGTGACAACATGTAGTTGTAGTGAGAGTGATCATACCAGTGACAGCATGTAGTGGTAGTGAGAGTGGTGATCATGCCAGTGACAACATGTAGTGGTAGTGAGAGTGATCATACCAGTGACAACATGTAGTGGTAGTGAGAGTGGTGATCATGCCAGTGTTATCATGTAGTGGTAGTAAGAGTGGTGATCATGCCAGTGACAACATGTAGTGGTAGTGAGAGTGATCATACCAGTGACAACATGTAGTGGTAGTGAGAGTGGTGATCATGCCAGTGTTATCATGTAGTGGTAGTAAGAGTGGTGATCATGCCAGTGACAACATGTAGTGGTAGTGAGAGTGATCATACCAGTGACAACATGTAGTGGTAGTGAGAGTGGTGATCATGCCAGTGTTATCATGTAGTGGTAGTAAGAGTGGTGATCATGCCAGTGACAATATGTAGTGGTAGTGAGAGTGATCATACCAGTGACAACATGTAGTGGTTATGAGAGTGGTGATCATGCCAGTGTTATCATGTAGTGGTAGTGAGAGTGGTGATCATGCCAGTGTTATCATGTAGTGGTAGTGAGAGTGGTGATCATGCCAGTGTTATCATGTAGTGGTAGTGAGAGTGGTGATCATACCAGTGACAACATGTAGTGGTAGTGAGAGTGGTGATCATACCAGTGACAACATGCAGTGGTAGTGAGAGTGGTGATCATACCAGTGTTATCATGTAGTGGTAGTGAGAGTGGTGATCATGCCAGTGTTATCATGTAGTGGTAGTGAGAGTGGTGATCATAGCAGTGACAACATGTAGTGGTAGTGAGAGTGGTGATCATACCAGTGACAACATGAAGTGATAGTGAGAGTGGTGATCATACCAGCGACAACATGTAGTGATAGTGAGAGCGGTGATCATAGCAGTGACAACATGAAGTGATAGTGAGAGTGGTGATCATAGCAGTGACAACATGTAGTGATAGTGAGAGTGGTGATCATAGCAGTGACAACATGAAGTGATAGTGAGAGTGGTGATCATAGCAGTGACAACATGAAGTGATAGTGAGAGTGGTGATCATACCAGCGACAACATGTAGTGATAGTGAGAGTGGTGATCATACCAGTGACAACATGTAGTGGTAGTGAGAGTGGTGATCATAGCAGTGACAACATGAAGTGATAGTGAGAGTGGTGATCATAGCAGTGACAACATGAAGTGATAGTGAGAGTGGTGATCATAGCAGTGACAACATGAAGTGATAGTGAGAGTGGTGATCATACCAGCGACAACATGTAGTGATAGTGAGAGTGGTGATCATACCAGTGACAACATGTAGTGGTAGTGAGAGTGGTGATCATAGCAGTGACAACATGTAGTGGTAGTGAGAGTGGTGATCATAGCAGTGGCAACATGTAGTGGTAGTGAGAGTGGTGATCATAGCAGTGACAACATGTAGTGGTAGTGAGAGTGGTGATCATACCAGTGGCAACATGTAGTGGTAGTGAGAGTAGTGATCATGCCAGTGTTATCATGTGGTGGTAGTGAGAGTGGTGATCATGCCAGTGACAACATGTAGTGGTAGTGAGAGTGGTGATCATACCAGTGACAACATGTAGTGGTAGTGAGAGTGGTGATCATGCCAGTGACAACATGTAGTGGTAGTGAGAGTGGTGATCATACCAGTGACAACATGTAGTGGTAGTGAGAGTGATGATCATGCCAGTGATATCATGTAGTGCTAGTGAAAGTGGTGATCATGCCAGTGACATCACGCAGTGGTAATGAGAGTTGTGATCATGCCAGTGACAACATGTAGTGGTAGTGAGAGTGATCATACCAGTGACAACATGTAGTGGCAGTGAGAGTGGTGATCATGCCAGTGACAACATGTAGTGGTAGTGAGAGTGATCATAGCAGTGACATGTAGTGGCAGTGAGTGGTGATCATGCTAGTGTTATCATGTAGTGGTAGTGAGAGTGGTGATCATGCCAGTGACAGCATGTAGTGGTAGTGAGAGTGGTGATCATGCCAGTGACAACTTGTAGTGGTAGTGAGTGGTGATCATGCCAGTGACAACATGTAGTAGTATGAGAGTGGTGATCATGTCAGTGATATTATGTAGTGGCAGCGAGAGTGTTGATCATATCAGTGACAACATGTAGTGGTAGTGAGAGTTGTGATCATGCCAGTGACAACATGTATTGGTACTGAAAGTGGTGATCATGCCAGTGATGTCATGTAGTGGTAGTGAGAGTGGTGATCATGCCAGTGATATCATGTATTGGTACTGAGAGTGTTCATACCAGTAACATCATGTAGTGTTACTGAGAGTGGTGATCATGCCAGTGATATCATATAGTTTTAGTGAGAGTTGTGATCATACCAGTGATATCATGTAGTGGTAGTAAGAGTGGTGATCATGCCAGTGACAACATGTAGTTGTAGTGAGAGTGATCATACCAGTGACAACATGTAGTGGTAGTGAGAGTGGTGATCATGCCAGTGTTATCATGTAGTGGTAGTAAGAGTGGTGATCATGCCAGTGACAACATGTAGTGGTAGTGAGAGTGATCATACCAGTGACAACATGTAGTGGTTATGAGAGTGGTGATCATGCCAGTGTTATCATGTAGTGGTAGTGAGAGTGGTGATCATGCCAGTGTTATCATGTAGTGGTAGTGAGAGTGGTGATCATGCCAGTGACAACATGTAGTGGTAGTGAGAGTGGTGATCATACCAGTGACAACATGTAGTGATAGTGAGAGTGGTGATCATAGCAGTGACAACATGAAGTGATAGTGAGAGTGGTGATCATACCAGCGACAACATATAGTGATAGTGAGAGTGGTGATCATAGCAGTGACAACATGTAGTGGTAGTGAGAGTAGTGATCATACCAGTGACAACATGTAGTGGTAGTGAGAGTGGTGATCATACCAGCGACAACATGTAGTGATAGTGAGAGTGGTGATCATAGCAGTGACAACATGAAGTGATAGTGAGAGTGGTGATCATACCAGTGACAACATGTAGTGATAGTGAGAGTGGTGATCATAGCAGTGACAACATGTAGTGATAGTGAGAGTGGTGATCATACCAGTGACAACATGTAGTGATAGTGAGAGTGGTGATCATAGCAGTGACAACATGTAGTGATAGTGAGAGTGGTGATCATAGCAGTGACAACATGTAGTGGTAGTGAGAGTAGTGATCATGCCAGTGACAACATGTAGTGGTAGTGAGAGTGGTGATCATACCAGTGACAACATGTAGTGGTAGTGAGGGTGGTGATCATACCAGTGACAACATGTAGTGGTAGTGAGAGTGGTGATCATACCAGTGACAACATGTAGTGGTAGTGAGAGTGGTGATCATACCAGTGACAACATGTAGTGGTAGTGAGAGTGGTGATCATACCAGTGACAACATGTAGTGGTAGTGAGAGTGGTGATCATACCAGTGACAACATGTAGTGGTAGTGAGAGTGGTGATCATACCAGTGACAACATGTAGTGGTAGTGAGAGTGGTGATCATACCAGTGACAACATGTAGTGGTAGTGAGAGTGGTGATCATACCAGTGACAACATGTAGTGGTAGTGAGGGTGGTGATCATACCAGTGACAACATGTAGTGGTAGTGAGAGTGGTGATCATACCAGTGACAACATGTAGTGGTAGTGAGAGTGGTGATCATACCAGTGACAACATGTAGTGGTAGTGAGAGTGGTGGTCATGCCAGTGACAGCATGTAGTGGTAATGAGAGTGATGATCATGCCAGTGATATCATGTAGTGCTAGTGAAAGTGGTGATCATGCCAGTGACATCACGCAGTGGTAATGAGAGTGGTGATCATGCCAGTGACAACATGTAGTGGTAGTGAGAGTGGTGATCATGCCAGTGACAACATGTAGTGGCAGTGAGAGTGGTGATCATGCCAGTGACAACATGTAGTGGTAGTGAGAGTGATCATAGCAGTGACATGTAGTGGCAGTGAGTGGTGATCATGCCAGTGTTATCATGTAGTGGTAGTGAGAGTGGTGATCATGCCAGTGACAGCATGTAGTGGTAGTGAGAGTGGTGATCATGCCAGTGATATCATGTATTGGTACTGAGAGTGTTCATACCAGTGACAACATGTAGTGGTAGTGAGAGTGGTGATCATGCCAGTGACAGCATGTAGTGTTACTGAGAGTGGTGATCATGCCAGTGTTATCATGTAGTGGTAGTAAGAGTGGTGATCATGCCAGTGACAACATGTAGTGGTAGTGAGAGTGATCATACCAGTGACAACATGTAGTGGTAGTGAGAGTGGTGATCATGCCAGTGTTATCATGTAGTGGTAGTAAGAGTGGTGATCATGCCAGTGACAACATGTAGTGGTAGTGAGAGTGATCATACCAGTGACAACATGTAGTGGTAGTGAGAGTGGTGATCATGCCAGTGTTATCATGTAGTGGTAGTAAGAGTGGTGATCATGCCAGTGACAACATGTAGTGGTAGTGAGAGTGGTGATCATGCCAGTGTTATCATGTAGTGATAGTGAGAGTGGTGATCATGTCAGTGCTATCATGTAGTGGTAGTGAGAGTGGTGATCATGCCAGTGTTATCATGTAGTGGTAGTGAGAGTGGTGATCATGCCAGTGTTATCATGTAGTGGTAGTGAGAGTGGTGATCATACCAGTGACAACATGTAGTGGTAGTGAGAGTGGTGATCATACCAGTGACAACATGTAGTGGTAGTGAGAGTGGTGATCATACCAGTGACAACATGCAGTGGTAGTGAGAGTGGTGATCATACCAGTGACAACATGTAGTGGTAGTGAGAGTGGTGATCATACCAGTGACAACATGCAGTGGTAGTGAGAGTGGTGATCATACCAGTGACAACATGCAGTGGTAGTGAGAGTGGTGATCATACCAGTGTTATCATGTAGTGGTAGTGAGAGTGGTGATCATGCCAGTGTTATCATGTAGTGGTAGTGAGAGTGGTGATCATACCAGTGACAACATGTAGTGGTAGTGAGAGTGGTGATCATACCAGTGACAACATGCAGTGGTAGTGAGAGTGGTGATCATACCAGTGACAACATGTAGTGGTAGTGAGAGTGGTGATCATGCCAGTGACAACATGTTTTGGTACTGAGAGTGGTGATCATGCCAGTGACAACATGTATTGGTACTGAGAGTGGTGATCATGCCAGTGACAACTTGTATCTACATTTTTGCAACGTATGCTTCCATCTGCTTTACAAAAGTAGAATGAGTGCTGACTAGAGGTAAAACAAATGGTACATAACGCTGAATGGTAGCAGTGGGGGAACATGTGTAGCTGTAGAAGGAACAGTACTAAAATGTAGAGGTAGTTCGTAGCCCTGCCTTAAACCCCTTTTTATCTCCCCTGCAAATTCCATACCATTTTTTTTCTAAATGGTACAAAATGTTTTTTTCCTCCTGTGTTTCATGGCGGCACTGGCCAGAGAGCGTGGAGGCTGGAGAGAGACACGTTTCCTTTATTGTCACTGCCTCAGTCATCTACGTAATATATGAAAGTCTTTAATGTAGACAGAAGTGGATAGTCTTTCCCATCAGATAACCTCGGGTGAGATCTTTCAAATCCTCTTCTGTCCGTCTCTATCTCTGTCTGTTTGTCTGTCTCTGTCTGTCTCTCTCTCCACCTGCCAATACAAACAGATGAGTGAAACAAATTTGCATGTTTTTAGACCAAGTATAATGTTGCCGAAGAGACCAGGAGCCAATGATATTCAAGTAGCTTATAGGGCGAAGCCAGGAACTGAAACTCAACCCTCGTAGACAAACTGTTAAAAACACACGTACTCTCACACCAAGATAAAATAGCCGCAAGAGGACCATGCAAGGACATTCTAAAAAGAAGTAACAACAGGAAATATGAAAACATTGCATCCGCTGGGAGGGTGGAGAGTTCTCAGGAAGAACCCAGGAACCGAGGGTATTACTTCCTGCTGAGAGAGAGAGACAGAGAGACAGAGAGACAGAGAGAGAGAGACAGACAAACAGAGACAGACTGAGACAGACAGACAGACAGACTACTTTGTTTAATAAGCAGCATACTCGAGAAAGCTAACAGAAAATATGTCTTTTAGAGAATTTCCAGTCACATGACCCGAGCAGGTGTCTGGCCACGCTGACGAGCAAATGTCAGTTCTTCCTTAAATATTTATTTTATTTATTTAGGTAGTTCACTGGAAGAACCTAAACCGATAGTGTCATACACAGCCTTAGAGAGTCGATTCAAGGCAAGGCAGGGCAGTTCAAATTCTTTAGATCAAGAGCCCAGATTTTTTTCTTTCGACAGCCGTCGAGTGCAACGTTATAACTCTAAACTTGTATGATGGCTGCCTACAATACATTCCCTTCTGTATTTCACTGATGAAGGCTACCAACTAGGCGAAATATTTCAACAATAAGATACCAAAATGAATATTAAAATGGTATAAAATACCGACAGGTTGTTAGGTACCAAATATATTTATTTATAAAATATTAAGGCTTATGCATAAGATGACCCTCACCTCTTCTGATGCGCCTATAAATTCCTTTCTTCTGCCCTAAAGATGTTTCAGTCTGTTATTCTTCCATTTCGGGTCATTTCTATTCAATCTAATTTCTTAATTTAGTTTTGTTTATTGCTCGAGGACGTCTTATTAGAGCAGCTTCATTTTTTTTAACTGTGGTGTAATGTACAGTATTGGCATAATTATTACAGATTTTTTGAAAATTTGATATTTTTTATTAAAAGGTCTATTAAACCAATTTCACTGATTGCTAATGGATTTATTGTGATACACCAATACAGAACAACTGTTTTACATTGATTAATGTTTGTTTTAATCCCCCTTTGCATCTATAAGTGCTTTAACATATGTGGGCACATCAGCGTTCAAAGTTTTGCATAATTCCTTGATTCTGTCAGAATGAAACCAAACTTTAAGGCATTCTGTAAGTTGCACTTTGGTCCTAATGGGAACCTTATGTATTTCATCCTTCAATTCAGACTATAAATTCTCAATAAGGTTCATGTCGGGTGAATTTCCAGCCCATGGAAGACACCACGTCTTCCCTGATTTTGACTTATAACATGGGGCTGAGTCTTGATGGAATAACCAACGTCCATCACCATACCAATCACTTATCTGATGCAGTAATTGGAGTTGTAGTACTGCTATATACTTGGTTCATGGTACCCCTCAACAATGTACAAAAGACTTGTTCCATTAACGGAAATGGCTCCCCACACCATGATTTTCTGAAGAAAATTTACCTCTTTAGACATTCAGGGATAAATTCCTCACTTGACCGCCTTACAGTCAGCACACTGATTCATCAAAGAACACCACTTACAACAACAGAAGAGACAATATAAACCATACCCCGGTCGGGATTGAACCCGCGGTCATAGAGTCTCAAAACTCATGTTAAGAGACAATATAAGTAGTGGAACAACCAGAAGCTGAATGGTAATCACATTTTTGTTTCAAATAGAACTGACATTTTACTAATAATTAATGTTCTTAGCGACATAAGCAAATTTGCTGATGACACCAAAATAGGCCGTCCAATTCATTTTAATGAGGACACTAGAGCACTCCAGGATGATTTGAATAGACTGATGCAATGGTCGGAGAAGTGGCAGATGCAGTTTAATATTGATAAATTCAAAGTTCTAAATGTTGGACAGGTAAATAACCATGCCACATATAAACTAAATAATGTAGATCTTAATATTACGGATTGCGAAAAAGATTTAGGAGTTCTGGTTAGCAGTAATCTAAAACCAAGACAACAGTGCATTAGTGTTCGCAATAAAGCTAACAGAATTCTTGGCTTCATATCTAGAAGTATAAATAATAGAAGTCCTCAGGTTGTTCTTCAACTCTTTATATCCTTGGTTAGGCCTCATTTAGACTATGCTGCTCAGTTCTGGTCACCGTATTACTGAATGGATATAAATGCTCTGGAAAACGTACAGAGGAGGATGACAAAGATGATCCCATGTATCAGAAATCTTCCCTATAAGGATAGACTGAGGGGCCCTGAATCTGCCTTTCTCGAAAGGCGTAGAATTAGGGGGGATATGATCGAGGTGTATAAATGGAAAACAGGAATAAATAAAGGGGATGTAAATAGCTTGCTGAAAATTTCCAGCCAAGACAGGACTCGCAGCAATGGTTTCAAGTTGGAAAAATTCAGATTCAGGAAGGATATAGGAAAGCACTGGTTTGGTAATAGAGTTGTGGATGAGTGGAACAAACTCCCGAGCACAGTTATTGAGGCGAAAACGTTGTGTAGTTTTAAAAATAGGTTAGATAAATACATGAGCGGGTGTGGGTGGGCGTGAGTTGGACCTGACTAGCTTGTGCTGCTGGGTCTGGTGAAGTGCTCCATCCTTGAGTGGAGATGATCAGGCTGGGTGGGTCTTTGGGCTAATCCGGACGGGGGGGGGCATTGGTCTAATCCGGGGGGGGATATGGACCTGCTCCGCATGAGTCAGTAGGCCTGTTGCAGCGTTCCTTCTTTCTTATGTTCTTATGTTCTTATGAATTGAATAGCTAAATGTAATTCTTACCAGCTCCCATTGTTCAGATATTCATTTAATGTGATTCTTAGCCCAGGCTAAACGTTTCCGTATCATGGGTTCAATAAGTCGCGGCTTCTTTCTAGGACGATATGCTTTCAATCCAGTCTTCAAAAGCCTCTCATTAATTGTCCTTCTGGGAAGACTAATACCTGCTGCTGCTGCTGCTAGCTCAGAGGAAATCTGCCTACAAGCTGTTTTTCTGTTGGTAAGAGCCATTCGTATTATTATTATGTTTAATCTGGGTGTTGTCCGTTTTCTACCACATCTTCCAATCCTTTTTGAGTTTAAATCCTGATCGTACTTCAATTTCTCCTTAATTTTACTGACTGTTTGAGCTGAAATAACAAGTTTCATTGGTATTATTTCTGTTTCAGTGTATTATCTCTCAATAAAACTCAAATAGCCAATTTTATCCATTACTGCAGACTCTTTCTAACCAATAAACTGCAAGAAAAACAAAAGGAACATTTAGTAGCAAGCAATGGCACAGAAAATAGACACTAATGGAATTATGACAGTCAATTATAATAAGAAGTAGAAAACTACCTTAGCACACCAGACCAGGACAGCAACCGAGACACATCTCTGGATGAACACCACGCGGCCCTTCTAATTCAGTGTTGCTATCCATTGTACCTTCAGAGTTGCCAGACAAAAACTTGCAATAGTCTTAAACTCTTTGACTCAAGAAATCGTAATGACACGATTGCAAACAAACCATACCCTCGGCCGGGATTGAACCCGCGACGGGCTGGAGTTTTGAGACTCTATGACCGCGGGTTCAGTCCCGGCCTAGGGTATGGTTTCTTAAACTCTTTTAAAGTTAATTTTAAATAGCTGCATTATACTAATGTATAAAACAAATCCATTAGCAGTCTATGAAATTGGGTTAATTGACCTTTCAGTAGAAAAATATCGAATTTTAAAAGTATCCAGAATAATCATGTCAGTACTGTATATTGGGCAACGTGGGACTATTTGAGTGCGTGGGTGCACTGTGCACAACGTTGTGATGCAATTGGCTTAGAAAACCGACAAATTGGAGAATGAGAGATTGTGCAATGTTTGAGAATATTTTTTACGGAAACGTTTCGCCAGCTAGTGGCTTCCTTAGTCCACTTCAGAGAAGAACGATGGAAGATGAGGAAGAGTTTGAGGTAACCAGTCCCTCAGCCCGGAGTCGATGTTTTCGCCCCGTCAGTCTTTTGAAAAGCACTTTTCTCAAGATTGATAGACTGAACACATCGTCTACAGGCTATAAGACTGTCAACCTCGAATTCCTCTTCTTCCACGGCAACGGACTGATGAAGCCACTGGCTGGCGATACATTTCGGTAATAAAGATTCCCAGATGTTGCACAAGTGTCTCATTTTTCAATTTGCAAAATAATACATTGGCAATTTCCAAATTACCAATACTTGTATATCTCACTCGAATATCGCTTTGAATTTCCAGCGCTGATATATTACTGCATTAACAAGTTGTGCTACACTCTGTACTTTTCGAATCACGCACAATGAAGCACAGGCACTGGGGGTTATAGAATACGGGGATACCTTTATTGGAGAGCTCATCTAGTTTTAAAGTCTATTACTAGACTAGCAGATAGCTTCAGTTGTTCATATATATTTTAATAAAATGATTTCCGTTGCATTTTCCTCTGGCGACTAAGTCTCCATTCGCTTTTTGTGCTCCGTATCCATGGGAGACAACCAAGGTTTTGTAGAACTGTTCGTGAATTACTCTATTTGAGTTTGTATACCTTTTAAAAGCATGCAGTGTTTTCATGTTGATGAGACTTATTCTTAACTAATCACATTGATGGACTTATTTATTTTTGAACACTTTGTCTTTTTTTTGTTTCATAACATCAGTGGTATACAATACAGACACGCTGATGTGCCAGACGCACGAGCGTCTCCGTGAATAATATGGTACTTGTTTTTCATAGCACTTCCATGGGTTCTTGATACAAAGGCAATCTTTAACATGTTTACTTATTTCTGAGGTAACAGTTGGGCATAATGTATTTCCACTCGTGGGTCCTCGTTCGCCAGTAAAACGATGCCTTCAACTGCTCCACCTCATCTGGCTCCAGAATATTAATTAAGCGTTCATCTTCCTGCCTAAGATACTGATTCATCAAGACTTAAGCAGTGAATTCCTTCTTCAGGGTTGAGGGACACATGTTCTAATGTCTCCAAAGGCTGAAGAATTGATTACTTCGTCTTCTTATTTTCCAGTTACAGAACTCTGTAATGAATTGGAAAATCACTGATTGGCGAAGCATCTTCAAGATAATGACATGAAGAGGTTGCACTTTTGTAACGAGGCAAGATTAAAAATACTATTAGAATTTTTTTTTTTTTTTTTTTTTTAAACAGGGTTTGACCCAGCACGAAGTAAATTCCTCATCTTTTATTTTTTTAAAGATGTGTCTAATGAAGTGTGGAGAGGCCAAAGCCAAGTGTAATAGAGCTTGGGAAAAGTATAGAAGGCAAAGGAATCAGGAAACCAAGTTTGAGCCGAAGAGCATCAATATTGTATAGTGTTCTAAATTACCCTGTAATCTTAAAATACGGAGAAAATAGTTTTATTTACTGTCAAAAAATTCTCGAGTGTCAACACCACTGTATAACACTGCTTTTGCTGTTGTTGTCTCGTAAAGCCTCCACTGGGGATATTTGTAGTTCATTTTCTTCCAGGCTTCCATTTGATAGACTTATTTGAATCAACATGTAATCAGTGCATGTGTGAATGACGTTTTTCACCAGAATGGAGGAGGAAGAGTGACTGATACCCTGAGGAAAGAAGAAATGGATAATAATTCTCTATGGGAGGAAGGAAGGAAAAGAGAGACTAGTCCACAGAGAGGGAAAGAGAGCGGAAATCTTTCTTTGAGGTAAGGGAGGAGCGAGAGAGAGAGAGAGAGAGAGAGAGAGAGAGAGAGAGAGAGAGAGAGAGAGAGAGAGAGAGAGAGAGAGAGAGAGAGAGATGGGAAATTTCTCATGTTGGAAGGGACAGGGAGAGGGGGCGGAGGGAGGGAATGAGGAGAACTTTTCTAATCTTAGCCAAGGAAAGAGGAAGCCTGCTCTTCTAAGGCAGTAAATAAGGGAGAGAACATCTCCTCTAAGAAAGGGAAGGACAAAATGGAAACGAGAAGAAAGGGAAAGACAAAAGGGAGAAGAGAAGAAAGGAAAGGACAAAAGGTAGAGACAAAATTCTCTTCTGGAAATGAAAGAGAAAAGAGGGTTGCAATATTCTTCTACCGCAAAAAGGAGGGACGAACCAAGGCTGGTTTGTGGAAAAGCATTTGTGTTGGAGATTAAGGGTATGCTTAGTGGAGGCATTCACTTAGTGATCAACGTCAACTTGGAGAAGAGCATTCTAAGCGAAGACGGCGAGCTCTGAGCTAAGGGCTGGCAAGTTTCCTTTTTCCCACAGCCAGGTTATGCGTATAAATCTTCATCTATTCATATTGTAATCTTCAGTATCGTAAAGACAGACTTGTAGTCACATGATCTAACATAACCAAGAGGTTTGCAAGTAACCGAACCTTCCGATAGATCACACACTACTGGGTCGGGGGTGATGTGAGTAGGGAAGTCATCAAAGTTTTTCTTGTCAAGCACTTCAAAGAGTTTATGAAAATCTCTCTATATAAGATATTGGTTGAGGTCACCAATGATTATAATATGTTGATATTTATGATGAAGAGGGAGGAAGTCTTCGTTTTTCACCAGGAAGTTGATGGGGTCAGCTTGCTGCCTTTTAGGTTTGTATATTGCATATGATAATACAAAGGTACTAGGGTTTATGCATTGCCTGAAGAACATCATTACCAGATGATTTAGAATTGCAGCATTAATGAGTTGGTCATGTACACTTAGAAAAGCATACGGAAACACTTTCTCCTTGTGTGGCCAACAGTTCTAACAAAATTTTCCAGTCCTATCGTTCAAAAACGTTTTTTCAATGGCGATCATGTCAAGACGATAAGTGTTCACGAAGTTGTGAGTGAGCTCACAAACATTGGCAATGACGCCCTCTGTGTTGGCAGACAAGATACTGATATACTGGCTCCTCATGTTTGTATTTTGATTGACTAATTCAGTAAATTGCTTGCCATTGAGACAGGTAAGTCACCGGGGCAGCCACTGGAAGGTAGCTCAGTGACATTGTTTAAAAGGCACAGAACCACCTGCTATGTCGAGACCTGAGTAGCTGGATGGGTGACGTGTTAATGTGTTCACCATTTCTGTATCCTGCGGGTTTGTTCCAAGAATAAATCTGTAAAGAACCGGTGATCTAGTCTGTCAAGTTTCTTTTCGTTTCAACAATGGATAGGTTAGGTAAGGTTAGTCAGGAAACAGGACAAGTGTGTCCTGACGCGGATCTAAGTCAGATGATGACCCGCCGTTGGGACTTTTGGTCATCTGACTGAGGCCTTCTGCTGGCTTACCGGTTCACCCCTTTAAAAATTATGGTCATAGTTATAACCATTTAGTATTTTTCTCAACAATGGTCATCTTGATGTTTTCACTTGTAAAGTAAAAGGACACAAGTGCAACTAATGTGACATTTATTGTGGCAACGTTTCGCTCTCCAGGAGCTTTATCAAGCCATTACTTGATAAAGCTCCTGGAGAGCGAAACGTTGCCACAATAAATGTCACATTAGTTGCACTTGTGTCCTTTTACTTTACATATTGTCGGTAATTCTACCAACTTTATTACAATGTTTCCACTTGTGACAGTAATTGTATCCGATATCTTGCAGACGGTTGTCAGTGGTGTGCCTCCTTCAGTGACAAAGGGAGCACTGCCTAAGTGCCTGGGAGGGAGGTTTCCTATTTCCTGCACCTCTTGGGTTTCACTGCTGATTCAGCAGCTGGTTTCTCTTTATATTCTCCTGCTGGTGAGCCTGATGATAATGCATGTGGCGGGCGTTTTTCTGGTGCTGTCTTGGCGGGAGATGAGACAGCTGTGGGTGGTTACTTCCAGACACTAACGATGTGCCTGGTCTGTTGTTACATTAATACCCTTTCCGACAATAGCCAGGCAGTAAAAGTAATCTTGCTATTTCATGATGCGAACTCATTACAGAAGAAAGAAGTCAGGGAGATTACGATAAACTTACGTGGGAGAGAATATCGTGTAGTGAGGGAGAATTTTCTCTCATGAGAAGCCACAGTAGGAGTTAGGCCTTCATGCACTCGTCACTTATAATAACTATTTTTATGTTATCTACTCGCTTAAGATATAATGAAAGTTGTTAACACGAACCACAATGTTGTATATGCGCAGTCGCGTTGCTTTATAGCGCCCAGATGTTATTACATAACATGAGAATATATAAATATCAGATATTCGCTGTGAAGGCAATAGGATGGAGATACCTAAAGCCTCCTACCAGTGACTCAGCTCACGCAATACAATTGTTCACCAGAACGCACTCAAATATTACTGATTTCACTGATATTAAATCCCGTAACTCTCTCTCTGTCTCTCTCTGTCTCTCTCTGTCTCTCTCTGTCTCTCTCTCTCTCTCTCTCTCTCTCTCTCTCTCTCTCTCTCTCTCTCTCTCTCTCTCTCTCTCTCTCCCGCATTTTTCTTCTCTAATGCATCAATTTATCTCTGTCTTCAGCCTCTCATCCTCAGCTTTTTTCTTGATCACTTCATCCATCTAGAGACTTCCCCGCCCCTCCTCTTTCCCTTCACCCCTTCCTCATTTGTCCCCTCCTTTCACTCCTATCCTGATTCTCACCCATTCTCCGACCCTCTCGCATTCTCCGTCCTTCACTTCTTCCCCGCCCCTCCGTCTTACTCCAAACTCCCTCCTACCTCTTTCACCTCATCTCGTTTCATTTCCCCTCACCTTTCCTCTCACTCTTTCTTCATCCCTCACTTCTTCCAGCCTTCTTCTTCTTATCCTTACTAGTCTCCTTACTCTCACCCCTTTTCCGCTCTTCACCCCTCCTCAACGATATTTCTCCCTCCCTCCCTCTTCTTTCATCCCATCTCCAACACCACTCTCTTTTCCCTCCCTTTTGCTTCTCTCCGCAACTGTTACATTCCCCTCCTCCTCTTCCTCAGTGACCGTCCCTTCTGTCCTCACCTTCCCATCCTACTGCTTCCCTGGCCCATCATCTCTCCTCATAACCCAAACCCAGTTGCTGCACACTTACTCCCACTCGTTATCCCTCCCCACCCATTACTCACTCGTTACTAATTTTCCCATTATACTATCGTGTTTCCGCCCTTCACCTCTTCTTCTCTTTCTTCCTCCTCTCGTCATCGCTTCTCTTAACCCACTTATACATTTATCAAAATTTTCTTCCTCTCCATATAATGTACAAGATAATGCAGACCGTTGTATGGTAGACTTTTCGCTAAAATGATGATTACAATGTATTCCTGTCCAGAAATGGACGCTACACCTCGTGTAGTGTCCTTCATGGGGACCAGATGGCGTTGTTGCATAAAGGCCAGCTGCTTGTGACATCACACATTGCATCTGCTCTCAAGAACATCAATGTGCCCCTGATCATCAACCGATCATTTTTTGTTTTTCCTTTAGCTTCGGACTCTAAAATTGCCTAGATATTTCTTTTAGCCCCTGGTGGCCAATTTGCGAAATCGAAAATGCAGGTTTTCGACCAGAATAAACCAGTATACAGACCAGTATACACCGATAGGTGTATATCGCCAATAGTTCATACGCTAAAAGTTTAATCCTATTTTTTAGGCATAAAAGTATTTTTGACTGGTGGTGAGCAGGTTAGAAGCTCCCATAACGACTTTCCTGTAGTCAAAAACCTGAAAACTCAACTAACCATGAAAAGTGAACATAAAAAAAAAACAAGGAGATGAAAGTTACAAAATGTATTGACAGTGAAAGATTGGAAATCAGATTAAAGTAAATTAATATGAAATTAATATTTGGAGGTGGACATGCCGGAAGATGGATTAATGAAAGACAAAGTGAACCACAGAATTTATGAGGGAAAAAAGGAAGGGAAGTGGAGTGTTAAGGCATCTGTGGAAAGAAGTTTATCTACGGAGGCAAAAAGATAACTGTACCAGAATGTAGTGGTACCAGTACTTTCATCTGGGTGTGAGGCATGCGTTAAATGTTACAGCAAGAAGGAGCCTGGAGGCAGTGGAGGTGTCATGCTCGAAATCAGTAAGTGGTGCAAGTATTATGCATAAAATTTGGAACATAGAAATTGAAACATATGTATATTATACAGAGAAAGATCGCAGCCAGCAGGAGTCAAACCTACTACACGGAAACTGACAAGGCTCCCAAAGCGACGCTCTTATCCACTCGGCTACAAATGACTCAAAAGCTGGGCAACCTGGATTACAAGCCATGCTTCTTTCCCAGCCCGGGCACGTCAGTGAGCCTCAGTCACGGATTCAAGCTATTACAATCTCCTCCTGCACCACGCAGAAACAAGCGGATATATACAGAAAATGTGATATAAAATTGTTTTTGAGGTATTTGTGGCTGAGTGGACGAGAGCGTCACTTTGGGAGCCTTGTCAGTCTCCCTGTAGTGGCTTCGACTCCTGCTAACTGCGATCTTTCTCTGTACAAACTCGCTTGCTTCTGCATGTTGCACTGATATATATATATATATATATATATATATATATATATATATATATATATATATATATATATATATATATATATATATTTCAACAAGTCGGCCGTCTCCCACCGAGGCAGGGTGACCCAAAAAAGAAAGAAAATCCCCAAAAAGAAAATACTTTCATCATCATTCAACACTTTCACCACACTCGCACATTATCACTGTTTTTGCAGAGGTGCTCAGAATACAACAGTTTAGAAGCATACACATATAAAGATACACAACATATCCCTCCAAACTGCCAATATCCCAAACCCCTCCTTTAAAGTGCAGGCATTGTACTTCCCATTTCCAGGACTCAAGTATCGACTATATGAAAATAACCGGTTTCCCTGAATCCCTTCACTAAATATTACCCTGCTCACACTCCAACAGATCGTCAGGTCCCAAGTACCATTCGTCTCCATTCACTCCTATCTAACACGCTCACGCACGCTTGCTGGAAGTCCAAGCCCCTTGCCCACAAAACCTCCTTTACCCCCTCTCTCCAACCCTTTCGAGGACGACCCCTACCCCGCCTTCCTTCCCCTATAGATTTATATGCTTTCCATGTCATTCTACTTTGATCCATTCTCTCTAAATGACCAAACCACCTCAACAACCCCTCTTCTGCCCTCTGACTAATACTTTTATTAACTCCACACCTTTTCCTAATTTCCACACTCCGAATTTTCTGCATAATATTTACACCACACATTGCCCTTAAACAGGACATCTCCACTGACTCCAACCGTCTCCTCGCTGCTGCATTTACCACCCAAGCTTCACACCCATATAAGAGTGTTGGTACTACTATACTTTCATACATTCCCTTCTTTGCCTCCATAGATAACGTTTTTTTGACTCCACATATACCTCAACGCACCACTCACCTTTTTTCCCTCATCAATTCTATGATTAACCTCATCCTTCATAAATCCATCCGCCGACACGTCAACTCCCAAGTATCTGAAAACATTCACTTCTTCCATACTCCTCCTCCCAAATTTGATATCCTATTTTTCTTTATCTAAATCATTTGACACCCTCATCACCTTACTCTTTTCTATGTTCACTTTCAACTTTCTACCTTTACACACATTCCCAAACTCATCCACTAACCTTTGCAATTTTTCTTTAGAATCTCCCATAAGCACAGTATCATCAGCAAAAAGTAACTGTGTCAATTCCCATTTTGAATTTGATTCCCCAAAATTTAATCCCACCCCTCTCCCGAACACCCTAGCATTTACTTCCTTTACAACCCCATCTATAAATATATTAAACAACCATGGTGACATTACACATCCCTGTCTAAGACCTACTTTTACCGGGAAGTAGTCTCCCTCTCTTCTACACACCCTAACCTGAGCCTCACTATCCTCATAAAAACTCTTTACAGCATTTAATAACTTACCACCTATTCCATATACTTGCAACATCTGCCACATTGCTCCTCTATCCACTCTATCATATGCCTTTTCTAAATCCATAAATGCAATAAAAACTTCCCTACCTTTATCTAAATACTGTTCACATATATGCTTCAATGTAAACACTTGATCTACACATCCCCTACCCACTCTGAAACCTCCTTGCTCATCCGCAATCCTACATTCTGTCTTACCTCTAATTCTTTCAATTATAACCCTACCGTATACTTTTCCTGGTATACTCAGTAAACTTATTCCTCTATAATTTTTACAGTCTCTTTTGTCCCCTTTCCCTTTATATAAAGGGACTATACATGCTCTCCGCCAATCCCTAGGTACCTTCCCCTCTTTCATACATTTATTAAACAAAAGTACCAACCACTCCAACACTATATCTCCCCCTGCTTTTAACATTTCTGTCATGATCCCATCAGTTCCAGCTGCTTTACCCCCTTTCATTTTACGTAATGCCTCACGTACCTCCCCCCACACTTACATTCTGCCCTTCTTCACTCCTAAAAGATGGTATACCTCCCTGACCAGTGCATGAAATTACTGCCTCTGTTTCTTCCTTATCATTTAAAAGTTCCTCAAAATATTCTCGCCATCTACCTAATACCTCCATCTCCCCATCTACTAACTCCCCTACTTTGTTTTTAACTGACAAATCCATACTTTCCCTAGGCTTTCTTAACTTGTTTAACTCACTCCAAAAATTTTTCTTATTTTCATTAAAATTTCTTGACAGTGCCTCTCCCACTCTATCATCTGCTCTCCTTTTGCACTCTCTCACCACTCTCCTTACCTTTCTTTTACTCTCCATATACTCTGCTCTTCTTATAACACTTCTGCTTTGTAAAAACCTCTCATAAGCTACCTTTTTCTCTTTTATCACACCCTTTACTTCATCATTCCACCAATCACTCCTCTTTCTTCCTGCCCCCATGCTCCTATAACCACAAACTTCTGCCCCACATTCTAATACTGCATTTTTAAAACTATTCCAACCCTCTTCAACCCCCCCCCCACTAATCATCTTTGCACTAGCCCACCTTTCTGCCAATAGTCGCTTATATCTCACCCGAACTTCCTCCTCCCTTAGTTTATACACTTTCACCTCCCTCTTACTTGTTGTTGCCACCTTCCTCTTTTCCCATCTACCTCTTACTCTAACTGTAGCTACAACTAAATAATGATCCGATATATCAGTTGCCCCTCTATAAATATGTACATCCTGGAGCCTACCCATCAACCTTTTAACCACCAATACATAATCTAATAAACTACTTTCATTACGTGCTACATCATACCTTGTATATTTATTTATCCTCTTTTTCATAAAATATGTATTACTTATTACCAAATCTCTTTCTACACATAGCTCAATTAAAGGCTCCCCATTTACATTTACCCCTGGCACCCCAAATTTACCTACTACTCCCTCTATACCATTTTTACCCACTTTAGCATTGAAATCCCCAACCACCATTACTCTCACACTTGATTCAAAACTCCCCACGCATTTACTCAACATTTCCCAAAATCTCTCTCTCTCCTCTACACTTCTCTCTTCTGCAGGTGCATATATGCTTACTATAACCCACTTTTCACATCCAATCTTTATTTTACTCCACAAAATCCTTGAATTAATACAGTTTTAGTCCCTCTTTTCCTGCCATAGCTTATCCTTCAACATTATTGCTACTCCTTCTTTAGCTCTAACTCTATTTGAAACCCCTGACCTAATCCCATTTATTCCTCTCCACTGAAACTCTCCCACCCCCTTCAGCTTTGTTTCACTTAAAGCCAGGACATCCAACTTCTTCTCATTCATAACATCCACAATCATCTCTTTCTTATCATCTGCACAACATCCACGCACATTCAGACTTCCCACTTTGACAATTTTCTTCTTCTTATTCTTTTTAGTAATCTTTACAGGAAAAGGAGTTACTAGCCCATTGTTCCCGGCATTTTAGTTGACTTTTACAACACGCATGGCTTACCTAGGAAAGATTCTTATTCCACTTCCCCATGGATATAAAAGGAAAAGTAATGAGACCAAGAACTATTAAGATAAAATCAAAGAAAACTCAGATGAGTGTGTATAAATATAAATATGTATGTATATATATATATATATATATATATATATATATATATATATATATATATATATATATATATATATATGTATATATATATATATATATATATATATATATATATATATATATATATATATATATATATATATATATATATATATATATATATATATATACAGGAAAAACTGGTCAATTAGCAAGAGCTAATATAAAATTAAGTCTTTTCTAAAATTTTCTCTTATTCATTTCTCTTTTTCATTTATGCTAATGTGAAAAATAATAATTTTGTACCAAAGGCACCTTAACAAACTTACCTAACCTTATTATAACAAGCACAATTTAATTTAACCTATTCCAACTAAATACATTTTAGATAAGTTTTCAATAATTTAATAATAAACAAACACAATGAAATATTTTTTTTTCGTTAGGTTAAGAATGATAATTTTTTGCGAAAATATCGCATTCACAAATTTTTGCTTACCTTATTCGGCAAGAAGAGCGTCGCTATTTAAGCCAATATCGCAGCATTTACCTATTCGGGAGGGCACACACACACACACCCTACTCACACACACACATAACTGCTGCAGCATACGGGCGCCTGGCAAACCTGAGAATAGCATTCCGGTACCTTAATAAGGAATCGTTCAAGACACTGTACACTGTGTATGTTAGGCCCATACTGGAGTATGCAGCACCAGTCTGGAACCCACACCAGGTCAAGCACGTCAAGAAGTTAGAGAAAGTACAAAGGTTTGCAACAAGGCTAGTCCCAGAGCTCAGGGAAATGTCGTACGAGGAAAGGTTGAGGGAAATCAGACTGACGACACTGGAGGACAGAAGGGTCAGGGGAGACATGATAACGATATACAAGATGCTGCGGGGAATAGACAAGGTGGACAGAGATAGGATGTTTCAGAGAGGGAACACAGAAACAAGGGGTCACAACTGGAAGCTGAAGACTCAGACGATTCACAGGGAAGTTAGGAAGTATTTCTTCAGTCATAGAGTCGTCAGGAAGTGGAATAGCCTAGCAAGTGAAGTAGTGGAGGCAGGAAACATACATAGGGAAGGCACTGCAATGGATCAGGGAATACCTGTCAGGAAGACAACAGCGAGTCATGGTGCTTGGGGAGGTATCAGAGTGGGCGCCCGTGATTATTGGGGTTCTACAGAAGTCAGTCCTAGGACCGGTGTTGTTTCTGGTATTTGTGAACGACATGACGGAAGGAATAGACACAGAAGTGTCCCTGTTTGGAGATGATGTGAAGTTGATGAGAAGTATACAATCGGACGAGGTCCAGGCAGAAATACAAAGGGATCTGGACAGGCCACAGGCCTGGTCCAGCAACTGGCTCCTGGAATTCAACCCCACCAAGTGCAGAGTCATGAAGATTGGGGAAGGGCATAGAAGATCGCAGATGGAGTACAGTCCAGGGGGCCAGAGACTATAAACCTCATTCAAGGAAAAAGATCTTGGGGTGAGTATAACACCAGGCACATCTGAGGTGCACATCAACTAAATAACTGCTGCAGCATATGGGTGCCTAGCAAACCTAAGAACAGCATTCCGACAGTTTAATAAGTAATCGTTCAGGACCCTGTACACAATGTACGTTAGGCCTATATTAGAGTATGCTGCACCAGTTTGGAATCTACACCTAGCAAAGCATGTAAGGAAATTAGGGAAAGTGTAAAAGGTTTTCAACAAAACTAGTCCTGAAGCTAAGGGGCATGTTCTACGAGGAGAGGTTAAGGGAAATCGATCTGATGACACTGGAGGGCATTAGATGTAGGGGGGATATGATAACGTCATATAAAATACTGAGAGGAATCGACAAGGTGGACAGGCAGATGTTCCAGGTCATCGATACTGCTTACTGGGGCGGACAGATTCCCAGGCAGTGCTCTAGACCACTCGGCCATCGAGGCTCACTGACGTGCCAGGGTTGGGAAAGAAACATGGCTTGTGAACCAGGCTGTCCAGCTTATGTGGCATTTGTGATGGCCGAGTGGTCTAGAGCGCTGCCCGGGAATCTGTCCGCCCCAGTAAGCAGTATCGAGTCCCTGCCGACTGCGATCTTTTTCTGTATATATATATATATATATATATATATATATATATATATATATATATATATATATATATATATATATATATATATATATATATATATATATATATATATTCAATAACATCACAATAAACAGGTGATTTCAGAATATGCAAAACAACCACTGTGAAAGAATAGAGAAATTCCAAGCGCTTTCTTGACTACTCACATTGATAACGTGAGTAGTCACGAAAGCGCTTGGAATTTTGGAATTTCTCTATTCTTTCACAGTGGTTGTTTTGCATATACATACATACATACATACATACATATATATATATATATATATATATATATATATATATATATATATATATATATATATATATATATATACAGGTTGGTAGAGAGCAACCACCCAGGGACGTACTACCGTCCCGCCAAGTAAGTGTAAAACGAAATCCTGTAATTGTTTTACATGATGGTTGGATTGCTGGTGTCTTTTGTCTGTCTCATAAATATGCAAGATTACACGTACGTCTAGTTACTTCTACTTACACTTAGGTCACACTACACATACATGTACACTTTTATTTATACACACTCAACTGAGTTTTATTTGACTTTATCTTAATAGTTCTTGTTCTTATTACTTATCCTTTTATATCCATGGGGAAGTGGAATAAGAATCTTTCCTCCGTAAGCCATGCGTGTTGTAAAAGTCAACTAAAGTGCCGGGAACAATGGGCTAGTAATCCCTTTTCTGTAATAATTACAAAAATGAATAAGAAGAACAAAACTGTCAAAGTGGGAAGTCTGAATATGCATGGATGTTGTGTGAATGATAAGAAAGAGATGATTGTGGATGTTATAAATGAGAAGAAGTTGGATGTCCTGGCTTTAAGTGAAACAAAGCTGAAGGGGGTGGGAGAGTTTCAGTGGAGAGGAATAAATGGGATTAGGTCAGGGGTTTCAAACAGAGTTAGAGCTAAAGAAGAAGGAGCAATAATGCTGAAGGATAAGCTATGGCAGGAAAAGAGGGACTATAAATGTATTAATTCAAGGATTATGTTGAGTAAAATAAAGATTGGATGTGAAAAGTGGGTTATAGTAAGCGTATATGCACCTGGAGAAGAGAGAAGTGTAGAGGAGAGAGAGAGATTATGGGAAATGTTGAGTGAATGCGTGGGGAGTTTTGAACCAAGCGTGAGAGTACTTGTGGTTGGGGATTTCGATGCTAAAGTGGATAAAAATGTTGTGGAGGAAGTAGTAGGTAAATCTGGGGTGTCAGGGGTAAATGAAAATGGGGAGCCTTTAATTGAGCTATATGTAGATAGAGGTTTGGTATTAAGTAATACATATTTTATGAAAAAGAGTATAAATAAATATACAAGGTATGATATAGCACGTAATGAAAGTAGTTTGTTAGATTATGTATTGGTGGATAAAAGGTTGATGGGTAGGCTCCAGGTTGTACACTTATATAGAGGAGGAAGTTCGGGTGAGATATAAGCAACTATTGGCAGAAAGGTGGGCTGGTGCAAGTATGAGTAGTGGGGGGGTTGAAGAGGGTTGGAATAGTTTTAAAAATGCAGTATTAGAATGTGGGGCAGAAGTTTGTGGTTATAGGAGGGTGGGTGCAGGAAGAAAGAGGAGTGATTGGTGGAATGATGAAGTAAAGGGTGTGATAAAAGAGAAAAAGGTAGCTGATGAGAGGTTTTTACAAATCAGAAGCGTTATAAGAAGAGTAGAGTATATGGAGAGTAAAAGAAAGGTGAAGAGAGTGGTGAGAGAGTGCAAAAGGAGAGCAGATGATAGAGTGGGAGAGGCACTGTCGAGAAATTTTAATGAAAATAAGAAAAATTTTTAGAGTGAGTTAAACAAGTTAAGAAAGCCTAGGGAAAGTATGGATTTGTCAGTTAAAAACATAGTATGGGAGTTAGTAGAGGGGGAGATAGAGGTATTGGGTAGATGGCGAGAATATTTTGAGGAACTTTTAAATATCGACGAAGAAAGGGAGGTGATAATTTCATGTACTGGCTAGGGAGGTATATCATCTTTTAGGAGTGAAGAAGAGAAGGAAGTGAGTGTGGGGGAGGTGCGTAAGGCATTACGTAGAATGAAAGGGGGTAAAGCAGCTGGAACTGATGGGATCATGACAGAAATGTTAAAAGCAGGGGGAGGGGAGATATAGTGTTGAAGTAGTTGGTATTTTTGTTTAATAAATGTATGAAAGAGGGGAAGGTACCTAGGGATTGGCGGAGAGCATGTATAGTCCCTTTATATAAAGGGAAGGGGGACAAAAGAGACTGTAAAAATTATAGAGGAATAAGTTTACTGAGTATATCAGGAAAATTGTACGGTAGGGATAATATTGTAAGAAGTAGAGGTAAGACAGAATGTAGGCTTGAGGACGAGCAAGGATGTTTTAGAGTGGGTAGGGAATGTGTAGATCAAGTGTTTACATTGAAGCATATATGTGAACAGTATTTAGATAAAGGTAGGGAAGTTTTTATTGCATTTATGGGTTTAGAAAAGGCATATGATAGAGTGGATAGGGGAGCTGTAAAGAGCTTTTATGAGGATAGTGAGGCTCAGGTTAGGGTATGTAGAAGAGAGGGAGAATACTTCCCGGTAAAAGTAGGTCTTAGACAGGGATGTGTAATGTCACCATGGTTGTTTAATATATTTATAGATGGATTTGTAAAAGAAGCAAATGCTAGAGTGTTCGGGAGAGGGGTGGGATTAAATTATGTGGGAATCAAATACAAAATGGGAATTGACACAGTTACTTTTTTGCTGATGATACTGTGCTCATGGGAGATTCTAAAGAAAAATTGCAAAGGTTAGTGGACGAGTTTGGGAGTATGTGTAAAGGTAGAAAGTTGAAAGTGAACATAGAAAAGAGTAAGATGATGAGAGTATCAAATGATTTAGATAAAGAAAAATCAAATTGGGGAGGAGTATGGAAGAAGTGAATGTTTTCAGATATTTGGGAGTTGACGTGTCAGCGGATGGATCTATGAAGGATGACGTTAATCATAGAATTGATGAAGGAAAAAAGACGAGTGGTGCGTGGAGGTATATGTGGAGACAAAAAAAACGTTATCTATGGAGGCAAAGAAAGGAATGTATGAAAGTATAGTAGTACCAACACTCTTATATGGGTGTGAAGCTTGGGTTGTAAATGCTGCTGCGAGGAGACGGTTGGAGGCAGTGGAGATGTCCTGTCTAAGGGCAATGTGTGGTGTAAATATTATGCAGAAAATTCGGAGTGTGGAAATTAGGAGAAGGTGTGGAGTTAATAAAAGTATTAGTCAGAGGGCTGAAGAGGTTGTTGAGGTGGTTTGGTTATTTAGAGAGAATGGAGCAATGTAGAATGACATGGAGAGCGTATAAATCTGTAGGGAAAGGAAGGCGGGGTAGGGGTCGTCCTCGTAAAGGTTGGAGAGAGAGGGTAAAGGAGGTTTTGTGGGCGAGGGGCTTGGACTTCCAGCAAGCGTGCGTGAGCGTGTTTGATAGGAGTGAATGGAGACGAATGGTATTTGGGACCTGACGAGTTGTTGGAGTGTGAGCAGGGTAATGTTTAGTGAAGGGATTCAGGGAAACCAGTTATTTTTGTATAGCCGGACTTGAGTCCTGGAAATGGGAAGTACAGTGCCTGCACTTTAAGGGAAGAGTTTGGGATATTGTCAGTTTGGAGCGATGTGTTGTGTATCTTTATACGTATATGCTTCTAACTGTTGTATTCTGAGCACCTCTGCAAAAACAGTGATTTTGTGTGAGTGAGATGAAAGTGTTGAATTATGATGAAAGTATTTTCTTTTTGGGGATTTTTTTTCTTTTAGGGTCATCCTGCCTCGGTGGGAGACGGCCGACTTGTTAAAGAGAGAGAGAGAGAGAGAGAGAGAGAGAGAGAGAGAGCAAACAAGGCAGCCAGGAAGCTTACAGCACTTCGCCGTATCTCGCATCTGCTTGACAGTAGGGGTTGCAAGATTCTGTACGAGGCACAAGTACGCTCACACCTTGAGTATGCTCCACTTTCTTGGTTTGCCTGCCCCCCCCTCTCATCTGCGACTGCTTGACAGAGTGGAGAACAGAGCAAGGCGTCTTATCTCTCGCCTGGACCCATCCTGGATAGATCTGTCATTTCAGCAGAGCCTTCAACATAGGAGGGATGTGGGTGGCCTTACTGTAATGTACAAGGCCAATATTGTCAAAGTACCACACTTGGATCCACTTCGAGGACAGCGTGAAACAAGCTTTTATGCCACAAGACGGGCAGAAAGCAGCAACTCCACTCTGGCTGTACCCTTCTCCAGAACATCACTCCATCTGAGATCATATATACCCAGGATGACTCGAGTATGGAACACATTCGTACAGCATAATGATGTCAACGAGATAACGTAAGTTGATCAAATGAAAATGCTGGCCCACAGATGGCTCCAACTTCATCCTGTTCTCTACTTGTATGTCTCATAACAATAAAAATGCTTTCAAATGAGCTGATGTAGGTAACAGCTCTTAGCTTGTTAATAAAGTTAGGAATCCTTAACCTGTAAATAGCCTGTCAATAAAGCTAGGAATCCTTAACCTTGTCAAACCCTTTTGAATAAAAAAAAGAGAGAAAGAGAGAGAGAGAGAGAGAGAGAGAGAGAGAGAGAGAGAGAGAGAGAGAGAGAGAGAGAGAGAGAGAGAGAGAGAGAGAGAGAGAGAGAGAGAGAGAGAGAGAGAGAGAGGCAATATTTCCTCATACCTCGGAGCACCAGGCTTGTGATAAGTAATTTTATCAAATCCTGCCATATGTACCGAACTTCGAAAATTATTTTACAATGTTTACGAATGATTGTAAAATCTCTTTCGAAGTTCGGCGCATGTAGCAGTATTTGATGAAGTAACTTACCACAAGCCTGGTGCTCCGGGGAATGAGGAAAACATACCTAGAGGATTGCCTGGAGACAGATTATTGGAGTCTGATAACATTCCACTATTCATATGAATACAGTTGTGGCGGAATGAAAAGTCTGGAGCAGCGGTGTGGTGTGTACTGTTAATTAAGTCGGCAGCTGTGCAACTGATGGGCGAGTGAGACTATACCAGGTACCACACCGGCTGACGACTCGGGCGAGTCAGACTATACCAGGTACCACACCGGCTGACGACTCGGGCGAGTGAGACTATACCAGGTACCACACCGGCTGACGACTCGGGCGAGTGAGACTATACCAGGTACCACACCGGCTGACGACTCCGCTCAGTGTCTCTCGCTGCTGCTCACCAGCAAAATTACACGGGATATCGCTGTTTTTGATATACATAAATAAATGATTATTAATCAAGAGTGTGTGACCAATGGGCTCAGTGCTGAAGTTACTCAAATAAATTTAAATGCAAGTAACAAGCAAAGTATCCGGGCACTAATATAATGCTGATATTAACATCATTTACAACTTACGGGTGCGAGAGTGCCAACTATTATATTACATTAACACTAAGTGATTAATACTAATTGAGAAAAGGCTGGATACAGAGAACCCTCTCATTATCCAAGTATTTTTTTATTTCACAGTGTTTAAGAATGTGAGAATTTTGTGGACGGAAGATACAGTAATTATGAATTGAGATGCGATGTGGGGGTTTAGCTGGTTTAACTCTTCTTTCCAACAATGTTGTGTTCCACATCTACACTTGTTTAGAATGTAGCATTTATTAACCAATGAGACGTGTTTGTTATCAAGTCCGTAAACTTTCATGAGTATTATGAATGTCATAGTGACTAACATTTAACATGTTGAGAATACTCAAGTAGCTGTCTTTATTGTCAATAGTTGACTGGGCTGGCTTTGAAAACAGTTGGCAGTCTCATGTTATGAAGTAGAGAGAGGAGAGAAGATGGTCATAATTGTCTGATCCCAGTGCCAGATTAATGGAGTATTCCCCTTTGAACACGTCAAACAAAACACGCGCATCATGTGCTCTGATGTCTCTCTGAGTCAGTGAGTCTAAGTACTGACACACGTTTAACTTTTATCAGCTGGCTTCTTGGACTTAAGCCAGAGGCCACACTAGGAGATGCTGTGACCTCATGCATATTGTCAGTACATTGGTTATGTGGAGTAAGTATTACCTGTAATGATTGTCGACATTCTGACATAGCGATCGCTCATCATTTAGAAGGACATAATCAAATAATGGTCCTGTTCTGATTATTTGTGACTCCAAGACCACCAAACCTTCAGGTACAACCGATATAACATAATATGTCAGGTCAGGTAGAAGGTCTCTCTTTACCATGTTCGTGAAGTAGGTTGTAGTCTATAATCCTGTGCAAGTCAGTAGGAACTTGAATGATTCAGTTGGAATAGGGTAATTGGGAGTCATTCACTGAGGTGGTCAAAGTGTCATTCCACCGTTTCGTGTATCTGTCCCTAATGCCAGCCGGGAATCGAACCCTCGATATTTTAACACGCCACCCTCGTAACCCACAAAAGTACCGAGACGCCCTAAACCACTTAACCACCAATGGCACATACATCAGATGCCCAGTAGCACTGGACTCGGCACCTGGGGACCTCTATTTAAAAGACATGATATTCGCCCTACTTTTCTTTCACAATCTTGTATCCAACATAGACAGATACATCAATCATTGCACAGGTACATCAATCAATTACAGTCTTTACCAGAATCTGTATGAAAGTGGCATCCATTGATGTCATGGTAAACATTCAAGCTGATATTAAACAAGTCTTCCAATGAGCCACTGACAGTAATCTGATGTTCAATGAGGACAAATTTCAGTTATTCCGGTATGGAAAATTGAGAAATTAAAATTCAAAACGGAGTACACGACGAAATTGAATCATTCAATACAGTAGATAGTCACTGAGAAAGATTTGGGTGTGACAATGTCTGAGTATCTCATATTCAAAGATCAACACAAATTTAGTAATGCAGCTGCAAGCAGATGATAAGCTGGATAACTAGAACATTCAGAACAAGAGCTGCTAAGCCAATGATGACACTCTTCAAACCACTTGTGACTCCTAGAGAGAAATATTGTTGCATACTGTATACTAAGAGCCCACTTGAAGACAGGTGAAATTAAAGAACTGGAAAACGAGCAGAGAACCTTCACCGTTCATATAAATTCACACCAGAATCAAAATTAATGAGAATACTTGAAGTCTCTTGAACGGTATTTCTAGAACACTTGGGTGAAAGATACATAAAAATCTACGCTTAGAGAACTCAGGAGGCATTGGTCCCAAATTTGTACAATGTAATCATTACGTATGAAGGCAAATTACGGCCAGTGGAAACCAGGGGTGGCATGAATACACTAAGAAAGAACTTAGTATGTGTAAGGGACAAAGATTTTTCATGCGTAAGGAAAATTACCAACAACCTCCCAATTTTCTTCAAAAGGGAAATTATGGAGCTGTTGAAGTCATTTCCAGATCAGCCTGGTGGCTCAGGCCTTCATGTGGCTGGCACCATCAGCCTGGGTTGGGACTGGAAGACTGGGGTAGATTCCAGTTTGGTCCTACAAAAATTTTAATCCGGCCATGTCCAGAGGTTTACACCTCAGGGTAAGGGGTAGCGGTAGGCTCTGTTCTCGGGGGTAAAGGAAAGCAGGAGGATCTCTCTACGGGGTAGCTGAAGGTGCCCCTCCTCCTGAGAGAGGGAGAGCAGCGGGAGGTGCTCCTCTTCCTGAGAGAAGGGGAGTAGCAGGAAGAAAGACTGGAGGCAAGAATTACTCGCGTCAAATAAAACTTTCAAGTGGAAATTGATGGTCCTCAACTTTTGCATTTGCCAAGATTTAATAGAGGAGAAGTATGAGGGTCACGAGGTGGAGGAAGAGGAGAAGGGGAAGGAGGAAGAAGAGGGGAGGAAGAGAGGGAAGAGAGGAGTAGGATGAA
The DNA here is from genome assembly GCF_038502225.1 of Cherax quadricarinatus. Taxonomy (NCBI): domain Eukaryota; kingdom Metazoa; phylum Arthropoda; class Malacostraca; order Decapoda; family Parastacidae; genus Cherax; species Cherax quadricarinatus. Next base: position 73,045,422 of record NC_091293.1, read on the forward strand.
GAGGTTAGGAGGAGGAAGAAGAGAAGGGTAGGAGACGTAGAGGAGGGGAGGGGAGGGGAAGAGGAAGAGGGGAAGGGCGGAGGCTAAGGAAAGGAGAGAAGACGTGGAGGAGGAGAGGGGAGGTGGAGGAATGGGAGGAGGAGGAAGAGGGGAAGGAGGAAGGGAAATAGAAGGAGGGGAAGCAGGAGGAAGAAGAATAGGAGGAGCAGAAGAATGACGATAGGAAAGTAGAACGGGAGAATGTCAAAAAAAAGGAATGCCCCTCGGGGTTAATATCCCAACTTATGCTGAAATGATCGCGTCTCCTGTTATTATTCCATCTTCAGCAGAGATCGTCAAGTTAATATCATGTTTATGGGTCTTCAGGAATCACCTACGACTTTCTTTATCTTCTCAGCAAAGATCTTCAAGGGGGATATATTTGCAGAAGACCTATAAGAACTGACTTCCCAGCAAGTATTTCTGCATCTCCGACTACCATCTCTTAACTTAATATCTCTCGAGTTTCACGAAATTTTTACTCGGTTTAATATTTCTTGACTTATAACAAGCCCACAGATTAGAATTAAAATCTTGAAGAAGTTTCGGCTTCTTTGGTTCATTATAAACTTACTTGGATCCAAATAGCATACTGCAATCAACAGTTATAACAGTTATAACAGTAATAACTTCCAGTTAGGTCATGTCTAGATAACGATCCAGACCGAACAAACTTCCAGCTTTAATTTACAATTATCTGTTATTTGCAGCTTGTTTCAAATAGGTTAATCTGGCTCATACTCGTAACTGGAGTCACTTTGGATGTTCACGTGAGTTTAAAATCAATAGAGTCATGCTTTTTATTTTTCTTAGGTAAATATGTTGCCGAAATGTGTAAGAAATATTCATGTTGATGTTGATGTTGTCCATGTTGCTTCTCTACAAACACTGTTGTTGTTGTTCATGTTTGCCGCTTTACAAACACTGTGATTGTTGGTGTTCATATTGCTGCCCTATTGTTGTTGTTGTTGTTGTTGTTGTTGTTGTTAATCATGTTCCTGCACTACAACCATTGTTGTTACTCTTGGTGTTGCTGCTCCACAAACACTGTTAATGTTGTTCATATTGTTGTTCTTCAAACAATGTTGTTGTTCATGTTGACGCCCAACACTGCTGTTGTCGTTGCTCATGTTTTAATACTTATACAACCTATTAGCATGATCTACTTCCACTAGTGAGCCCCTCCCCACTTGTGACACTGCCATTAACTGCTGCACCTTAACACTGGCTCCAGTATATATATCCCTGTCCTCATGTTGGATAGCCTGACTCGAGTCCTGGAAATGGGCAGTACACTGCCTAGACTCTGTGGGCAAATGTTCGTAATTACTACCAATCTGCTATCTTGAAGTTACAGGCGTCTTAACTGTAGGAGAAACAGAGGCGTCGTAGTCATAAGAAATGCAAATCAGAAAATTGTCGTGGACTCCCCAAGTAATGTAAGGTGATCCAGTCTGATCCTCTGTATGATTTCTACTGCCGTCATTTAGAGGAGTGAGATTTAATTAAAATAATATTTCTGCAATTTATTTACCTCTGTCGTTAATCCCAGAGCATCCTCACAGATGAAAATGGGCTTTGAAATTTCCTACTATTAATTTACGATAGCAGTTCATCAAAAAGGAAAATTAAGCTCACCAACATCTAGGGCCTCGGAGTTAGGAGAGTTAACTGAACAAACAGTTAGGTATGTGTTATTGCATTTATTTCTGTATGTGACTGTGATGAGAGTTAAATTCAGTCGCATTCCTGTGTTAGGAATTCCTCGTCCCTCATCTCATGTATACGAGAGATAGGGTTCCAGAGCAGTAGTCTACGACTTTGTTGAGCGGAAGAGTTTATTGTACTCAAATGACAAATGATATATACAGCAACTATAACTGCGCCTGCTTTTTTTTTCTTAAAATTTTAGTAGAATACCATATATGTCAGTTTAAGAGTGTTAATTTCTTTCAGGAAGATCTTTTTTAAGGATTTTGTTCCCATGTCAGCAGATACTGCGGAATGTATCACAGCCCTGGCTAGTGACTTTTAGACAGGAGGAAAGTCTCTTGAAAACGACCTCGATACAGAGTTCATCTTCGCCTTACAAGTGAATGAATGCTGGGCTACAACTTGCGAAGAAGTTAGCGAGGAAAAGACTCACAATTGGTTCGACTACTTACCTAGCTTTTCATCATTAGGTCGTATAGAAATATCAGATGGAGAAGCAGTGAGAGAAATCTGAGGAGTGACACTGAGGGCGGAATACTCGGAAGAGTTAAAACAGGAAGGTTTGAAAGGTTCAAGAGTCGGAGGCAAAATTTGTGTTCCGTAATTACACATAATTGGCCAGTAGCTCGTACTGCTCAGGCATCTGATTCATTGTGCCTCACAGTTTAATGGGCCTCCTTGATAATCTTCCTAACCTCATCATACGAGATATTCAGGGGTCTACTGACAGAGTTCTATCAGTTTTGAACCAGCAGAAGTCCCGGTACTACCAGAATGTGCGCCTTAGTAGTTGTGGCATGCAAAGAGTACATAACGTTTATTCGGCTCATGTACACACCCTCATTAAAAGGCTACCTCCCCAACCAGCGAACTGGGTGCTGAGGGTCGGGCGATGGGGATCCATCGTCAGATCAGTACCTAGGTTCAGCCAATGAGAAGGTGGGTCTGGCAATTGCGGAGGTGGCATGGTCATCACTCACCTTTCCACTTTTGTCATTTCCATTCAAGAGCTGCTTGAACACGATTGTCCATTCTGTCTCCAGGCTATATTTCCAACTGTATGTAGTGTACATACTTGTAAATACTTATAATCGCACTTGGTGAAGGAAAATATAATTCAGAGTCATTCAGCTGTGTTCTTCTCCTTGCTCCCCTTTACACCCAGGATAACAGGCCTTATTGTTCGTGGACTGTAATAGCAGTTATGATAAAGCTTGACCTTAGAGGAGCATACATCAGTCTCGAGTCCATCGCTCGCACACTTTCCACAAGAAGATCGGTAATGCAAGACTTAACCGTGTCCATATTAGCTGACATTGTAAATATGAGGAAATAGACACATGTGCAGCACCGGTATCTTTATTTGAAGATGTTTTGCCAGCCAGTGGATTAATTAATTCAATTCACAGGTTATTTGAAGGTGTTGAAACTGGAGACAGAAGACGAGAACGTCAGTTTCGACACTTTCAAATAACCTTTGAACTGAACTGACTAAGCCATTGTTTATCAAAACTTCTTCAAGTAAAGATACCCAAATGTTGCATATAAGTCTATGTCCTCACCCTGTCTGCATTATATACCATTATTGTAATGATACTAATTGGAAACATCGCAAGGGGATAGTACAAACAGGTTACGCTCAAGACGGACATGTCCAATGTAAATGTAGTCAGGGAGGGTCGTTTTACCAAAGGTTCGATAAACTAGAGGAATCCTCTTGCATACCACTTCAATAAACTTGTCCATGAAACGACGCCGCCGCATTCCTGGCCCTTAAGCTCACAAAAAAACGTTATCTTCCACTTCCATGTTCATTCAGTCTTTGCGGTAGAAAACATCCTCTGCAAAAATTCATTCTTGCAGGTATGGAAGCCTTTATATCATAATAATGAAACTTTAATTTCAGCCAGTTTTTTTCAGCCAGTTTTTATTTGATTTGAAAAGCCATTTTATTAATTTGCTCTACAGAGACGGCCTATCTTAATCAAGAAGGAATTGTGGGAGAGCTTCAGATGAATAGATAAACACTAATCTAGCACACCGAGGTCTGGTATCGCGCACAGATCGTCGGGACCCTTTACTGTATCCTACAGAGGAACTGAAAGACAGAGAATAAATTTTCTAGGCCATAGACCCTCTGTCCAACGGGGCGGTCCCACAAAACCTTCCCCCAAAAAATCCCCAAAGATAAAGATGTAAGTTCCATTGGGTGGCAACCTGCCAAACTTTAAATGTTCGAAAATGTTAAGGTCTACTTGGGTTAACTTTTCCCAAGCGGATTCCTCTCAGTGCATCCCAATATCTTTTGACAGGTCAAGTATGCAGAGGTTTATGGGCCTGGCAAGACTGCCAAAGAAAGTTACCACACATTGTAGAGATAAATACCTGTACATAGCTGAATATTTAAAGACGACAATGACAGCGAGCTCATCTTACTAACAACCTCTTATTGATGAATAAGACACTTGTGCAAACTTGGGAATCTTTATTCTGGAAACGTTTCGCCAGCCAGTGTCTTCTTTAGTGAATTGCAGAGAAACAGTGAAAGATGACAAGGAGTATGGGGTAATCAGTCTCTCAGCCTTGAGTCAATGTGTTTAGTCCATCAATCTTGTTAAATCTACAGCATAACGCGGAGATGGGGCTTATATACTCCAGACAGATGAGGTGGAGCAGTGGTAGGCGGAGTCTTCAGCGGAAAATCCCCACTAGTGGAAGTAGGTCGGGTCTGTCGGCTAGGCAAGTCTGATGTTGCTATGTTTGACAGACTTTGAATAAATGGTTTAGAGGAGCATGAGGTAACCAGTGCCTGTGTCTAATCTTCCCTGGGCTGAAAAAGCCACTGGCTGGCAAAACTTTACCAGAATAAAGATTCCCAAGTGTTCCAGTCGCTGGGACTGGAGTCCATGCCATATATACCTGGTCTTTACCGAGCAATTAAAGCGTCGAGTCAGCAGCAGCTACAGGATATAAACACAGACAGGTCTGCATTTCTAGGATTAAAATAAATTTTTATTAGTGGGAACAAATAACATGCAGCTTTACTGGCCCTATGGGCAATCTATTGGCTTCGAGCCCAATGAACAAACATCCAACTACTCAGTCACGGGTTTGAGTAGGTCCGAGAACCAGTCTTTAGTTGCATGGTGAAAGTAAGTGTGCTACACGCTGAAGGTTCGTTCCTTTTACTTCCTCAACCAAGCCATGTCGGCCAAGTTGCCTGGTAAAGACCAGGAAGGTATGATTATGTGTGACTCCCAACCACAATGGGAAGTGAGGAGCTTGGTTGATAATATTTCTGAATTCATTAATTAGGATTTGTAATCTAGACCAAGACATTAATTTGTTCAAATCGTCCTGGAGTTCATTGATATCCTCCTCAGAGTGAATTATACGGCCTATCTTTGTATCATCAGCAAACTTACTCATGTCACTAGTAATCCCTTCATCAAGGTCATTAATGTAAATTATGAACAGGAGAGGGCCTAAAACTGATCCTTGTGGAACGCCACTAGTGACTAATCCCCATTCAGATTTCACTCCATTAATTGTAACTCTCTGCTTTCTATTGGTAAGCCATGCCTCAATCCATGCTAGAACTTTACCTCCTATACCATGAGCTGCCACTTTTCTTAAGAGTCTCTTGTGAAGTACTCTGTCGAAGGCTTTACTAAAATCCAAATAAACAATATCATATTCCTTATCACTGTCAACTGCCTTAAATGTTCTATTAAAGAACGTCAGCAAGTTTGTCAGGCAGGAACGACCTCTCGTGAATCCATGCTGAGATTCATTTATCAAGTTATGCTCCTCAATGTGACTTCTGATAATGTCAGCTATAATTGATTCTAATAACTTGCCCACTATAGATGTCAGGCTTATTGGACGGTAATTTGAAGGAGTGGACTTATCCCCTGATTTGAATATAGGAACCACATTAGCCATCTTCCATAACTCTGGCACAACACTGGTAAGGATGGACGCATTGAATACACTCGTTAATGGCTGACTAAGCTCCATCTTGCATTCCTTAAGTACCCTTTGAAAACAACTCATCGGGTCCCGGGGACTTATTTTGTTTCAGTTTGTCTATCTGTTTAATAACCATGTCCCTCGTGACAGTAATATTAGTTAACTTAAATTCATCAGGAACTAAATAATTGTTAATTACTGGAATCTCATTTACATCTTCCTGTGTAAAAACTGACAAAAAGTAGTCATTAAATAAGGAACACATTTCCAGTTCATTATCCGTCAGCTGTCCATTCCCAGTTTTCAGAGGTCCTACTTTTTCCTTCACCTTCGTCCTATACACTTGAAAGAACCCCTTTGGATTAGTCTTTGATTCATTAGCAACTCTAATTTCATAGTCACGTTTAGCCTTTCTAATCGCCTTTTTTACTTCTCTTTTAAGCTGAACATATTGGTCAGTAAGGTTAACCTCTCCTCTTCTGATGCGCCTATAAATTCCCTTTTCTCCCCTAATAGATGCTTTAGCCTCCTGTTAACCCATTTGGGATTGTTATTATTAGACCTAATTTCTCTCTGGGGAATGTATATTTGAGTAGTTTCAAATTTAGGTTGGATAAGTACATGAGTGGGAGGGGTTGGATTTGAGTGGGACTTGCACATCGGAGCTTGTTTCTTGGGTGGCATTGAAATTGGGTTGGTCAAATGTTTGTTAGTGGGATGAATTGTAAAGGACCTGCCTAGTATGGGCCAACGGGCCTGCTGCAGTGTTCCTCCTTTCTTATGTTCTTATGTTCTTATGTTTTTCTGGCTTATCAATTCATTTGTGTAGTCTGGGGAACGAGTTGGAACCTGTTGTTACCTATTAACACCTGAAAGAACCTTTTGAAACATAATGGAAACTATTGGTCCCTGTTGGCATTCATTGGTGCCAGAGAGAAGAGGGCTAATCGAAGGTGCCATGTCCACAGGAAATTAGCAACACGGGCTTGTGTCCCACCGGGGTTGACATTTTTGCACCAAACATTTCCCGGGCCACTGTGGCACACTGTATCAGCTGTACTGGATCTTGTTGATGTGTGGGTTGGTCTGTGTGTGTGTGTGTGTGTGTGTGTGTGTGTGTGTGTGTGTGTATGTGTGTGTGTGTGTGTGTGTGTGTGTGTGTATGTGTGTGTGCGAATCTGTCTGTCTGTCTGTCTGTCTGTCTGTCTGTCTGTCTGTCTGTCTGCCTGCCTGTCTGTGTAGGATAGTGGGTATTTAAATCTGCTTTCATCTCTCGTATAAGCAATACAACTTTCAAGTTGACACTTTCAAAGTAGCACTCTGAATGTGACACACTTAAGATTGCATTTTTAAGGCTGCACTTGCAAGGAACTAGGAAGGTGGCATTTTCAATGGGACACTTTAAAAGGGGCACCCTGAAGATGGCCCTCCCAAACTAGCACTCTGAAAGTAGCACTCAGACAGCTGTCCTAAGAGTAGAAGAACCTTAGAAAATAGTCACAGGTATGAATGCTGGTCGTCTTTCACTTTTTTTTCCTCATTTTTTTGTTTGTCGTGTACTGTCTGTCCTACATGCAATTTTTTATTAATTTGCTCTTTGCTTCAGATGACGAAAATCTAATTACAGGATTAGTTTTTTAGTCGCCTGCGAGAGTAGATGGTAAACGGGAGTACATGTGAGTACAATGGAGAACATGATAGTAAGGGAAATGGAGAGACCAGAAGTCGTTAGAGTTCACGTCCAGGATGTCTTGTGAGGTCTACCTACTTCTCTCTTTAGGACTCGGCTATTATCTTGATGATTAAGGTAGAGAGAGAGAGAGAGAGAGAGAGAGAGAGAGAGAGAGAGAGAGAGAGAGAGAGAGAGAGAGAGAGAGAGAGAGAGAGAGAGAGAGAGAGAGCTTGTCAATAAAGCTAGGGATCCTTAACCTAACCTTGTGAAACCCTGTGTAAAGAGAGAGAGAGAGAGAGAGAGAGAGAGAGCACTGCCTAGCACTGTGACAATGGCCTTCTCTGTGGGAAAAGGCAAATGTAGTCCCTGTTCATAAAAAGAAAAACAGAGCGACAAACAGCAACTATAGACTAGTGTTACTCCTGTCAACCACTGGTAAGATTTTTGAGACAATAATATCACGGCAAGTGACAACGTTTTTCAACTAACACTTGCTTCTTTGTGACCTTCAATATGGCTTCAGAAAAGGTAACTCCGCTGCTGATCTACTGTTAACCTCTACACTATGTATCACTACTCCTGGGTGGCTCAACATGTGTAGTAGCACTGAACGTTGGTGGCACCTTCGACCGAGTATGGTTCCAGGAGCTCTCGACAAAACTACAAGCACTAGGAGTCTGGCTCCGCACTATACCTCTTCAGTGATTTAACTCAAGGTAGAATTCTAAAAGTAATTCTTAATGGGACTGAGTCAACAAGACACTCAGTAGGTGCAGGTGTTCAGCAGGAAGTGTACTTGGGCCATTGCTATGGAATGTCTACTTCAATGACCTTCAACTCATCCTAGAATCCCATGTCTATGCAGTTGACTATACTCTGACTTTTACTTATCCAAGAGAGGAAATACCAGCTGCTTTCATTTACATGAGTTATCTTCTTACAGGTATATCAGCCTGGGTAAATCGATGGCAGGTTACTTTGCTTCCGAGAAGACTCAAATGATCATGGTCTTCACGCACCATGATGGCAGTACTGGAACAGTGGTAAAAATGAATGGGAGAGTGTTAGAACCCTGGAATGAGGTGGCTATCCTGTGAGTGAAATCTGATTCCAAACTGTGTTTGAGAAACCATACAGCAAATCATGCAAACAAAGCAACGGAGAGGCTACTAGTACTAAGACGGATCTCGTACCTGTTCGACAGTTGAGGCTGCAAAACTACGAGACACAAGTGTGCTCACACCTTGAGTATGCTCCAGTTTCTTGGATTACCTGTCCCCCTTCTTATCTGCTTCTTGACAGAATAGAAAACAGAGCAAGACGAATTATTTGCCGCCTAGACCCGGCCTGAATAGATCTGTCATTTCAGCAGAACCTTCAACAAAGGAGAGATGATTGAGCTATTTCTGTTACATACAAGGTCAATGTTTTCCAGGTACCACACTTGGCTCAACTTTGCTGACAGCGAGACGACAGCTTCTATACAACAAGACGGGCAACAAACAGTAACTGCTCTCTGGCTGTACCCTTCTCAAGAACATCCCTTCAACAGAGATCATTCATTCATAAAATACTCGAGTCTACAACAAGTTCGTACAACACAAATACATCGATGAAATAAAGTCAGCTGACTCAAATGAAATCGCTGGCCCAAGATAACTGCAACTTCATTCTGCTTCGAAATTTATATATTAAATAACAATAAAAAGGCTTACAAATGACCCGGGGTAAGTTATAGCTCTTATCTTGTAAATTAAGGCAGGAAATGTACAAAAAATGCAAAAAAAAGAAGAGAGAGAGACACACACACACAGACAGAATGAAAAAGGAGAGAGAGAAAGAGAGAGAGAGAGAGAGAGAGAGAGAGAGAGAGAGAGAGAGAGAGAGAGAGAGAGAGAGAGAGAGAGAGAGAGAGAGAGAGAGAGAGAGAGAGAGAGAGAGAGAGAGAGAGAGAGAGAGAGAGAGAGAGAGAGAGAGAGAGAGAGAGAGAGAGAGAGAGAGAGAGAGAGAGAGAGAGAGAGAGAGAGAGAGAGAGAGAGAGAAAGAGAGAGAGAGAGAGAGAGAGAGAGAGACAGACAGACAGACAGACAGACAGAGAGTGAGAGACTGCTTGATAGAGTAGAGAACAGAGCAAGACGTCTCATCTCTCGCCTGGACCTATGCTGGATAGATCTGTTATTTCAGTAGAAAATTCAACACAGGAGGGATGTGGGTGGCCTTACTGTTATGTACAAGGCCAATATTGTCAAAGTACCACACTTGGATCCACTTCAAGGATAGCGAGAAGCTTCTGTACCACAAGACTGGCAGAAAGCAGCAGCTTCACTCTGGCTGTATCCTTCTCCAGAACATCACTTCATCTGAGATCATTTATCCCCAGGATGACTCGAGTCTGGAACACATTCGTACAGCATTATGATGTCAACGAGATAAAGTCAGCTGATCAAATGAAAATGCTGGCCCACAGATGGCTCCAACTCCATCCTGCTCCCTACTTGTAGGTCTCATAACAATAATAAAATGCTTAAAAATGAGCTGATGTAGGTAACAGCTCTTAGCTTGTCAATAAAGTTAGGAATACTTACCTTGTGTATAGCTTGTTTAAAATAGCCTTGTCAAACCCTGTTTAAAAAAAAAAAACAGAGAGGAAGAGAGAGAGACAGAGAGACAGAGAGACAGAGAGGCAGACAGATAGACAGACAGACAGGCAGAGACAGCCCCTAATAGAAAAAGTGGCAGTATAAGTCAGTCTCTACAAGGAGGTCGTCCCCCGGGACATGTTAGTCTTGGTCTCAGGCTTAGAGGATAAACCCAATTGTATTTCCCGGTCCACGAGAGGGTAAGGGAAGTACCAGAGAGGGGAAGGGTAACAGGAGAGAGGAATTCTAGTGGCAGAAGAAGGGAAGATCACTAGTGGGAGAGTGGATAGGCAATAGCAGGAGGGGGGAAAAGAGCAGTTGCAGGAGAGAGAAAGGGCAATAGCAGGAGAGGGGAATGCCACTAGCAGGTTTGGGGATGGTATTTAGCAGGAGATAGGAAGGAGATTAGCAGGAAAGGGGAAGCGCAGTGCCAGTAGCAGGAAAGGCCAGAAGCAGAAGGAAAGAGCAATATTTTGGGAGAAGAACAACATTAGTAGGAGAGCAAGACAACAACAAACAGTTAGAAAAATATCAAATATGTGATAAAGTTTATTACGGTCAAACTGGTAAAAGTCTTGATCTTGGGTTAAAACAATATAAATATAGTACTAGGAATGGAAAAGATTCTAATGCTCTGTTTATTCATGTGAGAGATTTAACCCTCCAATTGATTTTAAAATGCTGAGTAAGTCGTTTCAAGCAAGTCCATGGTCGACAGGAATATAATAGAATCATGTTTCATAATTCTATCTGTCTCATAAACACGCTAGATAACAGGGATATCTTGCTACTCCTACTTACACTTTGATCACACTTCACAGACACGCACATGCATATATATATACATACATCTAGGTTTTTCTCCTTTTTCTAAATAGCTCTTGTTCTTCTTTATTTCTTCTATTGTCCATGGGGAAGTGGAAAAGAATCTTTCCTCCGTAAGCCATGCGTGTCGTATGAGGCGACTAAAATGCCGGGAGCAATGTGCTAGTAACCCCTTCTCCTGTAGACATTTACTAAAAAAGAGAAGAAGAAAAACTTTATAAAACTGGGATGCTTAAATGTGCGTGGATGTAGTGCGGATGACAAGAAACAGATGATTGCTGATGTTATGAATGAAAAGAAGTTGGATGTCCTGGCCCTAAGCGAAACAAAGCTGAAGGGGGTAGGGGAGTTTCAGTAGGGGAAAATAAATGGGATTAAATCTGGAGTATCTGAGAGAGTTAGAGCAAAGGAAGGGGTAGCAGTAATGTTGAATGATCAGTTATGGAAGGAGAAAAGAGAATATGAATGTGTAAATTCAAGAATTATGTGGATTAAAGTAAAGGTTGGATGCGAGAAGTGGGTCATAATAAGCGTGTATGCACCTGGAGAAGAGAGGAATGCAGAGGAGAGAGAGAGATTTTGGGAGATGTTAAGTGAATGTATAGGAGCCTTTGAACCAAGTGAGAGAGTAATTGTGGTAGGGGACCTGAATGCTAAAGTAGGAGAAACTTTTAGAGAGGGTGTGGTAGGTAAGTTTGGGGTGCCAGGTGTAAATGATAATGGGAGCCCTTTGATTGAACTTTGTATAGAAAGGGTTTAGTTATAGGTAATACATATTTTAAGAAAAAGAGGATAAATAAGTATACAAGATATGATGTAGGGCGAAATGACAGTAGTTTGTTGGATTATGTATTGGTAGATAAAAGACTGTTGAGTAGACTTCAGGATGTACATGTTTATAGAGGGGCCACAGATATATCAGATCACTTTTTAGTTGTAGCTACACTGAGAGTAAAAGGTAGATGGGATACAAGGAGAATAGAAGCATCAGGGAAGAGAGAGGTGAAGGTTTATAAACTAAAAGAGGAGGCAGTTAGGGTAAGATATAAACAGCTATTGGAGGATAGATGGGCAAATGAGAGCATAGGCAATGGGGTCGAAGAGGTATGGGGTAGGTTTAAAAATGTAGTGTTAGAGTGTTCAGCAGAAGTTTGTGGTTACAGGAAAGTGGGTGCGGGAGGGAAGAGGAGCGATTGGTGGAATGATGATGTAAAGAGAGTAGTAAGGGAGAAAAAGTTAGCATATGAGAAGTTTTTACAAAGTAGAAGTGATGCAAGGAGGGAAGAGTATATGGAGAAAAAGAGAGAGGTTAAGAGAGTGGTGAAGCAATGTAAAAAGAGAGCAAATGAGAGAGTGGGTGAGATGTTATCAACAAATTTTGTTGAAAATAAGAAAAAGTTTTGGAGTGAGATTAACAAGTTAAGAAAGCCTAGAGAACAAGTGGATTTGTCAGTTAAAAATAGGAGAGGAGAGTTATTAAATGGAGAGTTAGAGATATTGGGAAGATGGAGGGAATATTTTGAGGAATTGTTAAATGTTGATGAAGATAGGGAAGCTGTGATTTCGTGTATAGGGCAAGGAGGAATAACATCTTGCAGGAGTGAGGAAGAGCCAGTTGTAAGTGTGGAGGAAGTTCGCGAGGCAGTAGGTAAAATGAAAGGGGGTAAGGCAGCCGGGATTGATGGGATAAAGATAGAAATGTTAAAAGCAGGTGGGGATATAGTTTTGGAGTGGTTGGTGCAATTATTTAATAAATGTATGGAAGAGGGTAAGGTACCTAGGGATTGGCAGAGAGCATGCATAGTTCCTTTGTATAAAGGCAAAGGGGATAAAAGAGAGTGCAAAAATTATAGGGGGATAAGTCTGTTGAGTATACCTGGTAAAGTGTATGGTAGAGCTATTATTGAAAGAATTAAGAGTAAGACGGAGAATAGGATAGCAGATGAACAAGGAGGCTTTAGGAAAGGTAGGGGGTGTGTGGACCAGGTGTTTACAGTGAAACATATAAGTGAACAGTATTTAGATAAGGCTAAAGAGGTCTTTGTGGCATTTATGGATTTGGAAAAGGCGTATGACAGGGTGGATAGGGGGGCAATGTGGCAGATGTTGCAGGTGTATGGTGTAGGAGGTAGGTTACTGAAAGCAGTGAAGAGTTTTTACGAGGATAGTGAGGCTCAAGTTAGAGTATGTAGGAAAGAGGGAAATTATTTCCCAGTAAAAGTAGGCCTTAGACAAGGATGTGTGATGTCACCGTGGTTGTTTAATATATTTATAGATGGGGTTATAAGAGAAGTAAATGCGAGGGTCTTGGCAAGAGGCGTGGAGTTAAAAGATAAAGAATCACACACAAAGTGGGAGTTGTCACAGTTGCTCTTTGCTGATGACACTGTGCTCTTGGGAGATTCTGAAGAGAAGTTGCAGAGATTGGTGGCTGAATTTGGTAGGATGCAAAAGAAGAAAATTAAAGGTGAATACAGGAAAGAGTAAGGTTATGAGGATAACAAAAAGATTAGGTGATGAAAGATTGGATATCAGATTGGAGGGAGAGAGTATGGAGGAGGTGAATGTATTCAGATATTTGGGAGTGGACGTGTCAGCGGATGGGTCTATGAAAGATGAAGTGAATCACAGAATTGATGAGGGGAAAAGGGTGAGTGGTGCACTTAGGAGTCTGTGGAGACAAAGAACTTTGTCCTTGGAGGCAAAGAGGGGAATGTATGAGAGTATAGTTTTACCAACGCTCTTATATGGGCGTGAAGCATGGATGATAAATGTTGCAGCGAGGAGAAGGTTCGAGGCAGTGGAGATGTCATGTCTGAGGGCAATGTGTGGTGTGAATATAATGCACAGAATTCGTAGTTTGGAAGTTAGGAGGAGGTGCGGGATTACCAAAACTGTTGTCCAGATGGCTGAGGAAGGGTTGTTGAAGTGGTTCGGACATGTAGGGAGAATGGAGCGAAACAGAGTGACTTCAAGAGTGTATCAGTCTGTAGTGGAAGGAAGGCGGGGTATGGGTCGGCCTAGGAAAGGTTGGAGGGAGGGGGTAAAAGAGGTTTTGTGTGCGAGGGGATTGGACTTCCAGTAGGCATGCGTGAGCGTGTTTGATAGGAGTGAATAGAGACAAATGGTTTTTAATACTTGACGTGCTGTTGGAGTGTGAGCAAATTAACATTTATGAAGGGGTTCAGGGAAACCGGCAGGCCGGACTTGAGTCCTGGAGATGGGAAGTACAGTGCCTGCACTCTGAAGGAGAGGTGTAAATGTTGCAGTTTAAAAACTGTAGTGTAAAGCACCCTTCTGGCAAGACAGTGATGGAGTGAATGATGGTGAAAGTTTTTCTTTTTCGGGCCACCCTGCCTTGGTGGGAATCGGCCAGTGTGATAATAAATAAAAAAAAATGTTTCATAAAAAGTAGTTTTGAAAATAATATGAATATTTCTTTGGGTTTATACAAATTGGATGTATTTGTAATTAATAAAATTTGGGATGAATTTAAGGTACATTAGACAAATTTTTGGGTAGAATGTTAGCTGTGTTTCACGGATCACTGACTACCTACCTACATCATAATTAAAAGTCAGGTTTTGTTGTTGTGTGGAAGCGAGGTGTAGTGTCGTCCTTATATGCCTTCCTATTAACCTTTTATTTTTATAGTTCCTTGATAATGTGAGAAGTCAGGAAAGCGCTTGGAATGTCTCTGTTTTTTCAAAATTGTTGTTCTGCATATGTATATATGTATATATATATATATATATATATATATATATATATATATATATATATATATATATATATATATATATATATATATATATATATATATTTATTTTTTTTTATTATCACACTGGCCGATTCCCACCAAGGCAGGGTGGCCCGAAAAAGAAAAACTTTCACCATCATTCACTCCATCACTGTCTTGCCAGAAGGGTGCTTTACACTACAGTTTTTAAACTGCAACATTAACACCCCTCCTTGCATATATATATATATATATATATATATATATATATATATATATATATATATATATATATAAACACTGATCTCTGGCTGAAGGAGACTCGAACCTACGAACCTTAGGACAAGGTACGCAGTGCTTTACCAATCTACCCACACTGGACCAATACCTTGGCGTGTAGCATGCGCTACACGTTTGATCCAAGGCAGCCAGCTTTCAGGGAGAAGGCTTACAGCTTTTCATCTCATCCCCTGCATGCATCAGCCTTACTAGAGATTTGAACAATGCAAGGAATTCGCGAGAGCATGCGAAATATACACAAACACTGATCTCTGGCTGAAGGAGACTCGAACCTACGAACCTTAAGAAAGGTACGCAGTGCTTTACCAATCTACCCACACTGGACCAATACCTTGGCGTGTAGCATGCGCTACACGTTTGATCCAAGGCAGCCAGCTTTCAGGGAGAAGGCTTACAGCTTTTCATCTCATCCCCTGCATGCATCAGCCTTACTAGAGATTTGAACAATGCAAGGAATTCGCGAGAGCATGCGAAATATACACAAACACTGATCTCTGGCTGAAGGAGACTCGAACCTACGAACCTTAGGACAAGGTACGCAGTGCTTTACCAATCTACCCACACTGGACCAATACCTTGGCGTGTAGCATGCGCTACACGTTTGATCCAAGGCAGCCAGCTTTCAGGGAGAAGGCTTACAGCTTTTCATCTCATCCCCTGCATGCATCAGCCTTACTAGAGATTTGAACAATGCAAGGAATTCGCGAGAGCATGCGAAATATACACAAACACTGATCTCTGGCTGAAGGAGACTCGAACCTACGAACCTTAGGACAAGGTACGCAGTGCTTTACCAATCTACCCACACTGGACCAATACTTTGGCGTGTAGCATGCGCTACACGTTTGATCCAAGGCAGCCAGCTTTCAGGGAGAAGGCTTACAGCTTTTCATCTCATCCCCTGCATGCATCAGCCTTACTAGAGATTTGAACAATGCAAGGAATTCGCGAGAGCATGCGAAATATACACAAACACTGATCTCTGGCTGAAGGAGACTCGAACCTACGAACCTTAGGACAAGGTACGCAGTGCTTTACCAATCTACCCACACTGGACCAATACCTTGGCGTGTAGCATGCGCTACACGTTTGATCCAAGGCAGCCAGCTTTCAGGGAGAAGGCTTACAGCTTTTCATCTCATCCCCTGCATGCATCAGCCTTACTAGAGATTTGAACAATGCAAGGAATTCGCGAGAGCATGCGAAATATACACAAACACTGATCTCTGGCTGAAGGAGACTCGAACCTACGAACCTTAAGAAAGGTACGCAGTGCTTTACCAATCTACCCACACTGGACCAATACCTTGGCGTGTAGCATGCGCTACACGTTTGATCCAAGGCAGCCAGCTTTCAGGGAGAAGGCTTACAGCTTTTCATCTCATCCCCTGCATGCATCAGCCTTACTAGAGATTTGAACAATGCAAGGAATTCGCGAGAGCATGCGAAATATACACAAACACTGATCTCTGGCTGAAGGAGACTCGAACCTACGAACCTTAGGACAA
>NC_091293.1:73361928-73444428 GCF_038502225.1 Cherax quadricarinatus
TAGCAAGGAGCGCTATTATTATTTATTATTATTAAAGATTGGCCAGTATTCTCCCGGCCCGGGCCTTTTCCAAGTGGTGGCCCGGCCTTGGCTCCCTCTTTATGGAGTGTCTGAGACCTAAGTCTCCCATGGGAGGAGGCACAAGTACCTCCTCATCTTTGGGACCAACTGTCCCCAGGCCTAACCACAAGCTAGGCCTCTCTGGTCTGTCATCCCCGCCCCAACGGGGCTAATGGGAATGACAGTCTTGTGAGCTGCAACTCTGGCACCTACCCTACCCTAGGAGCGCTATTTGACCAGAGCCTCAGCTCAGGGTCGGCTTAAATTATTTTTCACTTTATTTATCTTTATGTGTGAATATTTATTTCGCATTTGATAAGCGATACAACTTTAGTTACTCGTCTTTATTTTTTTCCTTGCCTTTATCAGTAGTTACTGTATTTAAACAATGACTCGACAACCACAGATTTAAAAGGGTAACTCAGGCTGGTGCGGCGTTCTGGTGGATAATGACTACTGGAATAATTAAAAATCACAAAGAGCCAACCAGAAAGCCACCTAATGTTGTTTGATATCACATTATTGCAGCTAGTTTTTACATCAACTGTTAAATTACAAGCAAGCTTCAAAAATTCAGAGATAAGAATTAAATAACTAAGTAAATGTAGCATCATTACATGAATGAATGCAAGAAATAATCCTTATAGTTGTAAAAGAAATGAAGCCGTTGTTTGTGTAGCTCTGTAGCCTAACCTCTGTTCAAATTTTGGCTGGTGATACCAATACACATTGCAATAGATGAGCGAAGCAAATGAAAAGAGTTTAAACCTACATTATTTTGAATAACAAGACTTGCAGTAGACTGTGCTTCCAGTTAGGAAACTTACCTGCAAGAAGAAGCTCTAGATAAATACACAGAAAGTGCAATGACGTGCAACAAATATGAGTGTGGCTTTCAATGAAACTGGGATTCTGGACAATAACAATGCTGTCTAAATACGTTTATTCTGTTTAGTATGATGAGAAAGTTATCCCAAAGGGTGAGACTTGTTCTAAAACCTCGTTATAATGTAGAGGAAAGTCACTGTACGTGCCCCCTGCATCAACCTGAAGAAAATCCCTGCAATTACATTAGTTCTGTCTGGTCAATCTGGATGAAACCTTACCCAAGCTTCATGGAATTCGGTGTCTCATAGAGACACAAATAACTGCAACAAACTTTTTGGGTGCTTCCTATACGCTATTTTTTCCGAGCAGGGATTGATTTTGCTTTCTCTAATAATTGCATTGATCATGAAAATGAAAATTTTTCAGTGATAAGTGAAGTGCTCAGAAAATATGAATAATTTTAATGTGAGCACGCGTATATAAGTCCATTATTTCTCTACATATATACTAAACGAGGTTATTGAACTATGTGCATCACATGAACAAACGTTAACACTTGATGAAATCTGGATTGCAATATAATTCACAATTATTAATGATGCCTTTCCTATTTGTTCTATCAAAGAACAGACTAATATCGTTATTTGTTACATTAACACTGTAGAAAGCTCAACAGTTTCAGGAGAAGAAAGTTTTATATTTTGTTGGATAATTATATTAATAATAATAATAATAATAATAATAATAATAATAATAATAATAATAATAGCAATAATATCAATAATAATAATAATAATAATAATAATAATAATAATAATAATAATAATAATAATAATAATGAAGTGGAATAAGAATCCTTCGCATGTAAGCCAAGCGTGTCGTAACAGACGAGTAAAATACCTGAAGCAAAGAGCTAGTGGCCCTTTCTTCTGTATAAATTATTAAATAAACAAAATAAAAACGTTCATTACTTCTTTAACGGGTTATCATGCCTCGGTGGGAGACGGCCAGTGTGTTAAAAAATATATACTAGAAAACTGAGAAAGAAATTTCTCCTCGAAAACTGAAATATTCTGGAAAGCATGAACCCAGATTTTCAACATTGCGTTTGCTAGGTTTATGAAAATGGATCTAATATGACTGGAGAGTACATTGGTGTACAAACAGTTCCACTTAAGCATAATTCAAATTACATTATCACCGGCAGAGGAAACCACGTACTATGCCAACCTTTGTTTTTTCTTTTAATGTTAGGCTTAGTTCTTTTCCACTTTCCTCATAGCTCACACCCCTATCTCTGGAATTAGTCTCCCTGCATACCTCTGCACTTTCTCCAGTTTCCTAACATGCTTTACTAGGTGTGGGTACTGTGTTTGTGCTGAGTACTCCAACATGGGCCGGACTAACTGTATGTTGTATAGAGGATGATCGATTCCTGAGGAATACTTAGATTCGGTATACGAGGACTGGCTGTAATGTTTATTTATTGATGTGTGCTTCTAGCGATATGTTTGGCACTATGCTCACCCTCCACTATGCTCACCCTTTTTCACTATGCTCACTTACTAAGCACTCTCTATTCCCCAGTTCTGTAATCCACGTCCGGTCTTCTTGACCTATCGCAGTGAAGAGGCTGAATTCAGGTTACAATTTATCTAACAGATTTTGCAGTTTGTCTTGATCTGTTCGTAGCCTTACATTTTTATGTGTTTGTTGTTCTTGTGTGTGTACTCACCTAATTGTACTCACCTAATTGTGGTTGCAGGGGTCGAGACTCAGCTCCTGGCCCCGCCTCTTCACTGATCGCTACTGGATCCTCTCTCTCTCTGCTTCCTGAGCTTTGTCATACCTCTTCTTAAAACTATGTATGGTTCCTGCCTCCACTACTTCACTTGCTAGGCTATTCCACTTGCTGACAACTCTATGACTGAAGAAATACTTCCTAACGTCCCTGTGACTCGTCTGAGTCTTCAGCTTCCAGTTGTGACCCCTTGTGTGTGTGTGTGTGTGTGTGTGTGTGTGTGTGTGTGTGTGTGTTTGTGTGTATACACTCACCTAACTGTACTCACCTAATTGTGATTGCAGGGGTCAAGTCATGGCTTCTGGCCCCACCTCTTCACTGGTCACTACAACGTCCACTCTCTCCCTTCTCCGTGAGCTCTGTCATACCTCGTCTTTAAGTAATGTATAGTTCCTGCCTCCATTACATCACTTTCCAGACTTTTCCACTGCCTGACAACTCTATGACTGAAGAAATACTTCCTAACATCCCTGTAACTCATCTGAGTCTTCACCTTTCAACTGTGACCCCTTGCCGCTGTGTCCCATCTCTGGAACATACTCTCTATGTCAGTTCCTCTCAGGATTTTATATGTCGTTATCATGTCCCTTTTTTCCTTCTGTCCTCCAGTTTCGTCAGCTCAATTTCTCTTAACCTTTCCTCGTAGGACATGCACCTTCGGTCTGGGACTAGTCTTGTTGCAAATCTTTGCACTTTCTCTAATTTCTTGACATAGTTCACCAGTTGTGGGTTCCAGAATGGAGCTGCCCAGCCACCGTGGAGAGAAGACGTCGTCGTTCCTGCTCTTCAGCTGAGCAATTCTGAACACTGTTGCTCGAGATTTTTCTTGAGTTATCCTGAGTAATTCTTCACCAGAGCTGAGAGGAAACTTGCTTGCAGTCACTTCGAGCCCCATCCCATCAAGAGGGTAAGGCGGTGACTTGCTTGCTTGTTCACCCCTCTCATCCCCATCCCCCCATCCTTCCCCATCCTCCCCTCACCCAAACATCAACACTGGCCCATACACTAACACACTACATACATTGCTATCCTTCTGACTTTCCTATCTTCTTCTTTTTCGGCAACTTCGCTTTGGCGAGTTAACACAAGGCATTTTGACCATCCGGTAGCCCGTGTGGTTTTTTAAAATCCGGCCGATCTTTGCCTTGGGCCCTTTCCCCTCACTACTCGAGGGTAGGCTATCTTAGGGGCTGACCTTCATAAGTCAGCTGAAATAGGATGTCAGATTAACATTAAGGAAAGATCCTTTTTTGTTAAGAACTCCTCTGCCAGATGTTCCTTCCTAGACATCATGGCGAGGATACGTGTAAGATTACGTATTGATGGAAATCAAATGTCCATGAAAGAAATTCTAGCATGTATTTGCTCGAACTCAACTGTTGCTCCAGTGGATGTTTTTCAAACCCACGCTGGAGCAGTACTTCTCCTCTCTTCGGAAGAAGAGTTACTTCAACTGCTGAAGCATGATGTCCTTGACAAACTGAAGACTTCTGGTGTTACCCCAGTTGCACCTGAGAGTTATCAAGCTCAGAGGACTGTGTTTGTGGCCAGAATCAACAGTTTTATGAAACATAGCACTGTGAATGAAATTGTTGAGGACATTAATACAGAGAATTCTAAATTTAGGGCTGTAGAAGCACATAAATTCTCTAATCCTAACAACAACAAGGTAACCTTAAAATTAATACTTGAGACACCTGAGGAGGCCAAACTTGTGTGTCAAAATGGCTTCAAATGTTTTGGCACCAGATGTACACCTGACCAAATCTCTCTTGAACGATTTGTCAGTGTGACACAATGTTTTAAATGTTATGCCTTTGGCCATAACACCAACAAATGCAGTACTCAAGGGCAAATTTGTAGCATTTGCTCTGGCCAACATTCTTATCGAAATTGTAATAATAAAAATACACCCAAATGTGTCCTCTGCAACGGAAAACATCATGCTGTTTCTGCTATTTGTCCTGAAAGGAAAAAGGAAATGCAGAAAATTATTGAAGCCAAGAAACTGTCCACTTCAAAGAAGACCACTCCCCAGGCACCGCCAACGATGTCCCAAACTTCCTTCCCAGCTCTGCCTGGATCAAGTGGGACTCCTCAGGTCTCTACCAATGGTTCCAATGTTTGGAATTCTGCCCCTCTTGGAGCGCCCCAATCTAACCCTCACCTACAACATACACAACCGCAACAACAAGGTTCAGTCTCATCTATGTCTCAGGTATCCACAGCCGGGGATATGACGAGAGCGCAACTAATGTATATGCTGGCCAAAGACATAGCATGTGGTGACATTCAACTCTGCTCTCAGGTTTAAAATGATCTGTTAATGGCTAATGGGATCACTCCCATCACTATCCCAGAAAATGTGAAGGCTATTATGACCCAGCCTTCCCATAACAAGAAGTATGTACCCTACTCTACATCTAAAAATAAACCTAAGTCATCCCTGGCCCAGGGATCGCCCACCTCGCATACCCAGGTTGTCAACTCCCCTCAACCCGATAAGTCAACACCTGAACATAACAATGCCCCAGAAATTTGTGCCTACTCTCCCGCTATTGAAGCTGATCCTGTTGAACAGGAACTTTCCCAGGATAACTCACCTTGCCTACCTAATTTTCCCTTGGAGCCTCCACAGTCTCCCATTAACTCTCACGAGCCTCTGCTTCCTGTAACTGGGAATATCATACCTCCGTTTTCTGATGATGACTCTAACGATTCTAATGAATCTGTTAATATTACTACCTCTAGTGAAGATGATGGCATTTTTAATACACAAGCACCTACGCAGAAGTTCCCTCCTCCCCTTGACGAGTCCAGCAGGAATAGTGTGGATACCACACATGACACTACTTGCAGGCGTTCAGACCGCAGTACACGAGCGAAGTGCAAGAAATAATGGGGATTACAATTTTCCAACTTAATGTTCAACATTTCTTTAATAACCGTTACCTCCTTGAGGTTGAACTACAAAATTACAATCCCGATGTTATACTTTTGAACGAGACAGCTGCAAGAGTTGATCAACATATTAAATTACGTGGTTACTGTACTGTGGAGAAATCGAGAGGACCCTTTAGTGGTGTAGCCATCTTAGTTAAAAATATTCATGTTGATGAAGATAACATTCTTGCAATAGAAATGACAACGTCTCATGGACAACTAGTGATAGGAACTGGATATTTTCCCCCGAGACAACAATATATAGAGTCAATTCCTCTACATAGGATATTAAGCAGAAATATTCCAACAATTCTAGCGGGAGATTTTAATGCTCATCACCCTGCCCTCTTCAACTGTGGAGCTGGTATTCCACTGGGTGACTTCAAAGGAAAACAACTATTTAATATCATGACAGCTAGAAACTTGTCATTTCAAGGCCCATTCTTTAAATCGTACATTGGACCTCATCCAGGAACACCAGATATTGTACTGACAAACAGAGACTGTGACATCTTTCACTGTCGTATATCTCCTGGTGGAAATGTAGGTTCTGACCATATCCCTGTTATAATACAACTACAAACTTCTCCATTTAGAATACCTGTACCTCCTAAACCCAGTCTTAACACCCTAGGATTTGACCCCTTCAGGGCATTTCTGGGTGACGATGAAATTGTGTCATTGGAAAATCTACCTTCCAGTGCAATTGATGATACAATCAGGTCCCTGCATAATAGAATAATTGAAGCTACTAATGCAACTTGTCAATTAGCTTCCACAAAGATTTACCAACAATATAAACCTACTAGGGAAATTAGAGACAATTTAAGAAATTATCAAGCAGAATGTCGAAGGCATCTTCAAACGCGACAACCACCAGCAGCTACACTGCACCGATTAAGGCAAGAATTAATTAACATGATTAGTCATCACAAACGGGACTTATGGAAATGGCTAGTTCTTCAAGCTAATCAGTACAAACGTGAACCAGCAAAATTTTGGAGTAAGATCCGACTACTTTTAGGGGCAAAGCACAAGGCTCCTAGCTACCTAGTTCATACCTTCACTGATGAGGATGATGAAGATATTGAAATTAAACTTGACGATCCACAGGACCAGGCTAATTTGATGGGTGATGTATGGGAGAAAATTCTCTCCCACAATAACAGTTGTCAATTTAACAATAATCATTATCAGTTGGTAAATGAATGGAGAGATGAGAACTTGGATGATCTACAACCACTACCGTCCATCTATACTTCAACTCTTGAAGATACCCACCCGCTTACTAGACCTATTACATTACTAGAGATGAGTCAGGTTATTGGAAGAATGCGCAATAGAGCCCCTGGCTTCTCTGGAATAACAATGAAACAAATAAAGTTCCTCCCCAGAAATTGTAAACAGTCTTTGGTAAATATCTTTAATGCCATCTTGGCCTCAGGACATTTTCCAGTGGTTTTTAAGACTGCTAGGATGATCTTTCTAGGTAAGCCCAATAAAGACATTCACCAACCTGGGAACTATAGACCTATATCCTTACTTGAAGTCACTGGAAAAGTTCTTGAGGTCATTTCCAACAGATTGAACTACTATATGGAGTTTAATCACTTTTTTACTGAAAAACAATTTGGCTTTAGAACACATAGAGGTACCAATCATGCAATAAATGTTATTTTCGATACTGTAGCAAGTCTAAAGCATCAGGGGAATCTTGCCTTAATTACCACCAAAGATGTTCATGAAGCTTTTGATAGCTTATGGCATGATGGCCTTATATACAAACTCATTGACCTACCAGACCATAACTGGACTTATCTCAGAGTAATATATAATTTCTTAACTCAAAGAAAAATCATTCCCACCTTTCATGGCAGGTCGGCAGAGCCTTTTATACCGACAGCTGGTGTCCCACAAGGTTCTTGTCTCAGTCCACTTTTGTTCAACATTTATGTGAATGACCTTCCTCAACGAGAGTTTAATGATACAATTGTGACACAGTTTGCAGATGATGTTATTCATGTCGTCTCATCAACTCCGGTAACAGGAAAATACAAGTATGAGAGAGTCATAGAAAAAATGAATATTGAACTTCGTCGAACATCTAATTGGGAAAAGAAATGGAGAATTACGACTAATCCTGACAAGGTCCTTGTTAGCACGATAGGATGTTTTGCATCAACAATTGAAGATAAAGGGGGTATCTCCATCAGAGGTACACCTGTAGCCATTAGAAACCCTAACAAGATCTTGGGATATGACATAGACAGGCTGCTCCACTCAACATCTCATGTAACTAAAAAGATCAACATAGCCAAAGCCGGTCTTAGCAGTCTCTCTCGATTCAATCAAGCCCCTCAACATGTCAAAAAACATCTGTATAAAATGATAATAAGACCAATACTCGAATACCCTTGTGTCCCAATGTCATTAACAACAAAGACCAACATGCTACGGCTACAAAGGGTCCAGAATAGAGCTCTTCGCTTCATTACCAATACCAGGAGGAGAGACAGAGTTAAAATGGCAGATTTACACATACAACAAGATATTACTGCCATAAATGTACGCCTCGACACCCTAAAAAAGAAACAACTCTATACAATGCAAGAACTATACATGCCAGATAGAGAACATCCTATACAAGTGATAAATACCACGGATTATATAATCAATACTCCTCCTCACAGGACTCAAAGAATGACTCTCCCACAGAGGGTCCGTCGTTTTATACATAAAGATGATTACCATCGACCCATGATATTGAGCAACCTCCCTGATGAAGAAGATTGGGTAGCACCAGAACCCTTCTATGTATACTAAGAAAATCATCGCCCCCAATCGGGGAAACATCTTATATAACAATCTAATGTAAAAATTATGCTATTTACCATGGCTGGAAACCACCTGTAAGAAGCCATTGTCGCGTAATTCCATAAACTGGCCAGAAAATTATTGCCTTCATTGTCGCATAAATATCCGTTGTGCAATCGCAAAAAAAAAAAAAAAAAAAAAAAAAAAAAAAGAAATTGCAACTTGTATAATTACTACCAATTCAGAGTCATGTACTTATATATCTGTTATATCTATGTGACTCTGATGGGTTAGTATTATACCTCTTAAAGAATATCTTATCATTTCACGTACACTTTTTAAATTACACCAAAGTGGTTGGGCCACTTACCTTTTATATCCTACCTCTCTCCCCCCTCCCACCCTTTTCCAATATTTCCATCCTTACCCATCCTTCTTCCTTACCCATCTTACCAAAGGTCTGGTCATCATCATCAGAAGAAGAATGGAGCTGCCTACTCCAATACGGGCATAAGGTATGCAGTATACAAAGACTTGAACGATTCCTTACTGAGTTGTCGGAATGCTATTCTTAGGTTTGCCAGGCGCCCATATGCTGCAGCAGATACTTGGTTGATGTGCGCCTCAGGAGATGTGCTTGGTATTATACTCACTCGATGATCCTTTTCCTTGAGTGAAGTTTGCAGTCTGGCTCCCTAGACTGTACTCTGTCTGCGGTCTTATTTGCCCTTCCCCGATCTTCATGACTTTGCACTTGATGGGGTTAAATTCCAGGAGCCAGTTGCTGGACCAGGCTTGCAGCCTGTCCTGATCCCTTTCTAGTCCTGCCTGATCCTCATCCGACTGAATTCTCATTGGCTTCACATCGTCTGCATACAGGGACACAACTGACTCTCTCCCTTCCGTCATGTCATTCACGTATGCCAGAAACAGCACCGGTCCTAGGATTGACCCCTGTGGAACCACGCTCGTCACAGGCGCCCACTCTGACACCTTGTACCATGACTCCTTATTGCCTATCTGTCAGGTATTATCTGTTATATCTGCTCTTGCAATAATCTCTTGTCTGGAAATGTGTCAAAAGCCTTTTTTCAGGGCAAGAAGATGCAATCTACGCACCCTTCGCTCTGTCTTACTGCGTACTACTCCAGCAGGTTCGTGACACAGGAATTCATTTTCCTGAAACCATTCTGGTTGCCATGGAAAATCTCATTCCTTTCTAGGTGCTCCACCACTGTTCTGATAATTTTCTCCATGACTTTGCAAACTACACATGTCAGTGACACTGGTCTATAGTTAGTGCTGCCTGTCTGTCTCCTTTCTTAAAAAGTAGGACTATATTTTGCTGCCTTTCACACCTCAGGTAGTCGCCTTGTTACGATAGATGAATGAAAGGTTGTTGTTAGTGGCACACACAGGCCCATGGAGAGATGGTGTGTGTGTTAGTTACCATTTTGCTCGAGGCACGTGTCGATTAGACACTAGGCCTGTTGTATATGCGTGTGTGCGTGTGTGTGTGTGTGTGTGTGTGTGTGTGTGTGTGTGTGTGTGTGTGTGTGTGTGTACTCACCTAATTGTACTCACCTAATTGTGGTTGCAGGGGTCGATACTCAGCTCCTGGCCCCGCCTCTTCACTGATCGCTACTGGATCCTCTCTCTCTCTGCTGTGTGTGTGTGTGTGTGTGTGTGTGTGTGTGTACTCACCTATTTGTGGTTGCAGGGGTCGAGTCATAGCTCCTGGCCCCGCCTCTTCACTGATTGCTACTAGGTCCTCTCTCTCCCTGCTCCATGAGCTTTATCATACCTCGCCTTAAAACTATGTATGGTTCCCGCCTCCACTAAGTCACTTTTAGGCTATTCCACGGCCTGACTACTCTATGACTGAAGAAATGTGTGTGTGTGTGTGTGTGTGTGTGTGTGTACTCCCTCACCTAATTGCGGTTGCAGGGGTCGAGCCACAGCTCCCGGCCCCGCCTCTTCGCTGATTGCTACTAGGTCCTCTCTTTCCCTGCCCCATGAGCTTTATCATACCTCGCCTTAAAACTATGTATGGTTCCCGCCTCCACTAAGTCACTTTCTAGGCTATTCCACGGCCTGACTACTCTATGATTGAAGAAATACTTCCTAACATCCCTTTGATTCATCTGAGTCTTCAACTTCCAATTGTGACCTCTTGTGTCTGTGTCCCATCTCTGGAACATCCCGTCTTTGTCCACCTCGTCTATTCCGCTCAGTATTTTATATGTCGTTATCATGTCTCCCCTGACCCTCCTGGCCTCCAGTGTCGTCAGGCCGATTTCCCTCAACCTTTCTTCGTAGGACAATCCCCGTAGCTCTGGGACTAGTCTTGTTGCAAACCTTTGCACTTTCTATAATTTCTTGAAGTGCTTGACTAGGTGTGGATTCCAAACTGGTGCTGCATATTCCAGTATGGGCCTGACGTAAATGGTATACAGAGTCTTGAACGAATCCTTACTGAGGTATCGGAACGCTATCCGTAGGTTTGCCAGGCGCCCATATGCTGCAGCAGTTATCTGATTGATGTGAGCCTCAGGAGATATGGTCGGTGTTATACTCACCCCCAGATCTTTTTCCTTGAGTGAGGTTTGCAGACTTTGGCCATCTAAACTATATTGTGTCTGCGGTCTTCTTTGCCCTTCCCCAATCTTCATGACTTTGCATTTGGCAGGGTTAAATTCAAGGAGCCAGTTGCTGGACCAGGCTTGTAGCCTGTCCAGGTGTCTTTGTAGTCCTGCCTGATCCTCATCCGATTTGATTCTTCTCATTAACTTCACATCATCCGCAGACAAGGACACTTCTGAGTCTATCCCTTCCGTTATGTCGTTCACATATACCAAGAACAGCACAGGTCCTAGGACTGACCCCTGTGGAACCCCGCTTGTCACAGGCGCCCACTCTGACACCTCGTCACTTACCATGACTCGTTGTTGCCTCCCTGTCAGGTATTATCTGATCCATTGCAGTGCCTTTCCTGTTATGTGTGCCTGATCCTCTAGCTTTTGCAGTAACCTTTTGTGTGGAACTGTGTCGAAGGCCTTCTTGCAGTCCAAAAAATGCAGTCGATCCACCCCTCTCTCTCTTGTCTTACTTCTGTCACCTTGTCATAAAACTCTAGTAGGTTTGTGACACAGGATTTTCCCTCCCTGAAACCATGCTGGTTGTCAATTATACACTGGTTTCTTTCCAGGTGCTCCACCACTCTCCTCCTGATGGTCTTCTCCATGACCTTGCATACTATACATGTTAGTGATACAGGTCTATAGTTTAGTGCTTCATGTCTGTCTCCCTTTTTAAAAATTGGGACTAAATTTGCCATCTTCCATACCTCGGGGAGTTGCCTAGTTTCAAATGATGTGTTGAAGATCTTTGTTAATGGTACACACAATGTCTCTGCTCCCTCTTTAAGGACCCACGGAGAGATGTTGTCTTGTACCACCGCCTTTGAGGTGTCAAGTTCGCCTAGCAGCTTCTTCACCTCCTCCTTGGTTATATGTACCTCATCCGGCACTTGCTGGTGTACCCCCCTGTTCTGATTTCCTGAAGTCCTACTGGTTTCCACTGTAAATACTTCTTTAAATCTCGTGTTGAGCTCCTGACATACCTCCCGGTCATTTCTAGTGAATTCCCCATCTCCCTTCCTCAGTCTGATTACCTGGTCCTTGACTGTTGTTTTCCTCCTGATGTGGCTGTACAACAGCTTCGGGTCAGTCTTGACTTTCGATGCTATGTCATTTTCGTATTGCCGCTGAGCCTCCTTTCTTATCTGTGCATATTCGTTTCTGGCTCTTCGGCTAATCTCTTTATTTTCCTGAGTTCTCTGTCTTCTGTACCTTTTCCATTCTCTAGTACACCTAGTTTTTGCCTCTCTACACCTTCGGGTGAACCAAGGACTCGTTCTGTTCTTCCCATTATTTCTGTTTCCCTTGGGAACAAACCTCTCCTCTGCCTCCTTGCATTTTGTTGCCACATAGTCCATCACTTCTTGTACTGGTTTTCCTGTCAGTTCCCTCTCCCACTGAATGTCTTGAAAGAAGTTCCTCAAGCCTGAGTAGTTCCCCCTTTTGTAGTTTGGTTTTTCCCACCCTACTCCTGCTACTCTCTCCACTTGGAGCTCAACTATGTAGTCGAGCACAGAACCACATGATCACTAGCTCCCAGGGGCCTTTCATACATGATATCCTCGATGTCAGAACTACTCAAGGTGAATACAAGGTCCAGTTTTGCTGGTTTATCCTCTCCTCTCTCTCTGGTAGTGTCTCTAACATGTTGATGCATGAGGTTTTCCAGTACCACATCCATCATCTTGGCTCTCCATGTTTCGGGACCCCCATGGGGCTCCAGGTTTTCCCAGTCAATCTCCTTGTGATTGAAATCACCCATAACTAGTAACTTTGCTCCCCCCATGTGTGCTCTCCTGCCCACCTCGGCTAGTGTGTCGACCATTGCTCTGTTGCTCTCATCGTATTCTTCTCTTGGCCTCCTGCAGTTCTGTGGTGGGTTGTACATTATTGCAATTATCACCTTATGTCCCTCAGACTGGATTGTTCCTACTAGGTAGTCCCTTTCACCCGTGCCATCCATTCCTTCCATTTTCTCAAAACCCCACTGGTTTTTAATGAGCAGTGCAACTCTTCCCCCCCCCCTCTCCTCCCTCTGTCTTTCCTGAGGATTTGATATCTGGATTGAAAGATTGAATCTGTTATTATTCTGGTGAGCTTTGTTTCTGTGAGTGCTATTATGTCTGGGGATATCTCCTTGATTCTTTTGTGCCACTCCTCATACTTATTTGTTATTCCATCTGCATTTGTATACCACACCTTCAACTTCTTTTCTAAGACTGTGGTCTGGGAGGTGTATTGGGGTTGGGGAAGTGGGAGACCTGATAAAGAACTATGGGTGGTTGCTGTGGGGGTGGAGTTTGTAATGCAGTGGGTAGGGGCATTGGATGTGGCATGGGTGTTTTGGTTTAGAGTGTTTGGTTGCACTGGGGTTGACCTGGTTGGGAGGCTTCTATAGGAAGTTGTGAGTGAGGCTGTATTTGATCTTCCTGTGTCTGGGATCTCTTGTCTCTCTTCTCCATCCCCTCTCTTTCCTCCTTTCGCCTTTGTACCATCTCTTGCTTTCTCCTGCAGGATCCTGTTCTGAGTCGATTCTGCCTTGAAGGTCACTTTCACTGGCTGGGTTCTTTTTTTTACAAAACCCCCTATTGTCCGAAAATTTTCCAGCTGGGTCATGTCGTCTTCTCCTATTGCTTTCATGATGCTTTCAATTGCTTTTTTTCCCCTTGTTTTCTTGCTTCATATGTTTCCCCTTCAACTTCCTGGAGCCCATGCACAAAGACTGACCTCACCCTTTCATTCTCCCACTGCATATCCCTGTGTATCCCCTCATTCAATTTGATTTCCTCCATTGCAGCTTTCCTTTCTTCAGTTTCACTAGCTAATGTACTTGGGCTCAGTGGCCTGTCATTTTCCCTTCTCGGCTTTCCCTGGGCTCTGCTGTGGTCTGTTATGGCCTCCACACATAGCTTAGCTCTTTCATTTACTACAGTCTCCACTGATTGAGCTTCTACATGCAGTTTTACTCCTTCTTTCCCTACAGTCCCCTTATTTGTGACTGGGGTAGCAGTCTCTGTTGTCAATCCCAAAATGTTCTTTAGTTCTTTAGGCTGTTTCAGATTTTTCAGTTCCTCTTCTAAACTCTGTATCCTGGCCTCTGCTGCCTTGACTTGCACCTCCCACTTCCTGCTTTTCATTTCTATCCTCTCTTCCATTCTCATGCTAAGTTCTTCTAGTTTCTTTTCCCATTCATGTTCCCTTTTTGTGAGCTCTGCTGCCCAATCTTCCTTTGCAGTTTCCTCCTCCTGTCCCTTGGTTTTTCTTGTTGCTCTCTGGCAACCCATTTTTGTTTTATCCTGATTGCCTCAGAGTGGGAAACCTATGTAATTCTGTATGTTAGATTAGTATTGTGTATGTCAGAGTGTGGGGGGGGAGGTAGAGGAGGAACTGTGGCTATGTGGGAGAGTAGGGGGGAGGGGGAGTGAGAAGGAGGGAGAAGCAAGTGGGTGAGTGGGAGGGGGAGAGGGGGAAGGAGGGAGAGGTGGGGAGGGGGAGGTTGACAGAGGGAGGGGAGGAATCAGGTGAAGGAGTGAGATGTCGGTGGGGGAGGGGGGGAGTGTATGTGTGAGTCTGGCAATGTGTGTGTGTGTGTGTGTTGTGTGTGTATGTTGTGAGTGTACTCACCTAGTTGAGGTTGCGGGGGTCGAGTCCGAGCTCCTGGCCCTGGAGTGTGTGTGTGTGTGTGTGTGTGTGTGTGTTGTGTGTGTGTTGTGTTCGTGTTGTGTGTGTGTGTGTGTGTGTGTGTGTGTGTGTGTGTGTGTGTGTGTGTGTGTGTATTGTGTGTGTGTGTGTGTGTGTTGTGTGTGTTGTGTGTGTGTGTGTGTGTGTGTGTGTATTGTGTGTGTGTGTGCATGTGTGTGTGTGTGTGTGTGTGCATGTGTGTGTGGGTGTGTGTGTGTCAGTGGTCCTTGACTGGCTGCAACTTCTTGTGACCTGACCCCCACCCTCCTGGGACTTGACCCCACCTACTTACAATGTTGCCCTTAAAAGCTGTGTGTGTATGTGTGTATACGTGTGTGTTCGTGTGTATGGGGGAGGTATGAGGGGGAGATACTGTTAATACATACCAGTAATTCTGGGTTATGAAAAGTGGAAATTGCTACTAGGGTCTAAAGCTTCTATGAGTGTCTGCCCTTGTGTGTGTGTGTGAGGGAGGGATGGTTAGGGGGGGTAGATGGTGTGTGTGCGTGTGTGTGTGTGTGTGTGTGTGTGTGTGTGTGTGTGTGTGTGTGTGTGTGTGTGTGTGTATGTCTGTCTGTCTGTCTGTGTGTACTCACCTAATTGTCGTTGCAGTGGTCGATTCATAGCTCCTGTCTGCACCTCCTTGTTCTCGCTACTAGGTCCTCTCTCTCCCTGATCTGTGAGCTTTATCATATTTCTTCTTATAGGTATTTTGGGGCCTGCCTCCACTACATAATTTTCCAGACTATTCCACTTCCTGACAACTGTATGACCGAAGAAATACTTCCTAACATCCCTGTGACTCATCTGAGTCTTCAATTTCCAACTGTGACCCCATGTTGCTGTGTCCCATCTCTGGAACATCCTGTCTGTGTCCACCTTGTCAATTCCTCAAAGTATTTTATATGTCGTTATCATGTCCCCCCATCCTTCCAGTACTCGCAGGACATGCCCTTTAACTCCGGGAATAGTATTGTTGCAAACCTTTACACTGTCTCTAATTTCTTTACATGCTTGGCCAGGTGTTGATACCAAAGTGGTGTTGCATACTCCAATATCGGTCTGACGGACACGGTGTACAGAGTCCAGAACAATTCCTTACTGAGATGTCGG
Organism: Cherax quadricarinatus; assembly: GCF_038502225.1. Lineage (NCBI taxonomy): Eukaryota > Metazoa > Arthropoda > Malacostraca > Decapoda > Parastacidae > Cherax > Cherax quadricarinatus. The sequence continues at coordinate 73,377,808 of NC_091293.1, forward strand.
AATTCTATTCTTAGGTTTGCTAGGCATTCATATGCTGCAGCAGTTATTTGGTTGACATGCGGGTCAGGAGATATGTTCGGTATTATACTCAACCCAAGATCCTTTTCTTTGAGTGAGGTTTGTAGTCTTTGGCCCCCTAGATTATAGTCTGTCCGCACTCTTCTTTGCCTTTCTCCGATCTTCGTGACTTTGCACTTGGGTGTTGAGCTCCAGGAGCCAGTTGCTGGACCAGACCTGTAGCCTGTCCAGATCCCTTTATAGTCCTGCCTGATCCTCCTCCGAATAAATTTTCCTCATTAATTGCATATTGTCTGCAAACAGGGACACATCGGAGTCTATTCCTTCCGTTATGCCATGCACATATACCAAAAACAGCACCGGTCCTGGGAATGACCCCTGTGAAACCACACTCGTCACAGGCGCCCTGCTCTTGTTGGCTTTTTGGCCACCATGGCTAATGTTTCCACTGTTGCTGTTATTTTTCGTCATATTCTTGTATTGGTCTTTAGTTTAGTGGAGGGTTCTACATTACTGTTATTAGCATCTTGGGAACGCCTGTTTTAAGAGTGCCTGATACGAAGTCATCTGGTTCCTCTCTGTCTATTTCTCTCATCTACCGAAAACTCCAGTGGCTTCTGATAAGCAGTGTTTCCTCGATCTTTCCTCTAAATCTGATTTCCAGCTGGGAAAGTCACACCTGTTATCATCCCCTTTAGTTTTATCTCTGTGAGTACTGAAATATCTGGGTATTCCTCCACAGTTTGTTCGTGCCACTCATCTGAATTGGTGCACTATGTTTCCAGTTTCCTTTCCATTATTGTGTTCACATTACAGGTTCCTGAATTTCTGGTCCTTGCACTTGGGTCAGGGAATTGGAAGAGGTTGGTGTGGGTTGGGAGTATGGGAGGGGGGGTTACCTTGGAAGGGGTAAGGATCCTAGATGTAAATTGGGATCTTTGAGAAGATTGGGTGAAGGTTGGTTTTAGTGAGTGTATGGGTATGTGTGGGAGGTGTTTGTGTGTATGCATGTACTCACCTAATTCACCTAATTGTGGTTGCACGGGTTGAGACTCAGCTCCTGGCCCTACCTCTTCACTGATCACTATTGGGTCCTCCCTCTCCCTGCTCCATGAGCTTTATCATACCTCGTCTTAAAACTATGTATGGTTCCTGCCTCCACTACATCGCTTGCCAGACTATTCCACTTAATAACAACTCTGTGGTTGAAGAAATACTTCCTAACATCCCTTTGACTCATCTGAGTCTTCACCTTCCAATTGTGACCCCTTGTTTCTGTGTTCCATCTTTCGAACATCCTGTCTCTGTCCACCTTGTCTATTCCACGCAGTATTTTGCATGTCGTTATCATGTCTCCCCTGACCCTCCTGTCCTCCAGTGTCATCAGACCGATTTCCCTTAACCTTTCTTCATAAGACATTCCCATGGAACCAGCCTTGTTGTAAACCTTTGCACTTTCTCTAATTTCTTGACGTGTTTGGCCATGTGTGGGTTCCAAACTGGTGCTGCGTACTCCAGTATGGGCCTGACGTACACTGAGGTACCGGAACGCTATTCTCAAGTTTGCCAGATGAGCATAAGCCGCAGCGGTTATCTGGTTAATGTGTGTTTCTGGCGATGTACTCGGTATTATACTCACTCCTAGATCTTTCTCCTTGAGTGAGGTTTGCAGTCTTTGGCCTCCTATCCTATACTCTGTCTGCGGTCTTCTTTGCCCTTCACCGATCTTCATGACTTTGCATTTGGCGGGGTTAAAGTCTAGGAGCCAGTTGCTGGAACACGCATCCAGCCTGTCCAGGTCTCTTTGTAGACCTGTCTGGTCCGCATCTGATTTAATTCTCCTCATTAACTTCACATCATCTGCAAACAGGGACACTTCTGAGTCTATCCCTTCCGTCATGTCATTCACATATACCAAGAATAGCACTGGTCCCAGGACTGACCCCTGTGGGACCCCGCTCGTCACAGGCGCCCACTGTGATACCTCATCACGGACCATGACTCGCTGTTGCCTCCCTGTTAGGTATTCTCTGATCCATCGTACTGCACGTGTATGTGTGTTTGTGTAAGCGCTCGTGCGTGCGTGTGCACTCATGAGTGTGTGTGTGTCTATCTGTGTGTAGTATATGTGTGTGTATTATTCATGTGCATTTATGTGTATACTCTCATTAGCTGAGGTGTGTTTACCTATGTATAAATATATCATCAGAGACACCTACAGCAGTATTCACCGAGCTGGTGACTCCATACATCGCCTGTAAACACAGCCATAACTTGCTCCCATCACCCTCATCCACTCCCACACACCACGGGGCTCTTAACTGTTACAGTGTGGAACAATAACCTGTCGCCTATATAGACAATATTTCATTATTGCTAAATCTGTCAAATGGGTGACTGTTTAACAAGTCTTAAAGAGTGATTATCTGACTTAGATTTATCCATTACGCTCGGAGGGTCCCCATTTTCTATTTATGCACTGGAACACATTATGGCCTATATATCATTTTACCTTTATAGTAGGTTATAACTGGTTTCTATTATTGAGAGAGAACAGTTTACTCTAACTAAACGTAAACTAACATAATTTAACCTAATCTAAATAACGAAAATCGAAATATTTTCTGTAAATCGTATGTGAGAAATCCACATAGAATTTGCGAGGTTGGGCTGAGCACAAGAGCTGGAAGCGAGACACTAACTCGAGCAGAGAACTCAGCGTAACAGAGAGCACCCTGGGGAGCACGCAAAGGCGTCACAGAGCAAGACACACGTACCCCTGCTGCTTACATGAATGAGAAATATATATACGTGACGATGGTATCTCTCCTTTCATTTCCTGGGGATTTGTAGTTGGCGGTGCGCGGTGTTTTGGTATAGAAAGCGAGCGCACGCGTGTGTGTGTGTGTGTGTGTGCGCGTGTGTGCTTGTATTCACCTAATTGTACTCATCTAATTGTGGTTGCAGGGTTCAATTCATAGCTCCTGACCCAGCCTCTTTACTGGTCGCTATTAGATCTTCTCTCTCTCTCTATGCTCCATAAGCTTTATCAAACCTTGTCTTAAAACTATGTATGGTTCCTGCCTCCAATACGTCACTCTCCAGACTATTCCACTTCCTGCAACTCTGTGACTGAATAAATACTTCCAAAAATCCCTTTGACTAATCTTCGTCTTCAACTTCCAATTGCGACCCCTTGTTGCTGTGTCTCATCTCTGGAACATCCTGTCTTTGTCCATCTTCTCAATTCCTCGCAATATTTTATGTTGTTATCATGTCTTCTCTAACCTTCCTCTCATCCAGTGCCGTCAGGCAGATTTCCCTTAACCTCTCCTCGTAGGACATGCCCCTGAGCTCCGGGACTAGTCTTGTTGTAATCCTTTGCACTTTCTCTTTTTCTTGATGTGCTTGACAAGGCGTGAGCTACAAACTGGTGTTGCTGTGTTAGTTACCATTTTGTCCTAGGCACATGTCGATTAGACACTAGGCCTGTTGTGTGTGTGTGTGTGTGTGTGTGTGTGTGTGTGTGTGTGTGTGTGTGTGTGTGTGTGTGTGTGTGTGTGTGTGTGTGTGTGTGTGTGTGTGGTGTGTGTGTGTGTGTGTGTGTGTGTGTGTGTGTGTGTGTGTGTGTGTACTCACCTAGTTGTACTCACCTAGTTGAGGTTGCAGGGGTCGAGTCCAAGCTCCTGGTCCCGCCTCTTCACTGGTCGCTACTAGGTCAATCTCCCTGAACCGTGAGCTTTATCATACCTCTGTTTAAGGCTATGTATGGATCCTGCCTCCACTACATCACTTCCCAAACTATTCCACTTCCTGACTACTCTGTGGCTGAAGAAATACTTCCTAACATCCCTGAGATTCATCTGTGTCTTCAACTTCCAACTGAGTCCTCTTGTTACTGTGTCCAATCTTTGGAACATCCTGTCTTTGTCCACCATGTCAATTCTTCTCAGCATTCTGTATGTCGTTATCATGTCCCCCCTATCTCTTCTGTCCTCCAGTGTCGTCAGGTTAATTTCCCTTAACCTCTCCTCGTAGGACATACCTCTTAGCTCTGGGACTAGTCTTGTTGCACTTTCTCTAGTTTCTTTACGTGCTTGGCTAGGTGTGGGTTCCAGACCGGTGCAGCATACCCCGATATGGGCCTAACGTACACGGTGTACAGGGTCCTGAACGATTCCTTATTAAGATGTCGGAATGCTGTTCTGAGGTTTGCTAGGCGCCCATATGCTGCAGCAGTTATTTGGTTGATGTGCACTTCAGGAGATGTGCCTGGTGTTATACTCACCCCAAGATCTTTTTCCTTGAGTGATGTTTGTAGTTTCTGGCTCCCTAGACTCTATTCCGTCTTCTGTCTTCTTTGCCCTTCCCCAGTCTTCATGACTTTGCACTTGGTGGGGTTGAACTTCAGGAGCCAATTGCTGGACCAGGTCTGCAGCCTGTCCATTAATTATTGTGTGTGTGTGTGTGTGTGTGTGTGTGTGTGTGTGTGTGTGTGTGTGTGTGTGTGTGTGTGTGTGTGTGTGTGTGTGTTTGTGTGTGTGTGTGTGTGTGTGTGTGTGTGTGTGTGTGTGTGTGCGTGCATGTGTGTGTGTGTTTGTGTGTGTACTCACCTAGTTGAGGTTGCGGGGGTCGAGTCCAAGCACCTGGCCCCGCCTCTTCACTGATCGCTACTAGGTCACTCTCCCTGAACCGTGAGCTTTATCATACCTCTGCTTAAAGCTATGTATGGATCCTGCCTCCACTACATCGCTTCCCAAACTATTCCACTTACTAACTACTCTGTGGCTGAAGAAATACTTCCTAACATCCCTGTGATTCATCTGTGTCTTCAACTTCCAACTGTGTCCCCTTGTTACTGTGTCCAATCTCTGGAACATCCTGTCTTTGTCCACCTTGTCAATTCCTCTCAGTATTTTGTATGTCGTTATCATGTCCCCCCTATCTCTCCTGTCCTCCAGTGTCGTCAGGTTGATTTCCCTTAACCTCTCCTCGTAGGACATACCTCTTAGCTCTGGGACTAGTCTTGTTGCAAACCTTTGCACTTTCTCTAGTTTCTTTACGTGCTTGGCTAGGTGTGGGTTCCAAACTGGTGCCGCATACTCCAATATGGGCCTAACGTACACGGTGTACAGGGTCCTGAACGATTCCTTATTAAGATGTCGGAATGCTGTTCTGAGGTTTGCTATTCGCCCATATGCTGCAGCAGTTATTTGGTTGATGTGCGCTTCAGGAGATGTGCCTCGTGTTATACTCACCCCAAGATCTTTTTCCTTGAGTGAGGTTTGTAGTCTCTGGCCCCCTGAACTGTACTCCGTATCCGGTCGTCTTTGCCCTTCCCCCAGTCTTCATGACTTTGCACATGGTGGGATTGAACTCCAGGAGCCAATTGCTGAACCAGGTCTGCAGCCTGTCCAGATCCCTTTGTAGTTCTGCCTGGTCTTCGATCGAGTGAATTCTCATCAACTTCACGTCATCTGCAAACAGGACACCTCAGAGTCTATTCCTTCCGTCATGTCGTTCACAAATACCAGAAACAGTACTGGTCCTAGGACTGGCCCCTGTGGGACCCCGCTGGTCACAGGTGCCCACTCTGACACCTCGCCACGTACCATGACTCGCTGCTGTCTTCCTGACAAGTATTCCCTGATCCATTGTAGTGCCTTCCCTGTTATCCCTGCTAGGTCCTCCAGTTTTTGCACCAATCTCTTGTGTGGAACTGTGTCAAACGCCTTCTTGCAGTCCAAGAATATGCAGTCCACCCACCCCTCTCTCTCTTGTCTTACTGCTGTCACCATGTCATAGAACTCCAGTAGGTTTGTGACACAGGATTTCCCGTCCCTGAAACCATGTTGGCTGCTGTTGATGAGATCATGCCTTTCTAGGTGTTCCACCACTCTTCTCCTGATAATCTTCTCCATGATTTTGCATACTATACATGTCAGTGACACTGGTCTGTAGTTTAATGCTTCATGTCTGTCTCCTTTTTTAAAGATTGGGACTACATTTGCTGTCTTCTATGCCTCAGGCAATCTCCCTGTTTCGATAGATGTATTGAATATTGTTGATAGGGGTACACATAGCGCCTCTGCTCCCTCTCTCAATACCCATGGGGAGATGTTATCTGGCCCCATTGCCTTTGAGGTATCTAGCTCACTCAGAAGCCTCTTCACTTCTTCCTCGGTTGTGTGTACTGTGTCCAGCACATGGTGGTGTGCCCCACCTCTCCGTCTTAGATCTGGAGTCCCTTCTGTCTCCTCTGTGAACACTTCTTTGAATCTCTTGTTGAGTTCCTCACATACTTCACGGTCATTTCTTGTTGTCTCTCCTCCTTCCTTCCTTAGCCTGTGTGTCTGTGTGTGTGTGTGTGTGTGTGTGTGTGTGTGTGTGTGTGTGTGTGTGTGTGTGTGTGTGTGTAACATTATTACACCATCTCGCTAAGTAATATCAAGGAAGCAGAAGCCTGTTGAAAGAGGTAGAGGTATCACGTGACGACTCACCCAGCAACTCTAAATTAATAACTGTTAAATTTAATAAGAATGAAATTTCCTTCGAGCATACACTGAAGCCATACTTATGGGTCATTCAACGTTGTTATACCCGAAATTTGATCAAAAATTTGCGGATGAGTTGATGCACAAGAGGCAAAACTGCTTTTCTTGTAATTAATAATTAATACCAAGTTTACTAATATACAATAATCAATCCCCAGTATGAATATGTGTTCCTATTTAGCAATAAATATGAACAGTTCCCGTATTAGAAAAATGAAAGATAAATGCTTCTCTGTACAAGAAAATAAAGGAACAAGATTATAAAATAAATGCTATTATTCTTCTATTTATTAATAAACATGTACAGTTAGGAAGGTACAGGTACACAGAAGTAACGCAACCAACAAAATGTAACGAGTCTGGGTAAGATGGAGGTATCGTAAATGACAGTTACCAGTCTCGCGAGTGAAGCACTTGTTTACGTATGTGTAGCTTGAGGTGTGTTAATGCTCTTAAACGATCTGATTGCACCAGGAGAGTCCGTGCTAAGGAGATAAGTAATAATCAGGTATAACCTAACGATAAGAGGATTCTTACCACACCGATAGGATACAGCGTCTGCTGCCTTCGAAATGGCTGCTCCACTCAACGAGGCAGACACTTCACTGGAAAACTTAGTACCATCAGTACTGAAGAACTAGGATGTCAAAGGAGACAGAAACTCCCAGGAGCATCGACTGAAACGTTAGAACCTTGGAACGCTGAAAGTGACTTCAGAAAGCAGAACGGCGATGGGAACAAGAAAATCACAATTCCAACCTTACTTCCTTGGCAAGCTACCGTCCTTCCTTGTGTGTGTAAGGGAGGGAGAGAGAGAGGGGAGGGGGAGACAGTGGCGAAGGGGGAGTGAGAAGGGGAGGGGGAAAAGAGGGAAATAAAGGAGAGAGCGAGGGAGAGGTAAAGGGGCAGAGAGAATGGGAAATGGAGGGAAGGGGGAAAAGGAGGAGGAGCGGGGAGAGAGTGCTGGGAGTAGGGGAGGGAGAATGAGGGAGAGAGTTAGAGAGAGGTGGGGATTGTGTGGGGGAGGGTGTGTGTGGGGCGTATGTGTGTTTGGGAATGTGTGTGTGTGTGTGTGTGTCTGTGCGGGTGGGAATGTGTGTGTGGATCTATATGAGTGTGGATTTATTGAGTGTATGAAAAATAGTGGGTGGGAGTGTGTGTTGGGGTGTATCAGTGTGTATGTGCGGTTTGCATCTTACACGTAGTCTGCTGTGCTTGTCTGACCTGACCTGACTCACACCCACCGACTAGCTGTGCCTTCTATGCTTATCCTTCTTCATAAAGGCTCTAATAGACATCTGTCTGCCCCTCTGGTTCTGTTTTGAATTACCAATTACTATTCGCTATTGAGTATTTATTAGCCTATCATGCTAGCTAAGTGGAATTGTTCACAAACAGCTTGGTGGTTACCTGGAAATCCGATTTTCTAAAACCACGCATAGGTGAAATACTTGCGATTCAGCCTGTAACAGTCTGTAGCAGCCTGTAGATTGTCCAACTCGTTGTGATATCCTGGCATATCTCCACCTCCGTTTCTTTTCTCCATAAAATATATTCCTATTTACTGTGCTTCTTTCACTGGTCACACACTGATTTCACTTTATTATTTTTAATGGGTGACATATGGCAACATCGCCTGCACCACACTAGGTCTACCATCTCTGACTTGAGCCACCAAATATCACTTTCAAGTTCACTTATAAAATTGTGGCTCAGGGCAACTTGTAAATCACTTCAAGGGTTGTTCACTTTTCTAAGATACTTAAATGACCCCTGCAGTAACCTTGGGTAGCCCACTAAACCTAAAACTTCACAGAGCACTAAGGTTGTGACTCGCGCACTCGTGGTCCCTACTGTGTCTATGTGTGTACTCACCGAGATGTGCGAGCGGATTCGAAACCTAGAAATTCTGGCCGTCTCCTTGACTGCTTTGATCGTCATCACTGACTTCTGGCTTTTTGAGTCTTATATCTGTTCTTAGTACATGTACTGCGTAACTCAAGTCATTCCACTGTTCAACCACCCTGAGATTAAAGAAATTCTTCCTTACATCTCATCTATATTTCCAGTTTCCATATGTGTTACCGTAATTCCGGTCCTATCAATACAATCTGTGTGCATCAATCTACCTTATCAATTCCTATTAACATTTTGTATGTAGCAATCGTGCTTCCCTTCTCTTCTCCACTGCCTCTCTCGTCCTTGTGTCTTCTAAGGTTGTCACGTTCACTTTTTTTCAGTTTTCGCTACAGTGAATTCCTCTGAGTTCTGGTATTAGCCTGGTGGCAAAACTTAAAACTTTTCGAGTTACTGTACATGCTCAACCAAGTGAGGGCTCCATGCTGGGGCTACATACTCAGTGACTGACCCAACATATATCTTAAATAAGGTTCTGGAAGATTCTTTAAACACGTTAATGGACGCTATTCATATTGGCGTTATATTAATTCCAGATCCTTTTCACTCTGATATTTACAGTTTCTCTTCACCTATGTTGTACTCTGTGTCCAGCGTGCGTTCACCTTCAGTTTGCATGACCTTGCATTTATTTGGGTTTTACCGCTTCTCTAACCTGTTGAGCTCTCCTTGGAGATTATCATTGTCCAATCTTGTTCTTTTTATTCTCGTTAGTTTTACCAATAGGTTATTCACTTATATGAGGAACGTTACTGATTCTGGTACTGATTCTGCTGAAATCCACTCGTCACTCTCTCATTCTCCCTTAGTGTTACTGTCTTTTTCTTTTATTTTTTTTTTTTACACAGGGTTTGACAAGGTTAAGGATCCCTAGCTTTATTGACAAGCTATTTACAGGTTAAGGATTCCTAACTTTATTGGCAAGCTAAGAGCTGTTACCTACATCAGCTCATTTGAAAGCATTTTAATTGTTATGAGACATACAAGTAGGGAACAGGATGAAATTGGAGCCATCTGTGGGCCAGCATTTTTCCTTCTGTCATTCAGGTACTCTTTGATTTAGTGAAGCATGCATATTCCTCTAATTTCTAAACTAATTTCTGGTGAGGTGTGGTGGAGTGTGGTGGAGTGTGGAGTGTGGTGCAGTGTGGTGTGGTGTAGTGTGGTGTAGTGTGGAGTGTGGTGGAGTGTGGTGTAGTGTGGAGTGTGGTGGAGTGTGGTGTAGTGTGGAGTGTGGTGGAGTAAGGCGACAAATGCTTAAATGCAGTCCAAGAACATCCAATCTTCCCAGCCCTTTTTTCTTGTTTGTTCTCCGTGATTTTGTCGTTGAACTCCTTGAAATTTGTAATACTTGATTTTCAATCCACGAAGTCATGTTGGTTTTCTGTAAGGCATCTTCTCTCCAAGTGTTCCACTTTCCCTTTTCTTACTATCTTCTCCAAAACTCATTGGTATGCATGTTAAAGATACCAGTGTGTAGTTCAGTGCCTCTTGCCTGTCCCATATTTGCAGTTGCTCAGCTTTCTTCACACATATCCTGAATGGAGAGATTTGTTTAATACCTTAACTGTTTAGTCACACAGTCTCACTGATTTTGTTGCATCAAGCTCTCTTAGAAGGTCCATCACTTCTTTTGCTGTGCTGATGCTTTCCAGCAAGCACCTGTTGACCTGATTGGTGCTTGGACAACAGTACATTCTGATAACTCTCCAATTTCTTCTGTGAATATTTTACCAAGCTCTTCGCATACTTCTGTTATTCTCCATCAGTGTCCCATCATTCTTCTTCAGCTTTATCATTTGGTCCTTTAATTTTGTCTTTTTTCTGATGTGTCTGTGGAATAACGTTGCTTCTGTTTTGGTCGTGGATGCTATGTCATTTTCAAAATGACTCGGTTTTTAGTCTAATATCGGTGTATTTATTACCGGCACTCCTGTTTGTTTCCTGGTTTGATTTGTTCTATATTTCTTTCAAGCCTTCTTGCTTCTTCCCTTGGCTTTTCTGCGTTCCTGATTAAACTATTGGCTTTCTTTGTTCTTCGTATTTCTTTTGTTCTTCTTTGGTACAAATCCTTCATTTGCCTCTTGACACTTTGTATTTTCTACCTCCATCCTTTCTTGAATGTTTCTCATTCCACCATAGTCTCCTTCCCCTCTATTGTAGTCTTTTTTTGTTTCTCAATCCCTCCATTTCATTCCCCATTTTTATTTTTTACCAGGTACTCAAAACTTAGCACCACATGACAGCTAGCAGCTAGTGGTTCCACTTAAGTAATTTTAGCTAAGTTAGAATAATTTTGTACAAAATTCAGGTCTAAGCTCGCTAGCTCATCTCCTGCCCTCACTCTTGTCGTTGCTTTCACATTTTATCTAAGAAAATTCTTTACTGTTTCCATGAGATATGATCTCCATGTCTCTGGGCTTCTCTGGAGTCCCGCTTTTTCTAATCTCTTTGTGGCAGATAAGCTTTGTTTCTTATTACTTTCTCTTCCACCGTCTGCATTATGTGAATCATTGTCCTGATCTTTTAATGTTTGGTGGTGTGCTATATCATTACCACTTTCATTTTTAAATCTTTGGATATTATAGTACCTGATTTATAATCCCTGAAATCCCTTATGTTCAGGTTTCCTAGTTCCTCAAATCTCCAGTGGTTTAATACACAAATAACCCGCACATAAAAGAGAGAAGCTTACGACGACGTTTCGGTCCGACTTGGACCATTGACATTGACTTTGTCAATGGTCCAAGTCGGACCGAAACGTCGTCGTAAGCTTCTCTCTTTTATGTGCGAGTTATTTGTGTATTGTTCCAGTCACGGTATTGTGCCTTTTTGTTATTTAATCTCCAGTGGTTTCTGACCCTCAGTGGTATCTTGCTGAAGTATCTCTTACACATAAAATTCGTATAATGAAATTTAGTCCTGGCTTTCTCTCTATCAGTTTCTTCCTTTCCCATTGCATTGTCAAATGATTTGTACTTCAGAACACTCGTGACTCGACCTGACATTTGTCTCCTTCTCCACTTGTTACCTCTTCACCTTTTCTATATTTCCATAGCCTTTCCTGTCTTTTCCCTATATGGGTTCCGTTCCATTAGGGTTTGTCCATCATGGGATTTTTTCCAACGCCAATGGGCCAGTAGCTCTCCTGCAGTGCTCCTGCAGTGTTCTATTGTTATCATGGACTATTTCTACTATTACTACTACTACTAGCATTGCTTCTTTACTAACACTACACTCTTCGTTGCTATTTTTTCCCATTTTTTCACGACCTCTGCTATTACTTCTTATTTCTACCTCTACCTCTACTACTAATACTACTACTACTACTACTTCTACTACTACTACTACTACTACTACTACTACTACTACTACTACTACTACTACTACTACTACTACTACTATTATTATTATTATTATTATTATTACTATTACTACTGCTACTACTACTCTCTCCTCATTTGCACCACAACGACGTCACAATTTTCATTCTCCTAAGTGCTGGTTATTCATTCATTCACACATATATTCCATGTTCATCATATCACACATAGTTGCCAGAAGGAAACAGTTTGGAGACAATCTCGGATAAATGAAATAATTTGCATCCGTCAGTCAAATTCCACTACTAATGAGCAGCTGAATGAACGTTCCCATTCCTTGGCTTTCTAATTAACTGTATTGATAACAGCAGTAAGACTACGGTGTTTATAAATAAACTTTGCAAAATAGAAGACTCAATAACATTGGAGGAACAATTCACTTCCATGCCACGATACCTGGGCTCGAACAATTCACAACTAACCCACAATACCATAACTGGAACAACAAAACTGCTGCTGGAACAATTCACAAGGTGGAACAATTACCAACTATCCCATAGTGCCGTGGCTGGAACAACTCACAACTAGACCATAGTACCATGACAGGCACAATTCACAACTACCTAACAGTACAGTGTCTAAAAGTTCACAACCTGCGATACCATGATTGGAAACAATTCACACCTATCCCACAATACCACAAATAGAGCACTGCACAACTAACCCAAATTACCGTGGATGAAACAACTCACAAGTAACCCACAATAACGTTTCCAAAACATATCACAACTAATCCATGATACTATTCAAGAAATGAGTCCCATAAAATCCATGATTCCATGACAGGAACATTTCACAACTAAGTTACGTTATTATGGCTGGAAAAATTCACAAGTATCAGATAATACCGTAGCTAGAAAAAAATATAACTAATTTATGATATCGATGCTACAGTTCATATCTGTTCCACAATACCGTGGGGGGAAAAAATCACAGATAAACTATAATACTATGGATGGTGGAACAATTCACAACTAACCCATAAATCCGTGGTGGCAAAATTTACAACTTGTCAAAATACTATGGCAGAAACAATTCACAACTGGTCCACAATATCGTCGATGGAACAAATCACAACAAATCACAATCCTTCAACATCTTGGCCGGAACATTACACATATAACGGGCAATGCCGTTGCTGGAACAGTTCACATCCAGCTCACAATACAGTTGCTGCAACAGCTCTCATCTAAACCAGAAACAAGAATTACGACTGAGTTTCGCTAGTCTCCAGCCATTATCAAGTTAGGAATTGAATTACCCTTATCCTTAATGTAATAATAATAATAATAATAATAATAATAATAATAATAATAATAATAATAATAATAATAATAATAATAATAATCATCGTAAGAAGAAGAGGAAGAGAAGAAAGAAGAAGAATGTTCCAGCAAAGACCGCACCGTCATATTTGTTTACCATAGCAATTCGTTCTGTTACTTGTGAAACTCAAGCCCTTGAGCGCATGTTTGCACCACTTTTCACGTCGCGAGAAACACACAGGAAACCCCCATAGTGCTTTTTATTTTTTTTTTTTTTTGTTTCTGAGGACACTTCGTGTGTAACAGTATGATACATATTCAGAGATCTTCATTAACAACGTCAATGATTCAGCTGGTTGTTTACGTGTCCAGAAAATATTTTGATGCATCATTACTTTCGTACCTGTATATATAGATGGCATGATGGAAGTTGGGAAAAGACAGAAGTTTGAATAAACACGGACACAGACACAGACACTAAGACACAGACAGACAGACAGACACACACACACACACACACACACACACACACACACACACACACACACACACACACACACACACACACACACACACACACACACACACACTCACACACACACACACAAACAAAGTTCAATAGAGAATGGAAAAAGTACAGAAGGCAGAGAACACACGAAAATAGGGAGATCAGTCGCAGAGCCAGGAACGAGTATGCACAGGTAAGGAGGGAGGCCCAGCGACAGTATGAAAATGACATAGCATCGAGAATCAAGACTGACCCGAAACTGTTGTATAGCCACATCAGGAGGAAGACAACAGTCAAAGACCAGGTGAACAGATTAAGGACAGAAGGTGGAGAACTCACAAGAAATGATCAGGAGGTATGTGAGGAGCTGAACAGGAGATTTAAGGAAGTTTTTACAGTAGAGACAGGAAGGGCTGTGGGAAGACAGCACAGAAGGGAACATCAAGAGGGAATATACCAACAAGTGTTGGATGACATACGAACAACTAAGGAGGAGGTGAAGAAGTTCTTAAGTGACCTTGACACCTCAAAGGCGATGGGACCGAACAACATCTCCCCATGGGTCCTTAGAGAAGGAGCAGAGATGCTGTGCGTGCCCCTAACCACAATCTTCAACACATCCCTTGAAACTGAGCAACTACCTGAGAAATGGAAGACAGCTAATGTAGTCCCCATATTTAAGAAAGGAAACAGAAACGAGGCGCTAAACTACTGACCTGTGTCTCTGACATGTATTGTGTGCAAAGTCATGGAGAAGATTATCAGGAGGAGAGTGGTCGAACACCTGGAAAGGAACATGATTATAAATGAAAACCCGCATGGGTTCATGGAAGGCAAATCTTGTATCACAAACCTCCTGGAGTTTTATGACAAGGTAACAGAAGTAAGACACGAGAGAGAGGGGTGGGTAGATTGCGTTTTCCTAGACTGCAGGAAGGCCTTTGACACAGTTCCCCACAAGAGATTAGTGCAGAAGCTGGAGGATCAGGCGCATGTAAAAGGGAAGGCACTGCAATGCATCAGGGAATACCTGACAGGGAGGCAGCAACGAGTCATGGTACGTGAAGAGGTATCACAGTGGGCGCCTGTTACGAGCAGGGTCCCACAGGGGTCAGTTCTAGGACCAGTGCTATTTTTGATATATATGAACGACATGATGGAAGGAATAGACTCTGAAGTGTCCCTGTTCGCAGATGATGTGAAGTTGATTAGAAGAATTAAATAGGACGAGGATGAGGCAGGACTGCAAAGAGACCTGGACAGGCTGGACATGTGGTCCAGTAACTGTCTTCTCGAATTCAACCCAGCCAAATGCAAAGTCATGAAGATTGGGAAGGGGCAAAGAAGACCGCAGACAGAGTATAGGCTAGGTAGACAAAGACTACAGACATCACTCAGGGAGAAAGACTTTGGGGTGACCATAACACCGAGCACATCACCGGAGGCACACATCAACCAAATGACTGCTGCAGCATACGGGCGCCTGGCAAACCTGAGAATAGCGTTCCGATACCTTAATAAGGAATCGTTCAAGACACTGTACACTGTGTATGTTAGGCCCATACTGGAGTATGCAGCACCAGTCTGGAACCCACACCTGGTCAAGCACGTCAAGAAGTTAGAGAAAGTACAAAGGTTTGCAACAAGGCTAGTCCCAGAGCTCAAGGGAATGTCGTACGAGGAAAGGTTAAGGGAAATCGGACTGACGACACTGGAGGACAGAAGGGCCAGGGGAGACATGATAACGACATACAAGATACTGCGGGGAATAGACAAGGTGGACTGAGATAGGATGTTCCAGAGAAGGGACACAGGGACAAGGGGTCACAACTGGAAGCTGAAGACTCAGACGAGTCACAAGGACGTTAGGAAGTATTTCTTCAGTCATAGAGTTTTCAGGAAGTGGAATAGCCTAGCAACTGAAGTAGTGGAGGCAGGAACCATACATAGTTTTAAGAAGAGGTATGATACAGCTCAGGAAGCAGAGAGAGAGAGGACCTAGTAGCGATCAGTGAAGAGGCGGGGCCAGGAGCTGAGTCTCGACCCCTGCAACCACAATTAGGTGAGTACAATTAGGTGAGTACACACACACATACATAGTCATACACATATATAGCTGCACACAAATAAGACAAGGTAACCAGAGTCAGTGAAGTGAGTAGAAGTTGAAAAATAACCTTCACTATTTTGAAGCGAATGGTGAAAGTATAGGCTGAGGCAATGGTTGTTTATATATATATGTCGTGCCGAATAGGTAAAACTTGTGATTCTGGCTTAAATAGCAACACTCTTCTTGCCGAATTAGGAAAGCAAAAATTTGTGTATGCAATACACAAAAAATATATTTCATTGTGTTTGTTTATTATTAAATTATTGGAAACTTATCTAAAATATATTTAGTTAGATCAAGATAAAATTAAATTGCGCTTGTTATAATAAGGTTAGGCGAGTTTTCTAAGGTTCTTTTGGTACAAAATTATTAATTTTTACATTAACATAAATGAAAAAAATATACCTTTAAACATATACGAGAAAATTTAAGAAAGGACATAATTTTAAATGATTTTTTTTTAATTGACCAGTATTACCTATTCGTCAGGTTGGTTGATGAGTTTGGTATGGTATATAAAACAAATAAAAGTGAATATAGGAAAGAGTAAGGTGATGAGGATAACAAAAAATTAGGTAACTGAAGACTGGATGTCACATTGGAGGGAGAGAGTATGGAGGAGGTGGATGTGTTCAGATATCTGTGAGTAGCTGTATCAGTAGATGGGTCTATGGAGCATGAGGTGAATCATAGAATTAACGACGGAAAAAGGTGAGTGGTGCACTGAGTCTGTGGAGACAGAGAACTTTATCCATGAAAGTAAAGAAGGGAATGTTTGAAAGTATAGTTATATAAACGCTCTTCTATGGGTGTGAAGCATGGGTGGTGAATGCTGCAGCGAGGAGAAGGCTGGAGGCAGAGGAGATGTTATGTCTGAGGGCAATGTGTGGTGTGAATATAATGTAGAGAATTCGTAGTTTGGAAATTAGGAGGAGGTGCGTGATTAATAAAACTATTATCCAGAGGCCTGAGGAGGGGTTATTGAGATGGTTTGGACATATAGAGAGGAAGAAACGAGATAGAATGACTTCGAGAGTGTACAAATCTATAGTGGAGGGAAGGAGGGGTAGGGGTCGGCCTAGGAAACGTTGGAGGGAGGGGGTAAAGGAGGTTTCGTGTGCCAGGGGCTTGGACTTCTAGCTAGCGTGTGTGAGCGTGTTAGGAGCGAATGGAGACAAATGCTTTTTAGGACTTGACGTGCTGCTTGTAAGCAAGGTAACATTTATGAAGGGGTTCAGGGAAACCGGCAGGCCGGACTTGATTCCTAGAGATGGGAAGTACAGTGCCTGCACTCTGATGGAGGGGTGTTAATGTTGCAGTTTTATGACTGTTGTGTAAGCGCACCTCTGGCAAGACAGTGATGGAGTGAGTGATGATGAAAGTTTTCCTTTCTCGGGCCACCCTGCCTTGGTGGGAAACTGCCGATGTGTTAATAATAAATAAATAAATAAATAAATATATATATATATATATATATATATATATATATATATATATATATATATATATATATATATATATATATATATATATATACACACACACATGAGAGATTTTAACCATCCGATTAATTTTCAAAAGAGCCAGAAAGTTGTATCAAGCAAGTCAGTGGTCGTCAGGGATAAAATAGAATCAATGTTTCATAAAAAGCTGTTTTGAAGATAATATGAATATTTATTTTAGTTTTTTATAAATTCGATTCATTTATAGTTCATAAAATTTAGGGAGAATTTAATGATATATTAGGCAAATAAACAGTGTTAATGCTTGAGTAGAGTATCAGTTGTATTTCATAGAGTCGGGTGTTGTGATGCGACTCCGACGTGTAGTCTTGCCCTTATATGCCTTTCTGTTGATGTTATATTTTTATAGTTCCTTGATATATATATATATATACATATATATATATATATATATATATATATATATATATATATATATATATATATATATATATATATATATATATATATATATATATACACATATATCAATAACAACACTGCGACTAGCCGATGATTCGAACCCATGTTGTGTTGGCCCACCTCATGGTGAGCGAAAATCTCATGACGCTCTAACCCACAGGACCACTCAATCCTACAAGAATCAAGCACCCAGCACAGCTAAGTATTTTACCTTGATCCCAGGACATACGGTGGTGTGGGTGCCTCTGAGCAATTTCATTCTAATCCCCGTTTGGTGTACTACCTTTCATGAGCATTATTTTATATTATTGTAAAGACTAACGAGAGTTAGAGAGTTATGTGATTTTCTCTCACCAAGAGGCGGGCCAAAACGACATGGGTTCGAATCCTCGGCTAGTCGCAGTGTTGTTATTGATTCAATACCACTCGTTCGTGGTTACAAAAAATATTAAATACTGCTCGTGAAGGCTAGTTGGATTAGGCAAATTAAATTGCTCTTGTTAAAATAAGGTTAGGTAAATTTCTAAGATTATTTTGGTACCTAATTATCAATTTTTGCACTAACATAAATGAAAAAATATATATATCTTTAAACGTATAGGAGAAAATTTTAGAAAGGACTTAATTTAAAATGAGTTCTTGCTAACTGACCAATTTTACCTATTCGGCACGACATATATATGTATGTATTTAAAAAAATTCAAGTTGCACGCATTTAATTACCACTTATAATGAGGCATTATGAAAATTATTCGGAAAAAACAGAGGCAGCCACCTAAATTATTATACATTTTAGCATGAATAATTGCTGAAATAATTGCATGCGATTTTAATGTTTACATTTCAGGATAAAAGTTACCAGTAGTTTTGAGTATTTTTTTAGTGTACAATACATATAATAATAGCAGAAATAAGGCTGGTATTGATTTTTTTTTGTTTGGTTAATTTGTAATTTCTTCACATATTCGTTTGGTTACGTATGTTTCTGTGGTGACGGACTCAGGAAGTTCTCATCGCGGGTGGTGAAGTTCTCAAAAAGTTCTCGGTCTGGGTGGTGACGGACTCAGGAAGTTCTCGGTCTCGGTGGTGACGATGTAACACCAAACTTTTCTTCCCACCGACTAACACCAGGAATAAATTATTTAGTGTCTATTGTCAGCTGCATACTATGCAATTTTTACACTTACCTGGAGAATACCTGGAGGGGGTTTCGGGGGTCAACGCCCCCGCGGCCCGTTCTGTGATGAGGCCTCCGTGGCCAGGTTGAGGTTGAATTACACAGTATTTTGTGTCTCCCACAGAGCATGGAGGCTCTTCAACCTTGCAATGGAAACTAATGAGATCTTCGACAATTTCTTCCCTAAAATGCAATTCGAAGAACTAATTCGATTTAAAAATAAATGATTATTTTTGATGAATCATTTATCAACTTCTCGGCTTTTGAAAACCACTTATACAAATAGTTATTTAATTTTTTTACGAAACATAACCATAATGTTAATTCCGTTACGTATCTGTTTAATACATAACCTCCTTTAATGACATCAGGTTCCTTTCTAGATTATTGCTCTCATTTTATCAAAACCTCTGGTGGTCCCAGAACCAAGTGGAATGCGACACGACACTCTAAAGCGCTTCCAGAGAGTCATAACCTAGCAGATATTTCAAAGAAATTCACAATACTTATATGTACATATGGTTTTCTTAAAAATTTGAAAGTGAAGAGTAATTTTATTTAAATGAAATAGTTTTTATATAAAAGTTAAGAATTATATATAAAAGTTAGGAGAACAAGCTTCTCAGCTTCAAAAGTTCGTCGATTGAACGAAGCACCGACCTATCTTGTCTTTAACACAGAGTTCTGTACTCTCCTAGTCATCCTATTTTGCTTTATCCTCTCTATATTCAAATCACCTCTACTTCTCATCCTCCTCTCTTTGAACATTACTTCTTGAAACCCCACATCTTCTCCTACTCTCCAAGCTGCTAATTCTTTGCATAATATTCACACCGCACCCATATAACAATGTCGATACCCTTAACGTCTTTATGGATAAGGTTCTATGTCTCGGTGCACCATCCACCTTTTTTTTTCTCATTTATGTGGTTCACTTTACAGTATTGTGTAAATTAATTGGGAAAGGAGTACATTTTGTGTTTATCTCTTATGTCTTAATCTCCAGCTTAATTAATTTTGTTTGGGTTCTTTTCTTTTTAGAAGAGTTTGCTACCGACTTCTGGCAAACATCCAGCTGTGGTGTTACCCTGCAACTCTCGTCAATGCTACAACTGTTGTTCTGTAAGGCTATTCCAGCAAGCACACTCCGTGAGTGAATGAGATTTCGCCAAATTTTCCCCTTCAGTTTTTGATTACTGTTGAAATTCATGATGGATGTTACACCTAGGAAGCGTACAAGTATTGTAGCTCTTGGAAAATATACCGATTTGAGTATCAGACAGATCGCCGAAAATTTGAGCCTAGCAAAGTCAACTGTTGGCCGGATTCTGAAGAGAACTGGTGACACTGCTGATTGTGGACCGATGTGTCGAGGAAGATGTTGAAGAAAACGCAAGACAACGCCTCACGATGACAATGTTATCATAAGAAATAGTGTGAAAGATCCTAAGAATACCAGCAAAGATCTACAGAGAGATTTGGCTTCAGCTGGCATAAATGTTGATTCCTCAACTGTTCGACGAACGCTCCTTGAAGTTGGCAGAACTGCAGAAAGCCAGTAAAGAAACAATTATCGACAGCTGCTATGAAGAAAAACCCGGCTACGGTAGCCACTCGATTATACGGGATGGACGACAAATGATTGGAGAAAAATTATATTTTCAGTTGAGGTGCATTTTGAAGTGCTTAAGTACAGATCAGTGGTAGTGAGATGGGACAAAGGTGAAACTCTTCGGAATGATCACATTCAACAAGAGTTAAAACATCCACCTAAGAAGATGTTTGGGGTAGTTTTATTGCTAGAGGCCCTGGACTGCTTGTTATTGTAGAGGGAACGATGAACAGTGACAACAAATGCAAGACAATCCTGTCAATTCATTTGCTTCCCATTGTTGATAGAGGCTTTCTTGATAGAGAAGGCATTTTTCCAGCAGGATCTTGCTCCATGCCACACTTCCAGAAAAATGCTGATATTCTTCGAAGAGAGTGGGCCTGGAAACACTCCTGATTTCATACTAGTTGAGAATGCATGGGCTAACAGCTAATTGCTGTCATTATGAGCTGGTGCTACGACGAACAACTTGCCAAAATGTGTTTAACATTATTTGATTCTATGCCAAATTGTGTAGCAATCATTATAACCACAAAAGGGTAGTTCTGTCTATTGTTAAATAAATTATCTGTCATATTATTGCCGTGTATTTTTCATATAAACATCAATTAATATGCACACTACTGTATCTTTCATATATCCCTCTTCCGACAAGTCCACTTCCAAGTATCTGAACACATTTACTTCCTCTCTGTTTAAATTTTTGTTAATCTTATTACCCTGTTCTTTCTTATATTAACTCTTAGATTCCTTCTTTTACATATCCTCCCAGATTCGTCTACCAGCCTCTGCAGCTTCTCTTCAGAATCTTAACGTACCGCGTCATCGGCAAAAAGTAGCTATGATAATTCCATGTTGTATTAAATTCATCATCATTGAATCTTACCCCTCTTCCCAGTACCTAAGCGTTTGCTTCTTACACAACCACTTCTTTGTCTCTGATACTGTTATGTTCTGTGATATATGGATGTTATGTACTTTACACTGAGAATGTTGTGGTACATTAAGGTATGTTGTAGTGATAAATAGTGGTGAAACAACAATTACAGAGAGGAACTACTGAGAGGTGTTGCTTGTTTCATACAGGCAACACCTCTCAATAACTTTCCTTCCTGCAAGTGTGTCGCTGTATAACTCTTGTCGGTTTAGCGCTTTCTTTGATTACACTACTTCTACTCTGTAGGTTAGGTTAGGTAAGATTCGTCAGGACATAGGACAAGTGTTTCCTGACGCGGGTCTTGGTCAGATGATAACCCGCCTTTGGACCTTTTGGTCATCTGACCGAGGCCTTCCGCTGGCTTACCGGTCCACCCCTTTAAAAATTATGGTCATTTATAACTATTGTTATTATTCTACATTGTAAGTGTGTTTCACCATCCTATGTTTCGTGAGGTATTTCAAGTCTATATGCTATACGAGAGTTATAAAGGTTGTATGAGACTGTTTCACCACCAGTCAAGAACACTTGAGTCTTGAAATAGTGTTTAATTTAAACCCTCAGCATATATACACAGAGAGACATGCACCTCTACAGTGTATGTATACTGTCACTTATTACAAGTATTGTTTGTTAGACTTTTGTATGTATTTTATTAAAGGATTTTTTAAAGTGTTAATGATTTTTATTACTATTTTTAATATTCTCCATACATTTTTTTTTTTTCTTCTTCTTCTTCTTCTTCTTCTTCTTCTTCTATACCATCTTATCTTCTTCATTTTCGTCACCATCTGCCTCAGTCTTGGTATGATTTTTTTTTGTGTCAAAATAAATACATACAACTTTTAAATACGTTTAAAAATTGAGAAATCATTTAAAAGTTATTCCCAAATGGAAGATTGTTAAGTTCATTTACTATGATCTGAACGATGGTTAGTCAGGCCGTTGTCCACCTAGATATTATCAAGAATATATTACAGCCTAAACATTGAGACTAAAGTAAACATGAATTAGTGTTTCACAACATTCATGGTCTTAACATTTGGGAATCTTTATTGTGCAGGAAAGATTTCGTCAACCATTGGCTTCATAGGTCAAATACAAGGAAGAAACTAATGGTGTGGGAGAGTGCAGATAGGCTCATGAGAATGTCTACGTATGTCAGTGAGTATCTGGTTCGTGACGTGGAGTTGGGCGTGAGATGCGTCTGCGGTAGTATAATATTTGAGCTTATAAATTACTGTTAAAGGAGCTGATTACTAGGGTTGTATGCCTATGTACTTATGTCTGAGTGTATGTGTACCCACCTATTTGTGGTTGCAGGGGTCGATTCACAGCTCCTGGCCCCCCTTCTTGCTGATCGCTTCTAGGTCCACTCTCTCCCGCTCAATGAGCATTATCGTACTACTTCTTAAAGCTATGCATGGATCGTGCCTCCACTGCACCACTCTCCAGACTATCCACTTCCTAACAACTTTATGACTGAAGAAATACTCCCTTACATCCCTGAGAGTCATTTGAGTCTTCAACTTCCAGTTGTGATCCCCTGTTGCTGTGTCCCATCTCTGCAGCATCCTGTCTCTGTCCACCTTGTCAATTCCTCTCAGTATTTTATGTTATCATGTCCCTTCCCTCTCTCTCCTTTCCTCTGGTGTCGTCACGTCGATTTCCCTTAAACTCTCTTCGTAGGACATGCCCCTTAGCTCCGAGACTAATCTCGTTGCAAACCTTTGCACTTTCTCTAATTTCTTGACGTGTTTAACCAGGTGTAGGTTCCGGACTAGTGCTGCATAGTCCATCATGGGCCTGACGTACACGGTGTACAGAGTCATGAACGATTCCTTACTGAAGTGTCGGAATGCTATTCTTAGATTTACTAATTGCCCAAATGCTTGAGCAGTTATTTGGTTGATGTGCACTTCAGGAGTTGTGCTTGGTATTACACTCACCCAAAGATCCTTTTCATCGAGTGAGGTTTGCAGTCTTTAGCCCCCTAAACTGTACTCTGTAGTCTTTTTTGCCCTTCCCAGATCTTCATGACATTGCACTTGGTGGGGTTAAACTCTAGGAGCCAGTTGCTGGACCAGGCTTTCAGCCTGTCCAGATCCCTTTGTTGTCCTGCCTGATCCTCTTCCGACTGAATTATCCTCATTAGTTTTACATCGTCTGCAAACAGGGACACTTCTGAGTCTAACCCTTCCATCATGTTATTCACATATACCAGAAACACCACCGGTCCTAGGACTGACCCCTTTTCAACCCCACTCGTCACAGGCGCCCACCATGACACCTTGTCACGTAACATGACTCACTGTTGCCTACTTGTCAGGTATTCTCTGTTATACCTTTTATAGCTGCCTGGTCCTTCAAATTTTGCACTAATCTCTTGTGTGGAACTGTGTCAAAAGCCTTCTTACAGTCAAATGAAATGCTGTCTACCCATCCCTCTCTCTCTCTCTTGTCTTACTACCGTCACCTTGTCATAGAACAGTAGGTTTGTGATACATGATTACCCTTCCCTGAATCATACTGTTTGCTTTGAATAAGCTCATTCTTTTCTAGGTGCTCCACCATTCTTCTCCTGATAATCTTCTCCATGATTTTGCGTACAATACATGTCAGTAACACTGGTTGGTAGTTTAATGCTGTCTCCTTAAAAATTGGGACTATATTTGCTGTCTTCCATACCTCAGGTAGTCGCCCTGTTTCGATAGATGTTTTGAATATTGTTGTTAGTGGAACACAGAGCACCTCTGCTCCCTCTCTTTTAGTACTCATGGAGTGATGTCGTCTGGCCCCATCGCCTTTAAGGTATCTAAATCATTTAGCAGCCTCTTCACCTCCTCCTCGGTTATATGTGTTGTGTCCAGCACTTGATGAAGTACCCTACCACGGTAAATACTTCTTTAAATCTTTTATTGTGCTCTTCCTGTCAGACTAGGCTTTCTCCTCTATGTCATTTTCGTTTTGCCGCTGGGCCTCCCTCCTTATCTGTGCATATTCATTTCTGGCTCTTCAACTAATCTCTTTATTCTCCTGGGTTCTTTGCCTTTCTATACTTCTTCCATTCTCTAGTCTGAGGTGCTCCTATTATATAGTCCCTTGCTTCTCCTCTGTCTCCCTTTGCCATCTCCTCAAAACTCCATTAGTTTTTGATGAGCAATGCAACTCCTCCATCCCCTCTATTCCTTTTGTCTTTCTTCAGGATCTGATATCTAGTTGGAAAGACAGCGTTTGTTATCATTCCTGTGAGCTTGGTCTTTGTGAGAGCTATGAAGTCTGGTGATGCTTCTGTGATTCTTTCATGTTACTCCTCCCACTTATACGATATTCCACCTTCAGTTTCCTCTTCAGCGCTGTATTCTGGGGGATTTGTGGGGCTGGGGGAGTGGGAGACCTGGCTGTGTGCTGTGAGGGTCTTCTGAATACAGTGCAATGGGGGATGTGAGTGTGGGGTGTGGTTTCTTTTGGGAGAATGTGTTTGGTTGGAGGGCTCTGTGGGTGGTTCTGTGGTTGTTTGTGCTTGCTGATCCACTCAACTCTGATTGTTCCCTACTTGCTCTAGCCTTCTCTCTCCTTCTTGATCCCATCATCTTTGTGTCCTCTCAGCTTCTGCCATTATATTCTCGTTCTGTCGCAATCTAGAAACAGTATGTTGCTGATTCCTTTAGCTGTGGTTTCTACTGCAGGATCATGTTCCACAATGTTTCTGACTTGAAAAATCACTTTGACTGGCCGAATACTTTCCTTTGAGTACCCCCTTATTCTCTGAAAGTTGATCAGCTCAATCATGTCCTCCTCTCCCATTTGTTTGATATTTTCAATCCTTTTGTTTTTCTCTCCGCCGTCTTTCATCAGCAGGGGACATGTCACCTGCTATAACTACCCCACCTTTCACCTACTGCTATCCCTGTGGCCAAAAGCACGCCCCTTTCATTCTTCAACAGTTCCTGGTAGCCTAATATAGCTTCAGTATAAGTCTCCTTCCTTTCCTTCGGACCCCTTGTTTAATATTGGTTTATCTGCTCCAGATACTAAGTTTCTTCTGGTCATTGGCCCTGTATATTGCTTCAGCATTTTTACTTCAGCTTCTAGTTCCTACGTCCTGGCTTCTGCAGCTTCAGCTCTCTTCTCCCACTTCTTCTCTGCTTCCATCTTGGATTCTGCAGCTTCATCTCTCGTCTCCCACCTCTTCTCTCCTTCGATTCTCCTAGCCATTCTCACGGAAAGCTCACCTAGCTTGCTTTCCCACTCTTGTTCCTTCCTTTTCCATGGCCCCTCTTTACATTCGTCCTTTCCAGGACCATCTTTCTCTATTCCCTTGAGTCTTCGGCTTTCCCTCTGGAGTCTCATTTTTTGTTGTTAATGAGCTAGCTTTACTGTGTGTGTGTGTGAGAGAGACAGAGAGAGAGAGAAAGAAAGAGAGAGAGAGAGAGAGAGAGAGAGAGAGAGAGAGAGAGAGAGAGAGAGAGAGAGAGAGAGAGAGAGAGAGAGAGAGAGAGAGAGAGAGAGGGAAAGAGAGAGAGAAAGGGAGGAGGGGAAGAGAAAGGGAGGGTGTGTGGGGCAGTGTGGTGGTCAGGGGGTGTCAAGTGTCAAGGGTCTTGTGTGTGAGGGGGGAGCGGGGATAGAGGCGAAGAGGGAGAAAGATGGGGAGAGGGAGAGAGAAAAGGGGAGAGGGAGAGAGAAAGGGAGAAAAGGGGGAGAAAGAGGGAGAAAGGGAGAAAAGGGGGAGAGGGAGAGAGAGAGAGAATGGGGGAGGGAGAGAGAGGCAAAGGGGAGACAGACAAATAGACACAGAGAGAGAGAGAGAGAGAGAGACAGAGACAGACAGACAGACAGACAGACAGACAGACAGGGAGAGAGAAGGGGAAACAGAGGGGGAGTGTGAGGGGGGAGAACGAGGAGAGAGAGTGGTGGGGAAGAGTGAATGGGGAGAGATATAAGGGAGGGAGGTCAGTTTACAGATAATGTGAATCCGTCTCTGTTTGTTTGTATACCTGTATGTGTGAGAATGAAAGAGAAAGGGAGAGAGAGAGAGAGAGAGAGAGAGAGAGAGAGAGAGAGAGAGAGAAGAATGGAGAGAATGGGGAGTGTGGGAAGAGAATGGGAAGAGGGTGAGGAGTGTCGGGAGAGACTGGGAAGTGTAGTGTGGGGAGAGTGGAGAGTGTGGGGAGAGTGGAGAGTGTGGGGAGAGAGTGGGGAGTATAAGGAAGGTGTGAAGAGAGTGTATGGGAAAAGTATGTGTGGGAGAGTGTGGGAAGTGTAGGAAGGGTGTGGGGAGAGTGTGTGGGGAGAGAGTGTGAGGAGTATGAGGAGAGTGTATGGAGAGTGTGAGGAGAGTGTGTGGAAAGTGTGGGGAGTGTGGGGATTGTAGGGAGAGAATGGAGAGTTTGGGAGTGTGTGTGTGTATGTGTGTGTGTATGTGTGTGTGTGTGTTTATATATATATATTAGTGTGTGTGTATTACTTCTATTTTGTAAAAACGTTTCATTTTCTAACTTCTTCTCTATTATCATTCCACCAATCGTTCTTCTTCCCTCCCGCACTCACTTTCATGTAACCACACACTTCTGCTGAACACTCTAACACTACATTTTTGAACCTATCCCATACATTAGCCTATCTGTCCTCCAGTAGCTGTTTGTATCTTACCCTAACTGCCTCCTTCTTTAGTTTATAAACATTCACCTCTCTTACCTGCTGCTTTCATTCTCCTCGTATTCCATCTAACTTTACTCTCACTGTAGCTACTACTAAAAAATGATCTGACGAATCTCTGGCCCCTCTATAAACATGCACATTCTGAAGTCTACCCAACAGTCTTTTATCTACCAATATATAGTTCATCAAACTACTGTCGTTAGGCTCTATATAATATTTTGTATACTTATTTATGTGTTTTTTTTTTCTTAAAATATATTTTACCTCTAACCAAACCCCTTTCTATACAAAGTTCAATCAAAGGCTCCCCATTATAGCCTTTAGGTCCCCTACCACAATTACTCTCTCACTTGGTTAAAAAATTCTTACACACTCACTAAACATCTCTCAAAATTTCTCTCTCTCTCTCCTCTACACTCCTCTCTTCTCCAGGTGCATGCACACTTATTATGACTCACTTTTTGCATCCGACCCTTATTTTAATCTACATAATCCTTGAATATATACATTTATAGTCCCTCTTCTCCTTTTATAACCAATCCTTCAACATTATTTCTATCCCTCCTGACTTAATCCTATTTATTTTTCCCCACTGAAACTCCTCTACCCTCTTCAGCTTTGTTTCGCTTAGAGCTAGGACATCTAACTTCTTTTCACTCATAACATTGGCAATCATTTCTTTCTTATCATCTCCACTACATCCAAGCACATTCAGACATCCCAGTTTTATAAAGATTTTCTTCTTCGCTTTTTTATTGTTTATACAGGAGAGATGTTACTAGCCCATTGCTCCCGGCATTATAGTCGCCTCCTACGACACGCATGGCTTACGGAGGAAAGATTCCTTTCCACATCCCCATTGGGATAAGAGGAAATAAAGAAGAACAAGAACTATTAAGAAAAAAAGAAGAAAAATAACCAGATGGTGTGTATATATATGCATGTGCATGCCAGTGTAATGTGACCTAAGTGTAAGCAAAAGCAGCAAGATATACCTGTTATCCAGGGTGTTTATCAGACAGAAAAAGGACACCAGCAGTCCTACCATCATGTAAATCAATTAAAAGTTTCCGTTTCACTCTCACTTGACAGGAGGGTGGTTCCTCCCTGGGTGGTTGCTGTCTACTAACTTACTACCTACTACATTTTTATATATATAGCATATGAAATTGTTCTCATATGACATATGAGAACAATTTCAAGTCACCGAGGGTCTTCATGAGCCTTTCTACACACTATTAGCATCTTAACGAAGACTGAGAAGAGAGAGAGACAGACAGACAGGCAGACAGAGACTGACAGACAGAGAGATAGCAGATAGAGAGACAGACAGAGAGAGTAATATTAAAAAGTTAAGAAAATTGAGAGAGTAAACATGAGACAAAGGAAGAGACAAGAGGATCATAAAATTGAGGAAAATACATGAAATAGAACCACACAGTTGTAGCCTTTTTCCATAAAAGTGTCACCGTATCCAGATTATCATGAAATATTACATTTTTATATATATAGCAGATAGTAGGTTAGTAGACCTACTACCTACAGTATAGATACTATAAAATAGGTATATAGAAACTTTATAAAACTGGGATGTTAGAATTTGCCTGGATGAATGAAAAGAAGTTGGATGTCCTAGCTCTAAGCGAAACAAAGCTAAAGGCGGTAGAGGAGTTTCAGTGAGGAGAAATATATGGGATTAAGTCAGGAGCATCTGAACTTTGACAGAGCTTCTGGAGAGCGAAACGTTGTCAGAATGAAATGACGCATTAGTTGAACCTGTGTCATTTTACTTAGAATTTTGTTACCTCCCTGCACTGTAGATGTTACCTGATGGTGTCGACGATATGCTAATGTTACCTGAAGATGTGTATGATGTGCTAATGTTGCCTGAAGTCCTGAATAACGTGCTAATGTTACGTGAAGATCTGAATAATGTGCTAATATTTCATGATAATCTGGATACGGTGACACTTTTATGGAAAAAGGCTACAACTGTGTGGTTCTATTTCATGTATTTTCCTCAATTTTATGATCCTCTTGTCTCTTCCTTTGTCTCATGTTTACTCTCTCAATTTTCTTAACTTTTTAATATTACTCTCTCTGTCTGTCTCTCTATCTGCTATCTCTCTGTCTGTCAGTCTCTGTCTGCCTGTCTGTCTGTCTCTCTCTCTTCTCAGTCTTCGTTAAGATGCTAATAGTGTGTAGAAAGGCTCATGAAGACCCTCGGTGACTTGAAATTGTTCTCATATGACATAGGAAAAAACCTTAGGGGGCAGTTCTCGGCGCCCGACCAAACTTATAATAGAAGAACTTAACCCGGACACCATGTGATCATCTCAGTGTCCTCCCTTAGATGGCCAGAGGAAGTTCCTCCCTGACTCGGCGCGACGAACGTCCTGACACAGCCATAACGAGAGGAGGTTCCTCACTGACATGGCCTGAAGGCCCTCCCTGACTAAGCAAGAGACAAGGTGTCCCTGGTTCAGTCAGAGAAAGGTTCCCTCTGATATGTTCAGGGAAAGGTTCTCCTTTAAATTACGAGAGGAACATGTCAAGGATCGAGAATGTCCTCGCTGACTAAACCGGTGGATTGAGTTCCGTAACATACCCAGAGATATGTGCTCCTTGACTCAGCAGAGGAAGGTCCTCCCTGACACGTCAGAGAAAGGCCGTCCCTGACAAAGTCATTAGAAGGTTTTCTATGACAGTCCTTGGAAATGGACCTCCTTGGCACATTTTCAAGATCCTCCCGAATACTGGTTCAAGGTCCTCCCTTACAGTTCTAAGGACCTTCCTAACTCTGGCTCAAGGTTCTCCCTGATACAGGTAGAGCAAGGGTAGAGAGGACACTGCGGTGGGAACTGTGGTGTAAATTTTTGGCCTTGGGATAACAAATATGTTGCTGGGGTGAGGATCTGAAATGATCTGAGGTAGGATAACAACTCTCAGCTTGATATAAACTGCAGGAACTTTGAACCTAACTCATACAAGTGTAAAGAGAAAGAGGGGGCAGGAGAGAGAGAGAGAGAGAGAGAGAGAGAGAGAGAGAGAGAGAGAGAGAGAGAGAGAGAGAGAGAGAGAGAGAGAGAGAGAGAGAGAGAGAGAGTTTTGGAAGTAAATGGGAAAGACAGCAGAAAACTTTAAAATCTACAACTTGACTATCTGCAGAGGAATATTTACAACATTTCTCTCTAGATTAAGGACACTCATGAATTATCTAGATGATTGTTGCAATGACAGTAAAACAGAAGGCTCTCTCCTCACTATCCACTCCCTCCAGCCACTGCTGGCATAGCATAAGAGCAATAATATACGCAATATTTAAAAAAGGGGCGTTGAATTTGTAGAAGAGATATAAATGGATGATGGCATGGGATACATACTACCCCTACAACTGCTTGAGTTACTCCATCTCCATCCACCAGTTTCTCCTGATCTATATGCTGAGCTAACATGAGGAATTTACTTATTATACTTTGCCCTAGTAAATTATCTTGTTAAATCTTTAACTTGCGAAGTTTTTTGACCAGCCGGTTCTTAAATAATTATTTTGTCTTCGCGATCATAGTTTCAACAGGTAGTGCCAATCTGCTATAATTCTGGTACAAAATACCTTTAAATACCCTCAGGTTACACATCATGCCTTGAAATTTTATCCTTTTGTTTCAAGTATAAACAGTTCTTGTTGTTTAAGTATGTGTTTAAATATTGTGAACCTTAAAGGTTTGAATGAGATCTCGAAGTCACCGACTTCTAAGAGACAAATGTTAATGCCTCTTTGTAATGTCTCTTTGTAATGCAGTTTATTTCACATTATTATTATAATCAAGGGGGAAGCGCTAAACCCAGAGGATTATACAGCGCCTGGGGGGAGGGATGTGGAAGGCATTCAGGCTTAATTCGGGGAACTGGAGCACAAATCCAATTCCCTAAATCAAGAGCCCCTCACCAACATCAAGGAACCTTCCTTGAGGGGAGTTTATTTCACAGTGTTCGCACGAGTTCGAAATTTCTTACTATGAAGCGAAGTATTTGGTTGACATCGCAGTTTGTTGATTAATATTGTTTGGTACTTCTGAGGTCGTTGCTTATGATTACTCAAAAATCCTCTTCTTCAACGAATAAAAGGCATAATACTGTAACTAGAACAATACACAACTAACCCTCACATTGGAGAAAGAAACTTATGACGACGTTTCGGTCCGACTTTGACTATTAACTAATCACTAGATATTGGTCCAAGTCGGACCGAAACGTTGTTATAAGTTTCTTTCTCTTCTGTGCTGGTTATTTGTGTATTATCCTCGTCTTCTCTTGTTTTGGTAAAGTTCAGCTGTAATCATGTTTGATGGCATTAATTACCGAATGCATTGTTTCGCATTTATCATCACTGAAACTCATTATCCACATCTCTGAACACGGAGCCAACCTGTTCATATTTTCCACAATTTTGTGTCATCCGTAAATTTTGCTATCTTAGATGCTCTTTCTACCTAAAGGTCATTTATGTTCATTGTGAAAAAGGTTGGACCAAAAACCTGTCGCTAAGGAACACCACCACTTATTATATCTAGTCACTATTTATGTGCCAGTCATTAATCCAGGCATTAATAATCCGCTGCTGAAAGAGAGAGAGAGAGAGAGAGAGAGAGAGAGACAGACAGACAGACAGACAGAAAAAGAGAACCCATTCAGAAAAGACATGCTCAATTATTTCACGAAAATAGTGCATCATTAGCTTAAAAGATGGCAAATAGGCACCTAAAAAATTAAATAAAGACATAAAATTTTCTCAGTAGAATAACACACTGTTAAATATTTAAAAACGCCCAGACATTTTCAACTTATCCCACGGAAACCTAGATCGGGAATGATGAATTTAAGATTTATCTGAGCGGCACCTGCAGAGGCCAATAGTTGCATGAACTTTTCTCTAGTTACAGTATATCAGCGCTGAAAATTTTAAGCCGATCGGATAGGGATTTGTAAAGTTATAAAGGAAAACATTCGAGGAAGAAAAAAATTCATGGGGCTACTTAGAGTTACCTTTTACTGGATACTTAATCAAAGAACATAGAGGTAGAGGGGATGAAAGCTTTTCCAGTATTTATACGCTGAGTGAATTTCACCTCCTCTTGATGTATATATTAAATAGTGTTTATCCTGAGACATGGGATCAAGTACAGTCATCCTTAGTAATAAATCTAAACCTTCTCTTACCCTGTTTGAACCTATAGAACGTGGCTCTTCTACCGCAACTTTTAATCAGGTCCGCTGTTTCTACCGTAAGAAGAAAGGTTTCACTTGGGACCAGTGTTTTAAGCTATAGACAGAGATAGGAAGGATGACCAAGAAAGTCTGCCTGACGAACATCATCAAGGACAGTCTCTCCCAAATCACAAACAGCCGTGTGGGGCTGTGGTTCTTATTTCCACTGGGAAACTACCAGCCTTAACGTGAACGCTGATAGTCTACAGGGATTATACCACCAAGGTCCCTCTGCACAGACACTACGCAGAGTAAAAATCATACAGAAGATGTGAGTGTGGGGTTATCTTAGAAATTTCCGATGATAGGCGCTCATTTGTTCATTGGGTGATGTCATTGATTCTGGGATAATTTGTGAAGTCTCTAGTCACTTTTAACTGTACATACAAACAGTTTGTAGTTGACTTTAATGGGTCTCATCTTGGCCTTGTTTACTTTCAATGTTATCACAAGAACTGTATCTAATGTATCAGATTCTGTAATGTCTCCTTCAGACTCGGCGAAGTGACGATCTAGCTCTGGGGCTTATGATTACATATGAACTGAGGCGATTATCACGAGGCATTTGATACATGAGCAGGCTGGAGATGTCTCCTTGTTAGGTATTAGAGTAAGTTAAAATTTGAAAGCTAACTTAATATGTCGATGAGAACGATCTAATATGTAAGAGCACACCTTGCTCTAAAAAAAAAAAAAAAAAAAAAAAAAAACAGGTTTTTCAGAAAATGTATCACTGGATAGTTTTCCACACAGTGTTTCAGAGAGCTGGTGTTACAATTTACTCATGACTCTTTTCTGATGTTAGGAAAATTCTCGCTTGATGTTAGGAAAACTTTCAGAAAAGTCTCCAATCACTTCATTTGCCCTGGGATGAGATAATCAGTGGTTGTTTGTGTAAAGCATCGTGGCACATGTCATGATTGGAAAACTAATTCAAGTTGATGAGCTAGTTCCCTTATTTCTTAATCCTGTTGTTTGTAGAACTATTTTTAAGACTGAGTTTACTGTGTTGGTTCCCTGGTATTAAGTCAGAGAATAAATATTTATTTACAACTCTTGACATTGTACCTAGATATTTTGAGGCTATTCAAATGAGACAGAATAATGCTATAAACATTGTTAAATCAATACTAAAAAAATTCTCTCTGGTAAGATTGCCAAGAGAAATACAAACTGTTCTAGGTAGTAATTTCGCCACTATAATATTCAAAGGCATTGCCACATTTAAGAATGTATTGTACAGTTTCTGTGGCATACCACCCACAATCACAAGAAGCTTTAGAGAGGTTACATCAGACGATAAAAACCATGTTGATATCTAACTGCCATGAATTCGAGAAAGAGTGTTAAGAAGGTATTCCTCTCTTGTTATTTGCCGTTCGAGTTAGTGAGCAGGAATTCCATAAAGCATTCTTTTGAATTAATATATGGTTATTTTGTATGAGGACCAGTGGTTGTCTTAATAGAGGCTTGGCTTGGGGAGACTAGACTTTCCCTCTTACTACCTCTACAGGAGCCATTAAAAATAAATTAGCTAATATGCGAGACCAGACTGCTCCGAATTTGCGTAGTGTGCTGCTTCAGATGAAGGAGCGATATGATAAGGCAGCTGCTCCTACATTATTTAATCCAGATGACCTAGCAATGGCTAAGCGCCATGTTCTAGGCCATTCCTTACAAGAGAGATATGAAGGGCCTTTGAAGAAAAATGTAAATAATTATAACTCACACCTAATATTGAAGCAGTGGATATGATGTTTCTCCCATCATATCTACTGCTTCAATTTTGGTCATGCAGTAAAGATTCCTGATATAGTAGAGCAGGAGCTATCCCTTTACTTTCACCTGCTTGTACTCGCGAGGTACAGGTATAACCTTAGGATTCCGAGATGCTAGAAAACCTTTCTGGGTTGTTGCATTACGTGACAGAGAGCAAGGCATCAGATACTGTTGCTTTTAACCACTCTCAACCTGATGCTCCACAATTGCGTTCACTGGTGAGCGTGATATGGATGTTCAAAATTCGGCTCTTACCAAGTAGGCATCTTATCGTCTCAACATCTGCAAAGTAAATAGCGCCTAAGGAGGAAATTGACTTTCTGTTCAGCGATAATCTTCTTGAACCAGGCAACAGTCCTTGGGTTTCTCCTTGAATTTTATTACTAAGCCAGATGGTACTCTTTAAATATGTACTGATAACAGACTTGTTAAGGCAGTTACAATGAGTGTCCTCCACCTACAAGTGATGACAATGATTTGATATCTAGCGACACGTAGCCTAAGGAGATCTCAGCATTCACTGTTTTAGGTGGTCTCTTTAGCTACCGTGTTCTATCTCTCGATTTGAAGAATGCAGCCAGATCTTTGCATAGAAAATTGCACAAGGTGATTTTGAATCTAGAGTGAGTGAAACCTTACCTAGTTGACATAGTGGTATATAATGAAACTCTGGAGGGTGATGTGGGCAGGCTGAAGCAGCTGCTCGATCTAATAATCTGTTGACAGTCGACTCTTTCCAAATGCGAGATCGCTCTGGCAACATTGTAATATTTATGACTCATATTAGGGCATTGCACCATAGCTCTGTGTACTTTTTTTGTCACCTAAAATATGTGTGTATGTTAGAAGTGCGTAGCTGCTGCCTGTCGCTGTGGAACAGTAACGGAGTGGAGGTATAAGCCACCTCAGTTGAGTTGTGGCTATCAGGCTACTTATTGAACAACAATAATTGGCCTTCCTTTGTTAAGGATTCTCTAACACGTTCTTCCTCCGCACACAGTGCAACCGAGGTGCTTACGAATGTCATAAAGATACTACGAAAATCACTGTGTCACACGGACATGTATTAAGAAAAGTGTCAATAAGATACAAAAAAGTAAATTAAAAAAACTTATTTTAATGAATATTTAGTATGTGAAAATCAAAAGAAAAATGCATGCCCATACATTCGTGTATTTGGTATCCCCTCAAGAACTGTGAAACTAGACAGAGACCCTGAGAGGACTCAGGGCAAGTGTGTCATTATCATTAGGGTATTAACACTTATGATTTATTTCCTTTTAATGTGTCAACATGCATCTATATAAACAAACAGAAAAATGTACGAGGACTCAAACCGTGGTCCTGGTCCGTGACAGGTCCATCAGTGTACCACTGAGCCACGACAAATTATTAGCAAGGTTTCACAGACAGTAATTATGACACATCTGCGACAACAACAACCAGCTGTAACCTCCTCTACCTTCCCATATAATAAGGATATTTTACAGTACATCTATTCACTTCCCCCACAAAGCAGTGTACGCTGTAAACTGAAGACAGATAATAATGAATGACTGTTAATGAAGAAACAAAAGAATGGACGGGTACACGAACCGGGGTTCTGACATATAGCAGATCCAACACTGTACCACTAATTTACAAGACTTTACTAGGAAGATTTCACAGACAGCACCTCTGTGATAAGTCTGCATCAGCAGCTACCAGTTGTGACCCTACTGTTCCTTCCCAAAGCTCAACAAGCTTTCATTGTACGTCTGTTCTCATATCCCTCGAACCCTATAATCTATAAACTCGATAAATTATAATGAATGACGAATAAAATGAATGGATGGATATTCGAACTGTGGTCGTATCACGTAGCAGGTCCAGTGCTGCTCCAGTATGCTGCAAGGCTTAATATGAAAGGTTTTAGGGCTGTGGGAATAAACTGGAGAGTCACAGCTGGTGACCGCTGATACAGGCAAGTCACAGATGTGTTCTCTGTGAAACCTTCCTCTTTAAATCTCATAGCTCAGTGGTACAACACTGGACTTGCTACATAAATGGACCGCGGTTCGAGTCCCCTTCCATTCTTATGTTTATTCATCGACAGTTATCTGTTATGACTTTTTTGGCATTTAAGTATGTATTTTTGAAAATTTATTTATACTTCGGTAGTCTGGAAGACTCGAAGCTGGGATCTTACAGATGAAAGAATAAATAAATATTTTAATTACTATTCGTTTCTAAGTTTTTTATATATTTTATGTTGCTAAATGAGTTCCTGGATCAATATAGGAACTCAGTGAACTTATTTATTTCACATTTATTTCCTGTCTTTCTCTGGCTACCTGTTTCAGTTCTCTGGCCTTAAGTTGACTAATACGTTCTGAAGTTCCAAACATCATAGCTTTCTTCCTATAAAATTAGTTACCTCTGTGTGACGTGTTGTGGCGTCATCTTGTGCTCCCGCTGCTTCTCTCATTCACTTGCGTTGTAAAACTCTCCTTGGCAACTCTCCCGACTGGAAGGAGGCGGATCCATTTATGTTAGTCTTTCAACGTGTAAAATGTATGTTAAGCAGACAGTCATTATCTATTATGGTATACTGTTACTAATAAGCAGGTATCTGTGCCTATTATTAACAAACACCAGCTGTGTGTTAGGTAAGACACATATGCAACAGTTAGACAACTTTATTCCGAAACGCTTCTTCAGTCGAATACAGAAAGTAGGCAGGAGCAGTAGAGATGTGAAGACGATGTAATCAGTCCATCACCCTTGAAGTCGTGCAATTTGAGGTTGTCAGTCCCTCAGCCTGAAGAAGTTCAGTTCCATAGTCAGGAGCTATCTGAAGATCAAGCGACAGTGCGGAGACTTAAATACTGTCGGAAGGAGAGGTGCAGGGTAGTAG
This sequence comes from Cherax quadricarinatus, assembly GCF_038502225.1. NCBI lineage: Eukaryota > Metazoa > Arthropoda > Malacostraca > Decapoda > Parastacidae > Cherax > Cherax quadricarinatus. Next base: position 73,414,818 of record NC_091293.1, read on the forward strand.
TAGTAGTGAGAATGAAGCCACTGAGAGGTCATGTCCTTCTCAGATCCAACACTTCTCACTTGAAAAGCTTGTCCAAGGTGTTTTCTGTATCAAGATGCCATGTGTTGCAGTGTCTGACAAGATGAACATCAAAATGGTGTACAATACCGACAGGTTGTTAGGTAAGACACATATGCAACAGTTAGACAACTTTATTCCGAAACGTTTCGCCTACACAGTAGGCTTCTTCAGTCGAATACAGAAAGTAGCCAGGAACAGTAGAGATGTGAAGACGATGTAATCAGTCCATCACCCTTGAAGTCGTAGAATTTGAGGTTGTCAGTCCCTCAGCCTGGAGAAGTTCAGTTCCATAGTCAGGAACTATCTGAAGATCAAGCGACAGTGCGGAGACTTAAATACTGTAGGAAGGAGAGGTGCAGAGTAGTAGTAGTAGTAGTGAGAATGAAGCCACTGCAACACATAGCATCTTGGTACAGAAAACACCTTGGACAGCTTTTCAAGTGAGAAGTGTTGGATCTGAGAAGGACATGACCTCTCAGTGGCTACATTGTCACTACTACTACTACTACTCTGCACCTCTCCTTCCTACAGTATTTAAGTCTCCGCACTGTCGCTTGATCTTCAGGTAGTTCCTGACTATGGAACTGAACTTCTCAAGGCTGAGGGACTGACAACCTCAAATTCTTCGACTTAAAGGGTGATGGACTGATTACATCGTCTTCACATCTCTACTGTTCCTGCCTACTTTCTGTATTCGACTGAAGAAGCCTACTGTGTAGGCGAAACGTTTCGGAATAAAGTTGTCTAACTGTTGCATATGTGTCTTACCTAACAACCTGTCGGTATTGTATACCATTTTGATGTTCACACACCAGATGTGTTAAGAGTGTTGCTAATGCACTCAGAGTTCAGTGTTACAGTGTGTTGAAGTTTCTGCGAACTTCTATCTTTTTCCTCTTCACTGCAGTTGTTAAATAGGAACTCTTGGGAAGTTTTGCAACTATCCAACGAGGTGTGCCTCGTAGTATAGCCATATCGTAGGAATCTCCTAACCACTAACATAAAAAGTATTAACATCTCTATATCACTCTATAGGATTTATATAATATTTGGGCTTCAAGAGTCCTGAACATAAGTTTTAACTGTGTCAATTTAACACATTTGCATCAAGAATGTACCTCAAAAGTTTAATGTACGTGCGAGGGCCGAAGATACTTCTCATTTCAGATGATTATGGAAGCTATATTTTTAATTTATACATATTTTGGAGCTCCTACAGTGCTATGATTATGTAAGTTTAATCCTATAATTATAGTTTGTGACACCCTATCGAGTTTTCTTCCTCCTGTTCCTTAATTTTCGCTGTGACTTTGTGAATTTTTTTTATAGTTAGATTTACTGAAACACAAAATTAGGATGACCTTAATCATTCAAAAGGGTGAAGATACGATGAATAGCAATTATTACTTTTATTAGTTTCGAATCTCCGCTTCTTATGGTAATATTAATAATCATAATAATAATAATACTAACAATAATATATATATATTTATATATATATATATATATATATATATATATATATATATATATATATATATATATATATATATATATATATATATATACATATATATATATATATATATATATATATAGAGAGAGAGAGAGAGAGAGAGAGAAGTACCACCTCTATAGCTGGAATGGGGACCCTCATCCTCAAGAACGCCGAAACCGAGCTGAGTTGGTTTCAGCATTACAGCAGCCTCTTGACTCACCCTTCTTACTACAGCCTTGGCGACTAGGCGCCGAAGGGTGTTACCCACTGCAATGGGCCTGATTCCACCATCCTTTTTCCGGAGGGCACACAATGAGGCACCAAAGAAAAAGGGTCTGATGGCCTCTGGGACACCGCCAGCCAGGCACAGGTTGGAAAATTTGGTGATTCAGACAGCAGCCTCTCTGAAACCTCACCATATATATATGGTGCGTGGATGTTGTGCAGATGATAAGAAAGAGATGATTGTGGATGTTATGAATGAGAAGAAGCTGGATGTCCTGGCTTTAAGTGAAACAAAGCTGAAGGGGGTGGGAGAGTTTCAGTGGAGAGGAATAAATGGGATTAGGTCAGGGGTTTCAAATAGAGTTAGAGCTAAAGAAGGAGTAGCAATAATGTTGAAGGATAAGCTATGGCAGGAAAAGAGGGACTATAAATGTATTAATTCAAGGATTATGTGGAGTAAAATAAAGATTGGATGTGAAAAGTGGGTTATAATAAGCGTGTATGCACCTGGAGAAGAGAGAAGTGTAGAGGAGAGAGAGAGATTTTGGGAAATGTTGAGTGAATGCGTGGGGAGTTTTGAATCAAGTGTGAGAGTAATGGTGGTTGGGGATTTTAATGCTAAAGTGGGTAAAAATGTTATGGAGGGAGTAGTAGGTAAATTTGGGGTGCCAGGGGTAAATGTAAATGGGGAGCCTTTAATTGAGCTATGTGTAGAAAGAAATTTGGTAATAAGTAATACATATTTTATGAAAAAGAGGATAAATAAATATACAAGGTATGATGTAGCACGTAATGAAAGTAGTTTATTAGATTATGTATTGGTGGATAAAAGGTTGATGGGTAGGCTCCAGGATGTACATGTTTATAGAGGGGCAACTGATATATCGGATCATTATTTAGTTGTAGCTACAGTTAGAGTAAGAGGTAGATGGGAAAAGAGGAAGGTGGCAACAACAAGTAAGAGGGAAGTGAAAGTGTATAAACTAAGGGAGGAGGAAGTTCGGGTGAGATATAAGCGACTATTGGCAGAAAGGTGGGCTAGTGCAAAGATGAGTAGTGGGGGGGTTGAAGAGGGTTGGAATAGTTTTAAAAATGCAGTATTAGAATGTGGGGCAGAAGTTTGTGGTTATAGGAGGGTGGGGGCAGGAGGAAAGAGGAGTGATTGGTGGAATGATGAAGTAAAGGGTGTGATAAAAGAGAAAAAGGTAGCTTATGAGAGGTTTTTACAAAGCAGAAGTGTTATAAGAAGAGCAGAGTATATGGAGAGTAAAAGAAAGGTAAAGAGAGTGGTGAGAGAGTGCAAAAGGAGAGCAGATGATAGAGTGGGAGAGGCACTGTCAAGAAATTTTAATGAAAATAAGAAAAAATTTTGGAGTGAGTTAAACAAGTTAAGAAAGCCTAGGGAAAATATGGATTTGTCAGTTAAAAACAGAGTAGGGGAGTTAGTAGATGGGGAGATGGAGGTATTGGGTAGATGGCGAGAATATTTTGAGGAACTTTTAAATGTTAAGGAAGAAACAGAGGCAGTAATTTCATGCACTGGTCAGGGAGGTATACCATCTTTTAGGAGTGAAGAAGAGCAGAATGTAAGTGTGGGGGAGGTACGTGAGGCATTACGTAAAATGAAAGGGGGTAAAGCAGCTGGAACTGATGGGATCATGACAGAAATGTTAAAAGCAGGGGGGGATATAGTGTTGGAGTGGTTGGTACTTTTGTTTAATAAATGTATGAAAGAGGGGAAGGTACCTAGGGATTGGCAGAGAGCATGTATAGTCCCTTTATATAAAGGGAAAGGGGACAAAAGAGACTGTAAAAATTATAGAGGAATAAGCTTACTGAGTATACCAGGAAAAGTGTACGGTAGGGTTATAATTGAAAGAATTAGAGGTAAGACAGAATGTAGGATTGCGGATGAGCAAGGAGGTTTTAGAGTGGGTAGGGGATGTGTAGATCAGGTGTTTACATTGAAGCATATATGTGAACAGTATTTAGATAAAGATAGGGAAGTTTTTATTGCATTTATGGATTTAGAAAAGGCATATGATAGAGTGGATAGAGGAGCAATGTGGCAGATGTTGCAAGTATATGGAATAGGTGGTAAGTTATTAAATGCTGTAAAGAGTTTTTATGAGGATAGTGAGGCTCAGGTTAGGGTGTGTAGAAGAGAGGGAGACTACTTCCCGGTAAAAGTAGGTCTTAGACAGGGATGTGTAATGTCACCATGGTTGTTTAATATATTTATAGATGGGGTTGTAAAGGAAGTAAATGCTAGGGTGTTTGGGAGAGGGGTGGGATTAAATTATGGGGAATCAAATTCAAAATGGGAATTGACACAGTTACTTTTTGCTGATGATACTGTGCTTATGGGAGATTCTAAAGAAAAATTGCAAAGGTTAGTGGATGAGTTTGGGAATGTGTGTAAAGGTAGAAAGTTGAAAGTGAACATAGAAAAGAGTAAGGTGATGAGGGTGTCAAATGATTTAGATAAAGAAAAATTGGATATCAAATTGGGGAGGAGGAGTATGGAAGAAGTGAATGTTTTCAGATACTTGGGAGTTGACGTGTCGGCGGATGGATTTATGAAGGATGAGGTTAATCATAGAATTGATGAGGGAAAAAAGGTGAGTGGTGCGTTGAGGTATATGTGGAGTCAAAAAACGTTATCTATGGAGGCAAAGAAGGGAATGTATGAAAGTATAGTAGTACCAACACTCTTATATGGGTGTGAAGCTTGGGTGGTAAATGCAGCAGCGAGGAGACGGTTGGAGGCAGCGGAGATGTCCTGTTTAAGGGCAATGTGTGGTGTAAATATTATGCAGAAAATTCGGAGTGTGGAAATTAGGAGAAGGTGTGGAGTTAATAAAAGTATTAGTCAGAGGGCAGAAGAGGGGTTGTTGAGGTGGTTTGGTCATTTAGAGAGAATGGATTACAGTAGAATGACATGGAAAGCATATAAATCTATAGGGGAAGGAAGGCGGGGTAGGGGTCGTCCTCGAAAGGGTTGGAGAGAGGGGGTAAAGGAGGTTTTGTGGGTAAGGGGCTTGGACTTCCAGCAAGCGTGCGTGAGCGTGTTAGATAGGAGTGAATGGAGACGAATGGTACTTGGGACCTGACGATCTGTTGGAGTGTGAGCAGGGTAATATTTAGTGAAGGGATTCAGGGAAACCGGTTATTTTCATATAGTCGGACTTGAGTCCTGGAAATGGGAAGTACAATGCCTGCACTTTAAAGGAGGGGTTTGGGATATTGGCAGTTTGGAGGGATATGTTGTGTATCTTTATATGTTTATGCTTCTAGACTGTTGTATTCTGAGCACCTCTGCAAAAACAGTGATAATGTGCGAGTGTGGTGAAAGTGTTGAATGATGATGAAAGTATTTTCTTTTTGGGGATTTTCTTTCTTTTTTGGGTCACCCTGCCTCGGTGGGAGACGGCCGACTTGTTGAAAAAAAAAAAAAAAAAAAATATATATATATATATATATATATATATATATATATATATATATATATATATATATATATATATATATATATATATATTATATATATATATATATATATATACATATATATATATATATATATATATATATGTATATATATATATATATATACATATATATATATATATATATATATATATATATATATATATATATATATATATATATATATATATATGTATATATAAAACTGGGTTGCTTAAATGTGCGTGGATGTAGTGCGGATGACAAGAAACAGATGATTGCTGATGTTATGAATGAAAAGAAGTTGGATGTCCTGGCCCTAAGCGAAACAAAGCTGAAGGGGGTAGGAGAGTTTCAGTGGGGGGAAATAAATGGGATTAAATCTGGAGTATCTGAGAGAGTTAGAGCAAAGGAAGGGGTAGCAGTAATGTTAAATGATCAGTTATGGAAGGAGAATAGAGAATATGAATGTGTAAATTCAAGAATTATGTGGATTAAAGTAAAGGTTGGATGCGAGAAGTGGGTCATAATAAGCGTGTATGCACCTGGAGAAGAGAGGAATGCAGAGGAGAGAGAGAGATTTTGGGAGATGTTAAGTGAATGTATAGGAGCCTTTGAACCAAGTGAGAGAGTAATTGTGGTAGGGGACTTGAATGCTAAAGTAGGAGAAACTTTTAGAGAGGGTGTGGTAGGTAAGTTTGGGGTGCCAGGTGTAAATGATAATGGGAGCCCTTTGATTGAACTTTGTATAGAAAGGGGTTTAGTTATAGGTAATACATATTTTAAGAAAAAGAGGATAAATAAGTATACACGATATGATGTAGGGCGAAATGACAGTAGTTTGTTGGATTATGTATTGGTAGATAAAAGACTGTTGAGTAGACTTCAGGATGTACATGTTTATAGAGGGGCCACAGATATATCAGATCACTTTCTAGTTGTAGCTACACTGAGAGTAAAAGGTAGATGGGATACAAGGAGAATAGAAGCATCAGGGAAGAGAGAGGTGAAGGTTTATAAACTAAAAGAGGAGGCAGTTAGGGTAAGATATAAACAGCTATTGGAGGATAGATGGGCTAATGAGAGCATAGGCAATGGGGTCGAAGAGGTATGGGGTAGGTTTAAAAATGTAGTGTTAGAGTGTTCAGCAGAAGTTTGTGGTTACAGGAAAGTGGGTGCAGGAGGGAAGAGGAGCGATTGGTGGAATGATGATGTAAAGAGAGTAGTAAGGGAGAAAAAGTTAGCATATGAGAAGTTTTTACAAAGTAGAAGTGATGCAAGGAGGGAAGAGTATATGGAGAAAAAGAGAGAAGTTAAGAGAGTGGTGAAGCAATGTAAAAAGAGAGCAAATGAGAGAGTGGGTGAGATGTTATCAACAAATTTTGTTGAAAATAAGAAAAAGTTTTGGAGTGAGATTAACAAGTTAAGAAAGCCTAGAGAACAAATGGATTTGTCAGTTAAAAATAGGAGAGGAGAGTTATTAAATGGAGAGTTAGAGGTATTGGGAAGATGGAAGGAATATTTTGAGGAATTGTTAAATGTTGATGAAGATAGGGAAGCTGTAATTTCGTGTATAGGGCAAGGAGGAATAACATCTTGTAGGAGTGAGGAAGAGCCAGTTGTGAGTGTGGGGGAAGTTCGTGAGGCAGTAGGTAAAATGAAAGGGGGTAAGGCAGCCGGGATTGATGGGATAAAGATAGAAATGTTAAAAGCAGGTGGGGATATAGTTTTGGAGTGGTTGGTGCAATTATTTAATAAATGTATGGAAGAGGGTAAGGTACCTAGGGATTGGCAGAGAGCATGCATAGTTCCATTGTATAAAGGCAAAGGGGATAAAAGAGAGTGCAAAAATTATAGGGGGATAAGTCTGTTGAGTGTACCTGGTAAAGTGTATGGTAGAGTTATAATTGAAAGAATTAAGAGTAAGACGGAGAATAGGATAGCAGATGAACAAGGAGGCTTTAGGAAAGGTAGGGGGTGTGTGGACCAGGTGTTTACAGTGAAACATATAAGTGAACAGTATTTAGATAAGGCTAAAGAGGTCTTTGTGGCATTTATGGATTTGGAAAAGGCGTATGACAGGGTGGATAGGGGGGCAATGTGGCAGATGTTGCAAGTGTATGGTGTAGGAGGTAGGTTACTGAAAGCAGTGAAGAGTTTTTACGAGGACAGTGAGGCTCAAGTTAGAGTATGTAGGAAAGAGGGAAATTTTTTCCCAGTAAAAGTAGGCCTTAGACAAGGATGTGTGATGTCACCGTGGTTGTTTAATATATTTATAGATGGGGTTGTAAGAGAAGTAAATGCGAGGGTCTTGGCAAGAGGCGTGGAGTTAAAAGATAAAGAATCACACACAAAGTGGGAGTTGTCACAGCTGCTCTTTGCTGATGACACTGTGCTCTTGGGAGATTCTGAAGAGAAGTTGCAGAGATTGGTGGATGAATTTGGTAGGGTGTGCAAAAGAAGAAAATTAAAGGTGAATACAGGAAAGAGTAAGGTTATGAGGATAACAAAAAGATTAGGTGATGAAAGATTGAATATCAGATTGGAGGGAGAGAGTATGGAGGAGGTGAACGTATTCAGATATTTGGGAGTGGACGTGTCAGCGGATGGGTCTATGAAAGATGAGGTGAATCATAGAATTGATGAGGGAAAAAGAGTGAGTGGTGCACTTAGGAGTCTGTGGAGACAGAGAACTTTGTCCTTGGAGGCAAAGAGGGGAATGTATGAGAGTATAGTTTTACCAACGCTCTTATATGGGTGTGAAGCATGGGTGATGAATGTTGCAGCGAGGAGAAGGCTGGAGGCAGTGGAGATGTCATGTCTGAGGGCAATGTGTGGTGTGAATATAATGCAGAGAATTCGTAGTTTGGAAGTTAGGAGGAGGTGCGGGATTACCAAAACTGTTGTCCAGAGGGCTGAGGAAGGGTTGTTGAGGTGGTTCGGACATGTAGAGAGAATGGAGCGAAACAGAATGACTTCAAGAGTGTCAGTCTGTAGTGGAAGGAAGGCGGGGTAGGGGTCGGCCTAGGAAGGGTTGGAGGGAGGGGGTAAAGGAGGTTTTGTGTGCGAGGGGCTTGGACTTCCAGCAGGCATGCGTGAGCGTGTTTGATAGGAGTGAATGGAGACAAATGGTTTTTAATACTTGACGTGCTGTTGGAGTGTGAGCAAAGTAACATTTATGAAGGGATTCAGGGAAACCGGCAGGCCGGACTTGAGTCCTGGAGATGGGAAGTACAGTGCCTGCACTCTGAAGGAGGGGTGTTAATGTTGCAGTTTAAAAACTGTAGTGTAAAGCACCCTTCTGGCAAGACAGTGATGGAGTGAATGATGGTGAAAGTTTTTCTTTTTCGGGCCACCCTGCCTTGGTGGGAATCGGCCAGTGTGATAATAAAAAAAAAATAATAAACTGCTTGTTGAGGGGAGTATTTAAACAGGAGGAGGCTGAAATTAATCCTTGAACATCTACTACCATGAGTGTCTTCGCAACATGAAACAAATCTAGTTCGCTAGGCTCATGTTGTTTGTAGGATCGATGGCGTAGTGGATAGAGTGACAGTTATGATCTTTTGCTTAAAACAATGAAAAGTCCCTAATTCGTCTTAGTTTTCAAAAAAGGTCACCCTAAATGAAAACTATGAATCACCATATATCTTCATTGCTACTTATAAGTAGCAACTCAGAAAAGTACTAATTGGCAATGCAAATTAATGAAAAATTTTAATTACCATATATTTAGGTTACTAATCATAAGTAACAACTCAGAAAATTACTAATTGGCAGTTCTATATACTGGCGTCTACTATTGTTGTTATCATTTTCTCATTGTACTTCACAAAGGAGTGTATCAGTGGGCACCGCTTGTCTGACAATATATTTACAGGTATTGTTTAACGTTAACACAGAGAAAAAGAGTGGAGCTGTTGTCAAACTGCAACGAATGTTCTCAGAGAAGGGGATTAGCAAACCACAATTTATCAGTTGTCAGCATCACGTTCTGGACAGGATTCTCCGTTTGGTAATGGATGAAAATCTTGGTGCTATAACCAGTTCTCCAAACATCGAGTATCCATTTGTATCCCAACTGGTTAAGAATTATGAGGAACTAAAGGCACAGTTTGTTAATGGAACAGAAGAGATCCTCCATAAATCAGGATGGAGAGATAATATAAAGATTTTGTACTATCTAACACAAGTGTTCAGATTTTTTGAAGAAAAATGGCACTTTCCGTTGATCAACTATCAGAAAATTCCAAACATCAGCAGTGCGAGGTGGAATTCAAGAACCACTCTAGCTATTGTTGCATTCATTCATTCTTATACCTACAAGATGGAAGACTTTGGAGAAGATATACAGATTAATTTCATACACCTGGGTAGATTATTGGTTTACTGATCAGATGTACAATGAAAATTACTTCAAAAATTTGTCAGAAATATTTAAACCTTACAAAAAAGCATAGATCTCATTGAAAAATCACTGGAAGCAGGAGCCGTCTGCACTTAATATACCAAGAAGGAATCAGTGTGCTGAACATGCAATCCAAGTTTTCTAGAAACTGTATGCTGCCTGCAGAAACAAAAACAAACTGCAACTTCGGTTTATTCTAAGCAATAAGTAGTAATATATGTGCAAACATGATAACAATGATGATATAAGTTGGGTTATTTGTTATTAATAATACATGCAATATGCATTCAAGTTACTTGTTTTCGTTACTCGTTTTTTTTTTTTTCATTTAGGGATGTCTAAGAAGCTGGATGAGACTTCTGTGTTTGTCACTGATTATGTCAGTGACAAACACGTATCAATATGTATTAGACATGTATCTCTCACACCTCATATATTGTTTATGTCATCTTTATATTAACAATGTATCTCTTAACTCTTTCGTACCATATTATGTAATAAAATATACCTTTTGGTAAAAAAGAAGGAAAGATGGGGTGGTAGGGGAGGTGGAATATTCAAATGATCTAATATTCTTCCTTGAAGCCTATTTATCCACTTCTCCGAGGCTATGGGTCCCACAATTTATATATATATATATATAAATATATATATATATATATATATATATATATATATATATATATATATATATATATATATATATATATATATATATATATATATATATATATATATATATATATATATATATGCAAGGAATTCGCAAGAGCAGGCGAAATATACACAAACACTGATCTCTGGCTGAAGGAGACTCGAACCTACGAACCTTGGAACAAGGTACGCAGTGCCTTCTCCCTGAAAGTTGGCTGCCTTGGATCAAAGTCTAGCGCAAGCTGGACTCCAAGGTATTGGTCCAGTGTGGGTAGATTGGTAAAGCACTGCGTACCTTGTTCCAAGGTTCGTAGGTTCGAGTCTCCTTCAGCCAGAGATCTGTGTTTACATATATATATATATATATATATATATCTTCTTTCAACGTACCAGCCGTATCCCACTGAGGTGGGGTGGCCCAAAAGAAAAAACTGAAGTTTCTCCTTTTAAATTTAGTAATATATACAGGAGAAGAGGTTACTAGCCCCTTGCTCCCGGCATTTTAGTCGCCTCTTACAACACGCATGGCTTACGGAGGAAGAATTCTGTTCCACTTCCCCATGGAGATAAGAGGAAATAAACAAGAATAAGAACTAGAAAGAAAATAGAAGAAAACCCAGAGGGGTGTGTATATATGTGCTTGTACATGTATGTGTAGTGTGACCTAAGTGTAAGTAGAAGTAGCAAGACGTACCTGAAATCTTGCATGTTCATGAGACAGAAAAAAGGACACCAGCAATCCTACCATCATGTAAAACAATTACAGGCTTTCGTTTTACACTCACTTGGCAGGACGGTAGTACCTCCCTGGGCGGTTGCTGTCTACCAACCTACTACCTATATATATATATATACATGTATATATATATATATATATATATATATATATATATATATATATATATATATATATATATATATATTTATTATATAGGGAGGTACCACCTCTTTGGCTGGAATGGGGACCCACATCCTCAGAGAAGACAATAAACGTACCTCAGGGAAAACTCAAGGTTCTCCCCGGAGCTGTTTGAATATTTTCTTCTCCTACTACCCCCTATAATTTATATTCTCTTTGAAATTTTATTATCAGACAGAATACATTTACAGAAAACACAAACATGAATACTTTGGTACAATGTATCAAAGATTATGATTCTCCTCCAGCTCCTTCGAAGTCGGACGCGAGCCAAGTATGCAGCAAGCATTTTCTCTCTGGATGACCGTGGTACCCGAATCGGTCTGCAGCTTCACTGCCACAAATACACCTGTGTTCGGCGAGAATAGGGGCAGCAAGTTGAAGGGCAACACCAATGCAAACGGTTTGTGGGAAAAGGCGTGTGCCAGGGCTGGAGTTGGGAACAGCCAACAGAAAGTCCCCTGAATGAGGACCTCTCACTGCCAGGAGGCAGGCTGTCTTTCCCCAACACACCCTAAGCATTGTTGAGACTATGTTCTTCACTAATGGGCCATTCGAGTATGAATGTTTGTAGTTGTTGGGGATTGTAGGTCTAGTTTCAGAGCCCGTTAGGTTATCTCGGATCATGGATCCGTCAAAGAACTTTTGGTCTTGGACTCCAATCTTGTCTTCTTGATGTTCAGGAAGAATCGCTGATATATATATATATATATATATATATATATATATATATATATATATATATATATATATATATATATATATATATATATATATATATATATATATATATATATATATATATATATATATATATATATATATATGTCGTGCCGAATATGTAAAACTGGTCAATTAGCAAGAACTCATTTAAAATTAATTCCTATCTGAAATTTTCTCTTATACGTTTAAAGATATATTTTTTTCATTAATGTTAATGTAAAAATTTATAATTTTGCACCAAAAGAATCTTAGAAAACTTACCTAACCTTATTATAACAAGAACAATTTATTTTAGCCTAACCCAACTAAATATATTTTAGATTTGTTTACAATAATTTAATACTAAACAAACACAGTGAAATATATTTTTTTCGTTAGGTTCAGAATGATTTTGGCGAAATTATTGCATACACAAATTTTCACTTGTCCTATATGGCAAGATGAGCGTTGCTATTTAAACCAAGATTGCAAGTTCTGCCTATTCGGCACGACATATATATATATATATATATATATATATATATATATATATATATATATATATATATATATATATATATATATATATATATATATATATATATATATATATATATAATATATGTATATATATATATTTTTTTTTTTTCAACAAGTCGGCCGTCTCCCACCGAGGCAGGGTGGCCCAAAAAAGAAAGAAAATCCCCAAAAAGAAAATACTTTCATCATCATTCAACACTTTCACCACACTCGCACATTATCACTGTTTTTGCAGAGGTGCTCAAAATACAACAGTTTAGAAGCATACACATATAAAGATACACAACATATATATATTTATATATATATATATATATATATATATATATATATATATATATATATATATATATATATATATATATATATATATATATATATATATATATATATATATATATATATATATATATATATATATATATATATATATATATATATATATATATATATATATATATCAGCGATTCTTCCTGAACATCAAGAAGACAAGATTGGAGTCCATGACCAAAAGTTCTTTGACGGATCCATGATCCGAGATAACCTAACGGGCTCTGAAACTAGACCTACAATCCCCAACAACTACAAACATTCTCGTTGTTTCCTCCCTGTTACGTATTCTCTGATCCATTGCAGTGCCTTCTCTGTTATACCTGCCTTGTTCTCCAGGTTGTGCACTAAAGTCTTGTGTAGAACTGAGTCAAAAGCCTTTTTACAGTCTAAGAAAATACAGTCTACCCACCCCACTCTCTTGTGTGTGTGTGCACAGCTGGGTTGATATTATGCGCCATGCTGGTGCTGCTGCCTATAGGCCTACCAGCTCAGTCTGCACCAAGCTTACCCTGCCTCACTTTGGCAGCCGAGTTCACTCAGTCAGCAAGGTCTACTCCGTCCCTCTTTCCTGGGCATGGTCGTCCAGGCCTGGGCAACTTAAACACACTGCCTGTGTACCAAGAACCCCAATAAAATCACACGAATCCTCCGAAGCCTTATCATTGATCCCGGCTTTTACCACATGTAAATCAATTACGATATGTGTGTGTGTACTCACCTAATTGTGCTCTCCCCCTGCTCCATGAGCTTTATCATACCTCGTCTTAAAACTATGTATAGCTCCTGCCTCCACTACATCGCTTACCAGACTATTCCACTTCCTAACTACTCTATGACTGAAGAAATACTTCCTAACATCCCTTTGACTCATCTGAGTCTTCAGCTTCCAACTGTGACCCCTTGTTTCTGTGTCCCATCTCTGGAACATCCTGTCTCTGTCCACCTTGTCTATTCCACGCAGTATTTTGTATGTCGTTATCATGTCTCTCCTGACCCTCCTGTCCTCCAGTGTTGTCAGACCGATTTCCCTTAACCTTTCTTCATAGGACATTCCCCTTAGTTCTGGAACTAGCCTTGTTGCAAACCTATGCACTTTTTCTAATTTCTTGACGTGTTTGACCAGATGTGGGTTCCAAACTGGTGCTGCGTATTCCAGTATGGGCGTTTGTGTGTGTGTGTGTGTGTACTCACCTAGTTGTACTCACCTAGTTGAGGTTGCGGGGGTCGAGTCCGAGCTCCTGGCCCCGCCTCTTCACTGATCGCTACTAGGTCACTCTCCCTGAGCCGTGAGCTTTATCGTACCTCTGCTTAAAGCTATGTATGGATCCTGCCTCCACTACATCGCTTCCCAAACTATTCCACTTACTGACTACTCTGTGGCTGAAGAAATACTTCCTAACATCCCTGTGATTCATCTGTGTCTTTAGCTTCCAACTGTGTCCCCTTGTTACTGTGTCCAATCTCTGGAACATCCTGTTTTTGTCCACCTTGTCAATTCCTCTCAGTATTTTGTATGTCGTTATCATGTCCCCCCTATCTCTCCTGTCCTCCAGTGTCGTCAGGTTGATTTCCCTTAACCTCTCCTCGTAGGACATACCTCTTAGCTCTGGGACTAGTCTTGTTGCAAACCTTTGCACTTTCTCTAGTTTCTTTACGTGCTTGGCTAGGTGTGGGTTCCAAACTGGTGCCGCATACTCCAATATGGGCCTAACGTATACGGTGTACAGGGTCCTGAACGATTCCTTATTAAGATGTCGGAATGCTGTTCTGAGGTTTGCTAGGCGCCCATATGCTGCAGCAGTTATTTGGTTGATGTGCGCTTCAGGAGATGTGCCTGGTGTTATACTCACCCCAAGATCTTTTTCCTTGAGTGAGGTTTGTAGTCTCTGACCCCCTAGACTGTACTCCGTTTGCGGCCTTCTTTGCCCTTCCCCAATCTTCATGACTTTGCACTTGGTGGGATTGAACTCCAGGAGCCAATTGCTGGACCAGTTCTGCAGCCTGTCCAGATCCCTTTGTAGTTCTGCCTGGTCTTCGATCGAGTGTATTCTTCTCATCAACTTCACGTCATCTGCAAACAGGGACACCTCAGAGTCTATTCCTTCCGTCATGTCGTTCACAAATACCAGAAACAGCACTGGTCCTAGGACTGACCCCTGCGGGACCCCGCTGGTCACAGGTGCCCACTCTGACACCTCGCCACGTACCATGACTCGCTGCTGTCTTCCTGACAAGTATTCCCTGATCCATTGTAGTGCCTTCCCTGTTATCCCTGCTTGGTCCTCCAGTTTTTGCACCAATCTCTTGTGTGGAACTGTGTCAAACGCCTTCTTGCAGTGTGTGTGTGTGTGTGTGTGTGTGTGTGTGTGTGTGTGTGTGTGTGTGTGTGTGTGTGTGTGTGTGTGTGTGTGTGTGTATGTGTGTGTACTCACCTAATTGTACTCACCTAATTGTGGTTGCAGGGGTCGAGACTCAGCTCCTGACCCCGCCTCTTCACCGACCGCTACTAGGTCTTCTCTCCCCCTGCTCCATGAGTTTTATCATACCTCGTCTTAAAACTATGTATAGTTCCTGCCTCCACTACATCGCTTGCCAGACTATTCCACTTCCTAACTACTCTATGACTGAAGAAATACTTCCTAACATCTCTTTGACTCATCTAAGTCTTCAGTTTCCAACTGTGATCCCTTGTTTCTGTGTCCCATCTCTGGAACATCCTGTCTCTGTCCACCTTTTCAATTCCACGCAGTATTTTGTATGTCGTTATCATGTCTTCCCTGACCCTCATGTCTCCAGTGTTGTCAGATCGATTTCCCTTAACCTTTCTTCATAGGACATTCCCCTTAGCTCTGGAACTAGCCTTGTTGCAAACCTTTGCATTTTCTTTAATTTCTTGACGTGTTTGACCAGGTGTGGGTTTCAAACTGGTGCTGCGTACTCCAGTATGAGCCTGACGTACACAGTCTATAAAGTCTTGAACGATTCCTTACTGAGGTACCGGAACGCTATTCTCAGGTTTGCCAAGCGCCCATATGCCGCAGCAGTTATCTGGATAATGTGTGCTTCTGACGATGTACTCGGTATTATACACACTCCTAGGTCTTTCTCCTTGAGTGAGGTTTGCAGCCTTTGGCCACCTAGCCTATACTCTGTCTGCAGTCTTCTTTGCCCTCCTCCGATCTTCATGACTTTGCATTTGGCGGGGTTAAATTCTAGGAGCCAGTTTCTGGACCACACATCCAGCCTATCCAGGTCTCTTTGTAGACCTGTCTGGTCCGCATCCGATTTAATTCTCCTCATTAACTTCACGTCATCTGCAAACAGGGACACTTCTGAGTCTATCCCTTCCGTCATGTCGTTCACATATACCAAGAATAGCACTGGTCCCATGACTGACCCCTGTGGGACCCCACTCGTCACAGGCGCCCACTGTGATACCTCATCACGGACCATGATTCGCTGTTGCCTCCCTGTTAGGTATTCTCTGATCCATTGCAGTGCCCTTCCTGTTATACGTGCCTGTTCCTCTAGCTTCTGTACTAATCTTTTGTGAGGAACTGTGTCGAAGGCCTTCTTGCAGTCCAAGAAAATGCAATCAACCCACCCCTCCCTGTCATTTCTTACTTCCTTTCTTACTTACCTTTTCATAAAACTCTAGTAGGTTTGTGACACAGGATTTGCCTCTGTGTGTGTGTGTGTGTGTGTGTGTGTGTGTGTGTGTGTGTGTGTGTGTGTGTGTGTGTGTGTGTGTGTGTGTGTGTGTGTATGTGTGTGTGTTTGTGTGTGAGTGAGTGCGTGTATGTGTATGTGTTATTGATCCCACGTATCAGTAATATTTCCTGCGAGGATACACTGCAACAAATCACTACCATCTACAAATGCGTAGAATTAGGGAAGATATGATCGAGGTGCACATATGAAAATAAGAATAAAAGGAATGCAAATAACGTGTTAAAAATATCTAACCAAGACAATAGTTTCAAGTTGAAAATATTTAGACTAAGAAAGGGTATAGTAAAGTACTGGTTTGGCAATAGAGTTGTGTACGAAGGGAACAAGCTCCAGAGTATATACACTGAAGCTAAAACTTTTAGTAGCATTAAAAATAGGTTAGACAAATGAATGAGTGGGTGTGGGTGGGTGTGAGGTGTACCTGCTAAGCTTGGACCAATAGACCTGTTGTGGTGTTCCTTCTTTTTATACTTTTATGTGTGTTTACCTCAGTGTATATATTCTTAGAGGTATGTATCACAGTGTATGAGCTGTGAATAACAAAGAATTTGTGAACAATCCTTCATTAATTTTATTATTAAAATCATTATTATTATTATTATTATTATTATTATTATTATTATTATTATTATTATCAATATTATTATTATTATTATCTGTATTATTATTATTATTATTATTATTATTATTATTATTATTATTATTATTATTATTATTATTATCAATATTATTATTATTATTATTATCTGTATTATTATTATTATTATTATTGTTATTATTATTATTATTATTATTATTATTATTATTATTATTATTATTATTATTATTATTATTATTATTATTATTATTATTATTGTTGTAGTTATTGTTATTATATTTATGGGAAAGCGCTAAAGATGTAAATGGTGCTAAAACGGGCAGCATCAATTTATTTTAAGAAAAGACCTTAATCAACACCAAGAGTAGATTGTTAATTTTGAAGCGGAAGTTGGTAGCATCTGGACTGCGACAGTCACAGTGTGGACACTCACCTGCTGTGTATACATTTTCAGAGACATTCTCTCAGGAGGGAGGTAGTTACCTCGGTGCTAAGGTTATGATTTAGTTATTGTCGAATGTAGGTTCTTTACTTCTTCTTTTTGATATACCACTTGGCTCTTTGACGTATATTATGAGGTTTTCAAGTGTCATTCATTCAAGGCTTTACTTCTGTATTTCAATTGTTATCACATTGGTTATTGGTTGGCTTAACCTTGTTTCTTTTGGGACCTTCATGTTCCATTCATTGAAGGACTTTCTTCAAGTGTTTTAATCCTCTGTATCTCATTGGTTGGTGTGTTGGTTTAAAGAGTTTAAATTCTATAGGCTACCCGATGAATATTAAGGCTTAATTTCACCTGCACACCCTCGGTGAATAATATCTCAGTCACTCAAATAGAATTTTAAACTCTCAGTTTATGTACACCAAGATACAGTCCTCTCAGTGTATACAGACAAAGAGATACATACTTCTTGGTGTATACAGGCAGAGAGATATATACTTCTTAGTGTATACAAACAAAGATATACATACCTCTCGGTGTATACAAACAAAGAGATACATACCTCTTGGTGTATATATACTGAGATACTCACCTATCACTGTATATTTCATTTATTTCGTTACTGGGCGTTCAATTCCAATTATAAAAGGCCTTTTCCAAACTCTGTAAATAATAATACTAACATTTCGTTACCATCTCCGGGAAATTTAATGAATAATTTTATTTTTTGTATTCCATCTTTAACGATTTATTTGATCTTTTGTACAAACTTGAATACAAATCAGGGATTTGTTTTATTTTAGACCTTCTTTTCATACATTTATTTTCCTCTCTCTCTTCAACATGGACTTGGTCAAGCTCTGCTTGTGGGACACGTACAATATGAATTGTTTTCTGTGGACACAATGAAATTCTACCATATATCTCACTGTGATTAAGTTCAATATTGTATGTTCACCCACTTTCTCTTTCGTCTCGAATATTTACAGTATTTATTCCACGGGTTTAGGGCATCTTTTATTGACTCAGTCTTTTGTTTGATCTGTATCGCTTTTCTCTAATGAATATTTTCCATGCCATAATTGGAGTATTCCGGGAGTACACCTGGAATATACCTGGAGTATACCTGAAGAGGGTTTCGGGGATCCACGCCCCTGCGGCCCAGTCTGTGACCAGGCCTCGTGGTGAATTAGAGCCTAATCAACCAGGCTTTTACTGTTGGCCGAATGCAAACCGACGTACGAACCACAGCCCAGGTGGTCAGATGCTGAATTTAGGCGTTTGCTCCTTCTTGAAGACAGCCAGGGGTCTATTGGTAATCCTCCTTATGTATGCTGAGAGGTGATTGAACAGTCTTAGGCCCCTGACACTTATTGTGTTATATCTTAGCGTAATCGTGGCTCCGCTGCTTTTCAATGGGGGGGGGAGTCTTTTGTTTTAGTATGAAGTTATTTTCGTGTGCAAATTTCGGACTTGTCCCTCTAGGATTTTCCAGGTGTATATTATCGTGTATCTTTCTCGCCTGCGTTTCAGGGAATACAAGTCAAGGGACTTCAACCTTTCCCAGAAATTTAGGTACTTTATCGTACTCATATTTTGTAGATGTTTTTGTAAATTTAGTTTTTATCTATCACATGTAATACTTAAATTTATTTATTTCGAGCATATTAACGTTATCACTATTCTCTTTGTAATGCTTCTAGAGCATAAAATATGAGACTTTCTTATTTTACCTCTTGTTTCATAATCTGTCCTTTACACTTAACTGACACTCAACACTGTATCCTTTTGCCTTACTTTCGATCTCAACACACTAATTTTTGGCCTTCCATGAGTTTCAACACCTTAACTTTTGTCCTTACCTCTGGTCTAGAAACCCGATCCTAGAGGCCCTGAAGCATCAAACATCCTATCTTTCACCCCTCACTTCTTAGTGATAGACTGTTATTTAACACCCTATTTTAGCTGTAACTGCTGTTGAAAAACACATCTTTAAAAATTAAATGAAGCTGCAGATCCTTTATCCTAATCTTGGCCTTACCTGTAGTTCATTACACCATTTTTGACCCTTGCTGAGGCTTAAAACAGACCATTACAAGTGGTCCGAAAACCTACTGTTAGACCTTTCCAAAGGGCTTAATATTCAATCGTAGATCCTTACATGAGTCATTAATACCCCTATCTTCTATTGTTACCTGAGGCCTCAGTACCCTAACCTAAACTCTTACCTGAAGAATTAATACCCTATTTACAAAAAGGAAAGGTATAGAGACAAACTTCTTGATAACAGCAACAATATACATTTATTCTGGATATAAATATTTACAAATTTAAAGTATACTCTCTTAATTTTACAAATCAGAAGACTACTAGCCCAACCAAATATACGAATGACTACTGAAAGCACAACCAGCGCTCTCTGTCTCTCAGGGAAGACCTAAAAGGTGTGCAAAATAGGTTATAAGGTTTGTGCGTTAGAGTTTTCAGTCACTAAGACTCTCTTAGCATCGTGTGGCGCCGTTAAGTGGCGCTCTTCAGCAACCTCTTGTAGGAGGTAATCCCTCATGAACTATCCTAAAGATGCAGTGCTTCAAGAACTACCTGCAGGAAACTGCTCATCACGAGACTACTAGAGGAGGCATCCCTTCAGTAGCGGGTGCTTTCATGCTGCTCTGGGTTCTTAATCCAAGGGAATGAAGTTACTCCACCCCATCCTCGGATCAAGGATAATTACATCCCGGTCCCTTACGTGTGTAGCGCTTCCCCATGAATATGACAATACCAGAGGCGGCATCCTGCTTACAATCATCGACAAGAAGCAGGAAGTTATGTGGGACCCTTCTATAGGATACCGTCTTTGAGGTACCACATAGCGAACAGGACAAGCCAGTGAGAAGGGCAAGCCAGGAATCCTGTCGTCACGTGGGCAGGAAGCTCGCGTCCTCGATACTGTGTGCTGCAGGTGGTGGTGGCGAGGTGATGGTTGTCATGGGAGTGTTGGTAAGAAGGGTTGTGGTGGTGCTGATATTGGTTGTCGGGGTGTGGGTAGGAGGAAAGGTGGTGGCTTCAAATTCAGTTACGTCGTACTTGTCGGGAAGATATGGTACCATGGAAACTATGGTGTGGTATTCTATACTTTTCTACCTCGGCTATCAATTTTGTTTTCATAGTACCATAGCGCCGATGGCGTTTGCCTCCCACTTTTACAGTTAAATGTTCCATGGTGCCATGGTATCATGCCTTACTACTAAATTATTGTTATGAATCCAGTATTTAGGTTTTGTGCATGGTACCATAGAGCCACATCATTAATAAACCTTAAAATATACAAGAGCATTATACTTAGTAGAGTAATAATATCAGCGTTTGTGTACGTAGCGTCTGAGCTGTACCAGCCTTTAAGCACTCATGATAATAACTAACTTCTTAACGGCTGCGTGCAGTTAGTTGGCAGTAATGCTAAAGCTAAGTGGCACGTTCTTCCTCGCTCTCTTCCCATGGAGATACCTGTACCAAAAAAAGAATCTTCCTATTGATAACATTTAGCATCCACTGGATGTTTTATGGACATTTATATTCTATGCCTCCGTTCCTGCGGCCACAGAAAACTCCTTATATCGTTATTTTTTTAAACGTGAGAAATATAGCTAGATTGCTCTGAGTGTATCCTGCGGCTTCACTATTTTGCAGTGTATGGTTGAGTGTATCATGACGCGAATGATTTCATTGTATCAAGGAGTGTACTGTTTCAGTGTTTCACGCACTGTATTGTTTCAGTGTATCATGAAGTCTATAGTTTCAGTGTATAGTGCAGTTTATAGTTTAGGTATACAGTGTTATTGCATAAGTCTTGGTGTCTGGTGACTGAGGAAACATCCCAACTACCAGGAATAAAGACAAATTAATAGACGATGTTTCTCTCTTGATTAAGCTTTATCAGATCCAGACTTGTTAAAGGTTAATTCTGTGCGACACTGAAAGAGTTTCTTCCCTCTTGTCGTTCACTATAACTTCATATTAAAACCTTTAATTATATATATATATATATATATATATATATATATATATATATATATATATATATATATATATATATATATATATATATATATATATATATATATATATATATATATATATATATATATATCGTGCCGAATATGTAAAACTGGTCAATTAGCAAGAACTCATTTAAAATTAAGTCCTTTCTAAAATTTTCTCTTACACGTTTAAAGATATATATTTTTCATTAATGTTAATGAAAAAAATTTTTATTTTGCACCAAAAGAATCTTAGAAAACTTACCTAACCTTATTATAACAAGAGCAATTTATTTTAGCCTAACCCAACTAAATATATTTTAAATACGTTTACAATAATTTAGTACTAAAGAAACACAATCAAATATATTTTTTTCGTTAGCTTTAGAATGATTTTGGCGAAATTATTGCATACACAAATTTTCACTTGTCCTATATGGCAAGATGAGTGTTGCTATTTAAGCCAAGATCGCAAGTTCTGCCTATTCGGCACGACATATATATATATATATATATATATATATATATATATATATATATATATATATATATATATATATATATATATATATATATATATATATATATAAACATGAATTTAAATGAATGTTTGCTTGACTTCAAATAGTGGCAGTTACTGTTTCAAGCCGGGGCAAACACCAGCTGGATCTCTACTGTCCACAATAGTGAATGAAAGACTCACGTTGCAGAAGCTTTTATTGGGACAACGTATCGCTCTGTGTATAGCTTTGTCGTGACCTGAAGCTCTTCACAGAACTAAACATTGTCGCAACGTGTGTCATTACCTTGTCGCTAACAACCGCGTTCAGAGAACCTGTGTGAAACATAGTGAAAGACTTTTCATCGAACGAGTTATAACGTATGTATGTGGGCTTGACTATATGAATTTGGGGTAGTGGTGATCAAGCCAGACCAAAGCCAGAAATGCCAGTAATGTGACAAGCCAGTTACATCTTCACTAGTAATATGCTGTAGGTTAACTTCTTTCCAGAGGGCTGCCTTGATGATGTTGACCTGATTCACTGAACTAAAGCTACGTTCTCCTTCCTCAGGTCTGACGTGATGATTTCCCCATCCTCCCATTCTCCGGGTATTTACTCACGAGTGTAATATTTTTGTATTTTTGTTTCTTCGTATATATTTTATTTTTAATGTGTTTTTGTAGATGTTTTTGTTGTGTTCTTTGTGTTAGTTACCATTTTGTCCTAGGCACATGTCGATTAGACACTAGGCCTCTTGTAGGTGTGTTAGTTAGTTAGTTACCATTTTGTCCTAGGCACATGTCGATTAGACACTAGGCCTGTTGTAGGTGTGTGTGTGTGTGTGTGTGTGTGTGTGTGTGTGTGTGTGTGTGTGTGTGTGTGTGTGTGTGTGTGTGTGTGTGTGTATGTGTGTGTATATATATATGTATGTGTGTGTGTGTGTGTGCGTCATAGGGATGTGTTTGTTGTATTCGTTTCTTGTCTTAATATACTTCCCAGTTTATGTTTTTGTTGTGCCTTTCTGTTATGTGTCATTGGTAATAAAAATTTTGTTTCGTGTTTAAACAGCAGAGGAAATATTAATTAAATGTTTTTTTTCTGTTCACTAGCGCTTTTGCTGTTAAATGAGGACAGGTATGGTTGTGGGGCAGTTATGATTGTGGAACAGGTATGATCCTTGGGCAGGTGTTGTTGGGCAGTTGTGTTCTTTAGGCAGGATGAAGTAATTGGTAAATGAGATCGTTGGGCAGGTGTGGTTGTTGGGAAGGTGTGATCATTGAGCAGGTGTGATCTTTGGGTAAGTGTGGTCGTTGAGCAGGTATAACTGTGATGCAGATGTGGTCACTGAACGTCTTCGTTGAGCATCTCATATATATATATATATATATATATATATATATATATATATATATATATATATATATATATATATATATATATATATATATATATATATATATATATATATATATATATATATATATATATATATATATATCCTTGATGTTATTAATTTCCGAATTCTTCAGGTTCACTTATAATTGACTTAACCGTCTCATTTACCCAAGTTTACAGTGGCAAGAGACGTAACAGAGATTTAGACGGCAGAGCTTTTCCCTGAAAGCAAATTTGGTACTCATAACAGTGACCGATGATGATGGTGACTAGAGGCAGTTATTCAATAGTAGTCTGTCAATGTGACAGCTAGTAGACAACTCAACATTAGCGTTCTGTCGGAATGGTGACTTGTGGGCAGTTAGTCACTGATGGTCTGTCTTAGTGGTGACAAAGAAGTAGCCAACTCGGGGTCAACTGCCCTCTAAGGCAGTCACATACAATACCATTGCCACTATCTCGATCGAGATACTGAAGTTTGAGCTCTCGGACTGACCCAAGATCCGGGTATCATTTACCCAGAAGAAGCAGAGTGATCGCTGGTTGTTATTGACACTGATACTGGCACTGATGCTGGCACTGATACTCACACTGATACTGACACTGTTGCTAGAACTAGAAGGATCAAACACTTTTATGACCATATAACAAGTATTTCTGAATATATTAATACATTTTTACAACTCCATTCGTAGAATATGATGGCTATTTTAAATTTGATACTGAGTAACGAGATTTCCTGTGGCTACAAAAAAAGGAGGTTTTCTGCGGCTATAGGAAGGTCTGCTTTGAATACGGAAGAGTAGGCCTACTCTGAACTACAAAAAATGTGTAGCCGTACGCTGAAGGCAGACAAGAGCGTCGGGCAAAAGAAAATAAAACTCCACAGTGAAGGTGGTGCATGGAATGATACAAGAGAGCCAGTAACGATAATATAATGTTTATGCCGATGATTCAGTACATGTTCCCCCGTGTACTTGAAGACGCATATACACGCACACAGATACACTCGCGCACACACAAACACACCTACGCGCACAAAGGCATGTGTACATGCAAATACAAAGACAGTCAGACAAACACACACACACACACACACACACACACACACGCAACAGCATAAGCAGCAGCAACAGCAGTAGCAGCAGCGAAAACGCACAAAGTCCCGCCCCCTGTACACCGACACTGTGCTAAGGCACTTTGCATTGATTGATGGTAAGATGTAACAGCAGGTTCGGTGACAGTGGGTGTGACAGCGAGGGGGGAGGTTGCCGGCCAGGCGCCGCCTTACAAGACAGTGGAGGCTTCCACCAGGATCGCTGGGTTTGTGTTAATTGGAAGCCTGGGAAAAGCCTCGGGCAGGGACGAGCCGTACCACCCCAGCACTCTGGCTACGCTGAAGGAAATTTACAAGGGATTAAAATGTACATCAAATGATCACGTGTTTTTCTTCTTTTGTTTACAAAGGTCCTAGTGCAGACCTACAGCCATAACTGACGTTTCTGCACATAAAAGTTATGTCAAAAATACATACACAGAGGACACGCGTGAATCTACAAGCTTAATTAACAATGGGTATTTTTTTCTGATCTCGCCTCATTAACCAATCTAATAAACAGTTCTCTCTCTCATGAGCAACATGGATAAATATATGCTATACATAGTAAACGCTATACATAGTATATGCGACATGTTCTGTATAATTTGTGTATTCATCTGTAATACTGTAAGGATAGGAACACTAAACTAGATATATTTTATATGCTTAAAGATATGCAGGCTAAACCTTATCTACACATGGGAACACAACTGGAGTCTTAGTTTAGATCAGTGGGTTCGGGGCTGCAGCGAGAACCAATAGTGAAGCAGTGGTGGTGGTGGTGGTGGTGGTGGTGGTGGTGGTGGTGGTGATGCTGGTGGTGATGCTGGTGGTGCTGGTGGCGTTGGTGGTGTTGGTGGTGGTGGTGGGGATGGTGCTGGTGGTGTTGGTGCTGGTGGTGCTGGTGGTGGCGGTGGTGGTGTTGGTGGTGGTGGTGTTGGTGGTGGCGGTAGTGGTGGTGGTAAGAATGGAGGTGAGAATGGAAAGGGTGGTGACAGGAGTGATGATGATGGTGGTGTTTATGGAAGCGACAGTGTTGGTGATAAAGTTGTGCTGATGAAAGTGGTGAGGTCAGCGGTGTTAACGATATGGGGTAGTGATGTGGTGAAAGTAGAGGTGGTAGTGGTAGTAATAGTAGTAGTACCGGTAATCATGGTGGTGGTGACATTTCCATGCAGGAACCACAAACCATTACTCACACACACACACACACACACACACACACACACACACACACACACACACACACACACACACACACACACACACACACACACACACACACACCATCACCTGCTTCCTAACATTAAGGCTGCAATGAAACATGAACAAAACTAAGAAGGGTATATCTACCTGGTCCTGCACTGGCGCTGCAGACTCGACACCAGCCGAGCCCCCACTCCTCGCCTCATTCACTGATTGTCACAAAGTATAGTCATCCACTAATGTAACAAAATAACGAATCCATATATTTCAATAGAACTCGAAGGTTTATATTCACTTAGCTGTGTAGTCTAGTCTTTTTTTTGTGTATTTGATCCCATTCTTTGTAGCTAAAGTGCATTTTTTCTTTGTTTTTCTTTTTCACAAATTAGCATTTAGATAAGTCGTGAGTTGAGGCGGTGGTTCAGCGTCCTCAGGTCACTCTGCACAACCTATTGTTAGGGAGCAAAGCTAACAGAGCTTTCCCTCCCAATTCAACAATATCTTTAACCCCATTTCTCCCCCCTCCCCCGTATGGAATTTCTTTCACAAGTTGCAAGGTTTTATTGTCTACATAAACAGCCTAAAGAGTCCGAATTTTCTATGTAAATATCCTACACGTCCTTATTGTCTTCACAAATAACTTGTCTTTTTAGTCTGCATAAACAGCCTACATGCCCTAACTGAATGCATCAAGAAAAACGTGCAAGCAGTTCATCAATGATTCGTGTTTTCGCAATGCACAAAGAGCAGTTTTGAGCACTGGGTTTTCTTTCAAGAAAATGTTTGCCCCACCAGAGATCATAAAGAGGCCTATTCTTTTTTTAGCACTTCTTTAGATAGGGCTTACAGCCTCGCTTACCACAGAGGACCACCAGCCGGTGATAGTCCTCTCTTAAGCCCTTTTCACTCAAGCTACAGTAAAATTTAGCATAGATGTAAAATTTGAACGACGTGGGTAGGTAAACGAGTCTCCGTATAAACTACAGGAGACTCATTTGCACTGCCGTTGTCACACATTAACTAGTATAATGCTGCAAGCGCAAGATAAAAAAATAACGCTAAGGTTAGGTAGCATAAAGGCGTGGAGCTGCAATGGGCCTCTTCCCCCTTTGAGACCCACAATAGCTACCTCAGGTTTATAGACACAAAACGTGTGATGCAAGTTAAACTACAACGAAGTTGCTAGGATAGAGGCAACATAGATAAATAAGCGGAGTGAGAAGGCCATAACGGCTAGGAGGTCTTCAGCCCCACCCATCCGTACCGCAAAAAACCGTTGCTTCCCTCAGTCTCATAGGCTGCTCCCATACCTTAATGAAAATCTATACATCAAGTATAGTTTCAAATGAGGTTAGAAGTCATGAGCTAGTAACGGAAATGGTAGGCAGTCCGATCTGTATTCAGAGAAGTCTAACCAAGGTGTACTGTTCGAAGTCCTTGGTTAAGTTTATTCTCAGGGATTACTGGTAGTGGCCATGAGCCAGCCGCGGAGGCTGTCGTGTTGCTTGGTAATTTTTTTCTTTATGTAAACAGTGCAAATAGTAATAAGAGAAACCATGATGTTAAGAGCAACTCACGCAACGCTGGAGGTCGAACCTTTTGGGAATAGCACGAACATTGGTAGCAACGAATGAAGAGCCTTTGGGAATAGCTTGAATACTGATGATTACTACTACTGATAGGTCTTTGCGAATAGTATGAATACTGATGGCTACAACAGTTTCGACTTTGAGAATAGCATGAATACTCATGGCTATTACAGCTTAGCCTTTCGGAATAGCATGAATACTCATGACTACTATAGCTTAGCCTTTGGGAATAGCATGAATACCGGTGGGAATAGCATGAATACTTTTGGATACTGATAACTCAGTTGGAAGTAACGTAATCCTGATGGATCTTCCTTTTTAGCCTTTAGGAAGATTATGAATGCTGACGGGTACAGCCGGGATTGATTGCCTGAAGCGGCAGAAAATGTTGATAAAATAGCTGGAACTTTGTTCAACAGAGCAATGGCAGAAATGACTGGGGAGACAAAGAAACATTTGAGAAAAATAAGGGAGCAGTTGGGGACGCAAAGGAACAGAAGCGAAGGTAAAGGCACAACAGGGAAGTTAAAGGAATAGCCAATAACTAAAGGAGCAATTGGCTAGTTAAAGGAGCAGGTGGGTAGGTAAACTAAAGAGGTAAAGGAACAGCTTGAGAAAAGAGCATCCAAGCAGCGAAGTAAATGATACTTAGATGTTTTGGATACTTTTATCGACGACAACATTTCGCCCGCATAGTGAGCTTTAAAAAGTCATCGGAGGAGAAATGTTGTAATTAATAAAAATATCCACATAATTTAAACTGCGTTTGCTCCACCTCGTTAGTTTTTATATACCATTCCACTTCCAAGTAAGCAGCGAATGGGACAGCTGAGAAGGTAAAGAAACAGGTGGCAGTGAAGGAGCTGATTTACGAATGAAACAGTTGAGCACTAAATTGAACAGTTGGATGATGAAAGAAACAGCCTGGCCCGGCGGTGAATGGAAGAGCCGCTTGGTGAGTGGAAGAGCCGCTTGGTGAATGGAAGAGCCGCTTGGTGAATGAAAAAGCCGGTGTTGAATTCCATGGTATATATTAACTAAAATTTAACCAATCTAAACTTTTAGTAATTAATGTCGTCTCGGGTCCGCATGAGAAATGTTCAACTTACATAATGGAGCATTTTTGTATGTCTCAAAAATCACGAAGTAATACAAACCACGGAGACAGATAATGGTAAACGTTAAACTAATTATTACTTCATAATAAAAAGCAAAATCGGTGTAAAATTAGTCATATTGTCAGTTTGTTTCATAGTCAATACGCTTTTGTTGAAAAGTTTTAGCTTAATGTCTAATTATGAATTTTCATGAGCTGTAAGTTGCTAGTTTTATGTCACGTTGATTTTATTTTTTTTTTTTTGTTTCTGCTTGAGGCTCCTGGAGAACATCATGACCATCCTGATTATAAACCCGCATGTTCGAATTGCAGTAAAGCCTTTACCATTTCTTTATGCCTCTTCGATACTCTCCCATTGATTGTCCTGATTCAAAATTAATTTTTCTGACTACTTCACATGTCTGAACTCTGCTGATTCTTCAAGTCAAATTGTCTCCGAGTCAGAATGTTCTTCCTTTCTCCTTGGCTTTTTTATCCTTAAATATTTTCTTTTACTCTACATTATCTTGCCCTACTCTTTTAAATCTAACCTCTGTCATTTTGTCTCTCCTAGGCCTATCCTTCCTAACCGTGTTTCCTAGGCCTGCCCTAAATTATCACGGTTACACTATGACACACACACACTAATAATTTCACGTAACTTCGTTTAGTATAATCATATTCAATTTCTCCTACATATCATGTTAAAGTCTTTCCAAGTCACTTCTAGTGTCCAGCGAAAGTCCTTTACTGAGTCCTGCAAACCGGATGTGGAACCTCGATTAAGGGTTTAAAATGAGCCCAAATCAGGTATTTTCTTATATGAATTAACTCACAGCCAGAATTCTTTTTGCATGAATTTGGTTTGCCCTTTTGAAAATAATCTTTTACGTTACCCGAATGACTTCGTCTCATTCACCACTTCTATATACCAATTTATTTTATTTTATTTAATAATGTTAATTTCGTTTAACTGTGTTAAGTACACGGAGGTTGACCAACTAAACCAAACTGTTAATGGTGGTTCGAATGAAGTCAGCTATTAATGACGCAATATCGGAATTTTGTCCGTCCTTTTCTTGTATTTAGAGTAGAAGTCTT